>NC_137041.1:2296403-2541403 GCF_032717465.1 Coenobita brevimanus | reverse complement strand
CTCCATTTCCTCTTCTCCTTCCTCGCTTCCATCTTTGTTCTCTGTAACACTCTTCCTCTCATCCAACCCGACAATTTTTCTCATCACTAACCTCTCCATTTCCCTCTCTTTCTTCCCTCTCTCTTATGTACTTCCACCTTTCTCTCCCTTTTCTTTCCTCCTACCCAATCCATCTCCCTCTCTCCCCTCCATTACCTTGCCTACTCTCCCCTTAACCCTCCCTCTCTCCCTTCTCTCCACTAACCCCTCTTCCTATCACCGCCACTTCCTCTCCTCCTCCCCTTCCCTCTCCCCATTCCCCTCTCCCCCCCTGACTTTCATCATCCACTCCCTTTCTCCTGTTTCTCCACTAATTCCTCTTCCTTTCTCCCTCACTACCCTTCCTCTTCCCTCCCTATCACAAATCCCCCCTCCCCTACTCCCCACCACACTCCACCATTTAGCGCTTCGGATTCCCATGTTTAAAAGACCGCGAAATTTTTGCTCCCACCGACAACAGTTTCGCATAATTAAACGCCGCGCCAAAATTCCGCTCTGGCCTGCACATACGGTATCAGGGGTGTAATTGTTGTCGCTGCTGCTGCTGTTGTTTGTGGTGGTGGTGGTTGTGGAGGTGTTGTGGGTGGTGGTGGTGGTGGTGGTGGTGGTACGGGTGGTTGTTGATGACGGCAGTGGTGGTGTAAGGGAAGTGAAAGAGATGGGAAAGAGAGGAACGCAAAGGAGAAGGAAAGGAATGGAGGGGAAAGGAAAGGAATGGAGTAGAAAGGAAAGGAAAGGAAAGGAAGGGGAAGGGAAGGGAAAGGTAATGTCATGTTACACTATGTTAAGCAATGTTATGCTAGATTATGTTATGATAAACTGTTATACCATGCGATGTTACGGTGCATTAACGTTATTTTAGGGTGGTAGTGGTGATAACGGATGTGCTGGGTTAGGTAAGGTAACGTTATGCTGTTACGTAATGTTATGAAAAACTATGTAATGTTATGCTAAGGTAATGCTAGGTAATGTTACGATATGTTTCCATACTAAATTGTTATGGTGTTTCTTATTTAGCGTGTTGGTGGTGATAATGGATGTGCTGGGTTAGGTCTGGTCAGGTAATGCAAGGTAAGGTACGGTAGGTAAGCCTGACAGAGGTTCGGTTAGGGAGAGAGGTTGATGCTGGTCAGTGGTGGTGGTAATGGTAGAAATTCTCGATTTTGATACTATTTCTTTGTTTGAATGTTGTCTGTAAGTGCTGCTTCCCTGTTACTCCTCTCGGTGCAGCTGTGGCAAAAATTGGTGTTGTATTGTTTTTGTGTTGCTGTCAGGTGTTGCAGTTCTGGGATGTTCAGAAGTGCTTTTTGGTTTGCGCTGTTGGTACAATGTTTTGTTCTTTATTTATCTGTCGACAGGTAGCAGCGTCTCTGTGGTTAGTGTTGCTTTTGTTTGTTATAGCTTGTGCTGAAGATGAGATGACGTGTGTGTGTGTGTGTGTGTGTGCTGATGTTTGTTTGTTGGCACTTTTATACTGTTTGCCAGGGCTAGACTCATTGCTGGTCGGTAGTGTTTTGTGTTGTAATTAATGGAGCAGTGTTCAATTGATTTGTTGTTGTTATTGTTGTTGGGATAGGATGCAGAAGCTGTGTGTGTGTGTGTGTGTGTGTGTGTGTGTGTGTGTGTGTGTGTGTGTGTGTGTGTGTGTGTGTGTGTGTGTGTGTGTGTACTGTACTTAGTTTGGTTTGTTGCTTGTTTTATTTTTCCTTGTACTTCCTGATGTCGGATGCAAGTGCCAGAATAAGCGCCTTTTTTTATATTTAGCGAACTGTATTAATTTTCTTGTTAATTTCTTCGACGTTACGGAATTCTTTTTTATAACTTAATGCTCGATTTTACTTCTTTTTACTGTTTTTGAGACTTTTATTATTGCTGGAACGAGGGAGTTTTTGGAGGAACCGCGCGCGAAATTATGAGCTAAAACAATATAATATACAATTATTATGATTACCACAGCTAAATGGGATGCTTGGGGTTATTACGAGAGAGAGAGAGAGAGAGAGAGAGGGAGAGTCACGCCACAGACCCCTCCTCACTTCATTACAATTCAATTATTAATATTCTTCCATCGGCCTACTTTGTTATGGTCACGTTACTGTTAATTATATTCATTTATCACTAATCGTACTATTTATTCGATTATTTCACCTCCATCATTCATAACATTACTACAATTATATACTCCCCATGAAATTACCACTACCATTTATATCATTCATGGTTTCATATTACCACTTCTACCTTATGTTTCTACCCATTACTATTTCCTATTAACCAATCCATCCATTTAGTAAGTAGGAGTAGTAGTAATAGTAGTAGTAGTAGTAGTAGTAATTATTTTCCCTTTATTATTCCAACTTATTTCTAGTCTATTATTACAGGTGTATTATAGTTCAGCTGTAGCGGTGGAACACAGGCTTTGATACAGTGGCGTCAAAGGCTACTGTTTTCTGTTTGATCATGCTGCTGTCTCTCTCTCTCTCTCTCTCTCTCCATTAAAAACATGTACAGAATGAGAAGTATTGGTTTTTAAGGTAGGAAAATGTAACTCTCTCTCTCTCAAACTACCAACTCCCTCCATCCTTTTCCCTTCCCTTTCTCTTCTCCTCCCCTCCCCCCCTCCCTCCTTTCTTTCTGCTCCTCTGATTCCCTACCTCCCTCTTTTCCTACAACGCCTAATCCCCATCTCCCTCCGTTCTTCCTCATTTCTCCTTCTCTCCCTACCGTTCACCCTATTGTCTATACTCCGTTACCTCACCAACCCTACTGTTCTCCCTCTTTCTTCTCCCCTTCCCTCCATCCTTTCCTCACTATTCCACCTTCCCTCTCCTCTCTCTCTCTCTCTCTCTCTCTCTCTCTCTCTCTGCCTCCACAGCTGCGGACCTTCCCAGCGGTCAGCCAAAACCCTCTAATCTGTCTAACTTTGGAAGCAACATCAAAGGGAGGCACAGAAGGAGGGAGAGAGGAGAACGGAGAGAGGAAGAGAGAAAAGAGAGGAGAGAGAGAGAGAATGAGGGAATTAAAGGCGAAACAGAGAGAGGAGACGAGGAAGCGTGAGAGACTGGAGAGAAGCTGGTAGCTGGGAAAGAGAGGGAGAGAGGAATAAAGAGGAAAGGGAGGATAAACAAGAAAGGAAGAGGAAAGAGATGGAGGGATGGGGAAGAGGCAGAAAGAATACAGAAAGAAGAGGATGATTAGGCGAAAGAGTGGGAGAGAGGAGGAGGAGGAAGAAAGGCTTAAAGGAGAAGGGAGAGATAGGCAGAAGGGATGAAGTGTGAAATAAAGAGAGAGAGAGAGAGAGAGAGAGAGAGAGAGAGAGACAGACAGACAGACAGACAGAGACAGAGAGAGAGAGAGAGGGGTCGATGGGATGGAAATGTCCACTTTGGCTAAAACAACTGTCTTTAGTCTGCCGCATCTCCCCCCCCCCTCTCTCTCGTGCATCCCCCCTCAGCCTCCCTCTAATTTATTATTCCCTCTATACCTCCTTTCCTCCCTTATTTTTTTTTCTAAATATCCCTCATTGTTTCTCTCCCTGCACAACTTTCCTCTCTCTCTCTCTCTCTCTCTCTCCATTCTTGTTTCCTTCCTTACGCCTCTCCCTCCCCAGTCTCCCTTTCAGTATTCTCTCCCTACCTCCTTCCCTCCCTTAATTTTTCTTTATATCCCTCCTTCCATCACTCCCTCTTCAACTTCCCTCCCTCCCCTCATTTGCCCTTCCTCCACCATCTCTTCCATCATATTTTTCCCTCCATCCTTCCCTCCTCCCTCCCTCCCCGTACGTAAATATCCGTCCGTCCGTGCCTCAATTTTTCTTTATATCCCTCCCTCTTTACGTTTCTCTCCCTCCCTCTCTCATCCCCTTTCTCTTTCTCCCCTGTTATCTCCTTTAATCTCTCTCTCTCTCTTTCATTATTTCTTTCCCCTCCCTCTCGTCCTCGTTGTTTCTCCCACTCTCGTCTTCTCTCCCTCCTCCTTTCCCTCTCTTCATGTTTCTTTCCCTTCCTACCTCATCTTCTCCATCCCTTCCTCGTTCTTTCTTCCGCTCGTATTTTTTCTCTCCCTCCTTCCCCTCTCTTCATGTTTATTTCCCTCCCTTTCTCCCTCCTCCTCCTCCTCCTCTTCCTCCTCCTCCTTCCCTCCCCTCAACACCATCACCACAAACTGACCTCTGTAAATGGACTATCATCTTCCCACGAAAAAAAAAAAAAAAAAAAAATCCCCTCTTACTTCCACCATTTCCCTTCCTCCTTTCTCAGCAACAGCTCTCTCTCTCTCTCTCTCTCTCTCTCTGTGGCTCCCCTCATAAGCAGAGATAATGTGGTCAGTAAGAACCCATAAGAACTAGTCGCCACCTGCACTCCCTTACTATTCTCTCTCTCTCTCTCTCTTAGTAAGCAATTGCTTCCTTCATTCTAATACTCTTTTCCTTTTCCCTCCCGTCCCAAGCCATTAGATATTACACCTTACATTCACAAACTTTGAACTCATCGAATAAAAGATAATCCGGCCTCATCCAAGTCAGATTTTCCGTCAACGAACTCTTCGACAGGCGTACGTGGACATAATGATTAAAAAACTAGCGGTGGCGATCGTGACGTATTAATGCAAAAATCTAAAATGGAAAGGTAGAAAACAGAGGGTAATAGTGAAGAGATGCAAAATATGGAGAAAGGGAGCGACAGGAAGAATGAGAAGGCGCGAGGAAGTAATGGACTGAGCATGAAGTGGAAGAGAGAAGGGACGAGGAAAGAGAATGAAGAGGGAGACTTGGGAAGAAGGATGGTATTGAGAAATCGAAAGTTTAGCAGTTATATGAGTAGTAAGTATGCTGATAGCTATGATGAAATAATGAATGGATGTAGCAGTGTCTTATTTTGTCATTCAATAACAGGTAACTGGGTTAAAGAGAAAGCCAGTCTCTTATCAGGAACGATCACACTCTGATAACTGCTTTCCTCTCAAGGCTTCACAGCTTCTGCTATTTGTTCTGACTCGTACTATAAGGCCTACAATTGCCTTCTCTCTATCTTGAATACTGAGTTGTAACAAGATAAAAATTAAGAATATGACGATGTGCTATGGAAATAATTAACCGTAGCATTTTTTACTGCCACTAAAAGACGTAAGACATGTAGCAAAAGAACAAAAATCAGGGCCAAGTTAAAGAAGCATAGTCCCCGCTTTCCTCTTAAGCCTGTTTCGTTGTTATCATATTACTGGAACTAGGTTGGGAAGCTCACCAACCAACAAAAACATTACCATGAAACTGACAGACTGACAGACCACGCACGAAATGACTATTCTTGACAATAACAAATCTATCGAATACTGCAGCAAGGGCAAAAACATATACACAATATAACATTTCACACATAAATAATCATTAAAGATCGCAAGTAGTTTATAATCAGTTACTTAAACAGGCACCCAGTTAGACGAAATAAATAAATAAATATAAAAACTTGTAAGATCGAAAAATAAATCACTAATTCTGAATTCACCGCATATAAAAACACATCATACAAAAAGTACAGCGTCTGCCTTATTCTATATTCAATTAGTGAACCAGGATTATTTGTTGTCAACACTGCCCTTGACTGACATAAAACCCAGAGTCAAGGTCAGTACTGGAAACATACATTGACGACTTCACTTGTTGATTGACAGGTTATTTAGCTCATTTCACCGTTCTGACATTGCAGGAAAGACACACTCTCTCTCTCCTCCCCCCCCTCTCTCTCTCTGGCACACAATTACATATCTTCCCCTTCATTTCCCCTCTCCCCAACCCTCACTACGCTACACCACTTCAATAATAAAGCCTCCAGCCAAACTCCCCTTAGTATCTACACAAGTTTTGCAGTTATCATAGTAGTTCTCGTTATTGCGGTGTGTGTGTGTGTGTGTGTGTGTGTGTGTGTGTGTGTGTGTGTGTGTGTGTGTGTGTGTGTGTGTGTGTGTGTGTGTGTGTGTGTGTGTGTGTGTGTGTGTGTGTGTGTGTGTGTGTGTGTGTGTGTGTGTGTGTGTGTGTGTGTGTGTGTGTGTGTGTGTGTGTGTGTGTGTGTGTGTGTGTGTGTGTGTGTGTGTGTGTGTGTGTGTGTGTGTGTGTGTGTGTGTGTGTGTGTGAGAGAGAGAGAGAGAGATTTAATGGGTGGAATCTTTGTCATTACCCCTCTCCCCATTCGTCCTCTCTCGACTGTCCTTACATTTAAAATCAAAACTATCAACGTCTCTCTCTCTCTCTCTCTCTCTCTCTCATACTTTCTTGCCATTCCCCATTCCCAGCAATATAAAAGCTAGACGTGCCTACCCCTCCTAATGGGTGAAAGAGTCTTATCCCTCCCATTCCTCCATTATCGGATCTCCATTAACCTCTTAGTACAGCGTTTATACAGCAGCTCCATGCTAGTGCTTCCATCATCATAATCACCATCCATATCCTTATCATCATTAGTAATAGTATATAACCACCACTACTACCATCACCATTAGTAGCACCACCACCACCACACCACTATCATCATCATCATTACCATCACCACCATGAACAACACTGCATGACAAGACAACGCATTTTCCCAGGTTCCTACACCTTCCCAGGGTGAAATAAGGAATCACAGCAAAGAAATTCCCACCTGTGCACGCCGCACAATCCTACCTAAGAGACACAGGTCCGTGCTCTACACCTGCACACTCACGGCACAACCTGAGGTAGTCATGACCAACAGATATTCAAGTTCACGTTCAAGGACGCTGCAAATCCACAGCCAAACAAAACTCAATCCATGGTCGTGGCTGAGGCACAGAATCACTCCTAAGCGGGATGCAGAATCACGCCTGCCAGCTACGGAGTCAATTTTGACACAGGTTCCTGCTCATAGGAGACGTTCCCGCATGGCGTGTCCTACTAGTAGTGACATGCTGAACCAATCATAAACGAAATACAAAACCATCATACCAACAGAAAACAGGTAACTGAACTTGACTCGAATAACGTATTACTTTACATGCCGATTTTTACCAGCCTTCTTGCATCTTTTTGTTATGTTGGGGGATATATTTCAGAACTTAACAGCTTTTGCTCTAGAAATCCTGACATTTACGTTCGGAAATCATATTTGGAAAAGTGATAAAAGTCCCCAACAGAAAATATCACTCCACCTGTCCAAACATATCAAATAAAAAAAAAATTCAACTATTTACATCCTCACCGAGAGCAAATAATAATAATAATAATAATAATAATAATAATAATAACAATAATAATAAAAATAATGATAATACATGACAAAATTACCATAAATTACACAGCAATTCTTCACATCCAGCTCATCTGCCAAATAAAACACACACAAAAAAAATATACAGATACAAAAAAGCTCAATTACCCGTGGCGCGACAGGCATTAACCAGCACTTGAAGCCCGTGGAAAATTGACAATAAATTTTGGGGTCATGTTTATTATGGTGTAAAAATGAGAGGGGTGGCGGTCCTGGCTGTGAGTTATGGGGGAGGGGGAGGGAAGGGGAAGGAGGGAGAAGGGAAGGGGAGGGGTAAAGGGATAGAGAGGGGGGAAGAGTTGGGGAGGGGAGAGGGGACAAACATGACCTCGTAAATCAGTGGGATGGGAAGGGGAGTGGGTGTAATGAGGGAGGAGGGGAGGGGAAATGGTCAGGGAAGGCAAGGAGTGGGGAGAGGGTTAGGAATAATGAGGGACGAGGAAAGCAGGGGATATAGACAGAGGGAAGGAAGAAGGAAATAGAGAATGGGACAGAGGGAAAGGAATGAGGGGGAAATGATAAAGTGAGTGGGGTGGCGGTGGTGGACGTGAGTTATACAGGAGAGGGAGGGGCAGAAGGGACAAACATGACCTCGTAAATCAGGGGAAGGGAAGGGGAGGGGGGTGTCATGAGGGAGAGGGAGAGGAAAGGGAGGAGCGAATGGGACTAGGAAGAGGGTTTGGAATAATGAGGAACGAGAGAGAGAGAGGGGGGGGTGGATGAGGAGGAATGAGAGAGGGAAATGGAGAATGAAGAGGGAAAGGTAAAAATGAGAGGGGTGGCGGTGGTGGCTTTGAGTTATGGGGGTAGGGAGTACAAAGGAGTACACAGGAGTACGAAGGAAAGTAAACAGCAACAAATCTCTTGGTCTTTTCGTGGCTGTTTAGTATAGGGAAGTACTAACAAAACTATTCTAGCAGCTAATGGGAAAGGGGGTAGGGGTGGGGTGTTGGAAGGGGGTGGGGTGAGGGTTGGAAAAGGTGGGATGTTGAAGGGGGTGGGGTGAGGGTTGGAAAAGGTGGGATGTTGAAGGGGGTGGGGTGGGTGAGGTGTTGACGGGTGGGCGGTGGGTATGGTGGATGGAGGAGTATGGTGGATGGGGGGATGGGTTTGGTGGAGAGGGGGGATGGGTTTGGTGGAGAGGGGGGATGGGTTTGGTGGAGAGGGGGGATGGGTTTGGTGGATGGGGGGATGAGTTTGGTGGATGGGAGGGATAGGGGCAAATATGACTTCGTAAATCAGGGGGACGAGAAGGAAAGGCGAAGGGTAAAGTATGTAATGAGGTACGAGGGACGTGGGAGAAAATATGGGTGAAACAGAGAAAAAGAGGGAAAGAGAGAGGAAACTGGAGAAGGATGATGAGATTAGGGTAGGCAGATAGATTCCAGATAGAGGTGGAGAGGGGAAAGAGTGAAATAATGAAAACACGAAGATAGGCACCATGACATATGGCTGGAATATCAGGGGTAAAGGAGTAGGTGTGGCATCATCCTTTTCTTTCAACTCCTTCTTCCTTTCACTGCTCTCTCTCTCTCTCTCTGTTGTAACCATCTCTCCCTCAGTTCTCCTTCCCTCCCAGTCGCTTGTTCTATTTCCGCCTCCCCTCTTCCTCTACCCTTATTCCTGCCATCTACCTCTCCCTCCAACTCTTCCCATCCCCCACCTCTCATTACCATCCCTCTTCCCATTCTCTCTCCTCGTCCGTTCCATGGTCCTCTTCCTTCTCAGTCCATTATTCCGTCTCGCCTTTTCCTCTTCCTATCCCTCCCTTTCCTCATACTTTGCTCCTCTCCACTACTCTCCTCTCCTTTCTATCCTCGTCTTCCCTCCTTCCCTACCGTCTCTCCCTTCTTCCCTCTTAACTGCTCACTCCCTCCATCCCTCCCTCCCTTCTCTTTCTTCCTTCCTTCCTTCCTTCCTTTCTTCATTCCTTCCTCCATGCCTGCCTCATATCAATGCTCACGTTACCCCGACCATGAATATTAAGGGAGAAAAGAGACGGAGAATGCAGTATACGAGCGGAGGATGGTTGGATGGATGGATGGATGGATAAATATAGACAGATAGATGGAGGGAGGGAGGGATGGAAGAGTGAAGCAAGGATGGAATAAGGAATGAAGAAAGGATGGCTGGAAAAGAAATGAAAGACAGGGTGGCGACAAATACTTCATATAAGGCGAAATTCTAACTTATTTCATGTACCGTCAGACGTGAATAAACCTCAGGGAGTTCCAATGCATCACCATGATAAAAAAAAAAAAAATTAAATTAAAAAAAAATAATAATAATAATAATAATAACCATCATCATCATCATAATGGTAAAGTATGTACATTAACTTTTTGTATAATGATAATGAATTCGTTTCAACCCATGAAATGATATTTTACAGAGTTCTGACAAATCCAATGCACAGGTTAAAAGTATTATAAAATATTTACATTTCGCCTTTCTTTTTTAGTCCACCCGAAAATTTGTAGACGCATTCTTCAGGTACGGTGAAAAACTCTACGGCAACAACTACCCAGGTTTCACTAAGTACAGTATGTTATCGAAGGATCATCTCCCCGAAAACATTTATTTTTTTTTCTATTAAAATAGGATGGAGTAAATATGGCAGAAATACAGGCAGACTGGCAAACAATAAACTCTTAATACCCAGTACACTATACCGTACAGGTATCCTACCAAAGAAGTGAGAAGAAACAAGGAAAACTGCGAGACTGAAAGCTAGGACCAATGGGATATAAGAAAAGGGTGAGGGAAAAGCAGGAATATGAAACGGAAGTACAGGAAAAATGTTGGATAAATGAAGACTGGAGAGAGAGAGAGAGAGAGAGAGAGAGAGAGAGAGAGAGAATGGAGGAAGAAAGACTGAAAGAGAGGCGAAGGTACTGAGGCATAAATATTGCAGAGGAGGAGGAAGGAGGGCTATCTCGAAGGCATCGCTACTTCTTTTACTTCTCTCTCTCTCTCTCTCTCTCTCTCTCTCTCTCTCTCTCTCTCTCTCTCTCTCACCCTTATACTCCATTCTTTTCATAATAATCCCTTTTTCACCTAATCCCCCACGTCTTTTTCTCCACCTCATTTTCTTTTCTTAACAAGTACCTCCACTCGTTTAATTTATTCTCTCCCTCTCTCTCTTTCTCCCTCCCTCTCTACAATGCTGTTTCTCCAGTCATCCCCCATTTTTTCCTTTCCCACTTCCCCGTATCTTCCCCCCCCCTTTTTTTTTTGTCTTCTCGCCTTTTCTTTCTCCTCTTCCTCCCCCTTTCCTTTAAATCCCACTTTTTCTCTTTCCCTTTTCTCATCTCCCTCTTCCGTTTGCAGTGCTAAATGGAAAAGCGCGCCAGAGAGAGAGAGAGAGAGAGAGAGAGAGAGAGAGAGAGAGAACGCTCCCTTCCTAAATACCTCCAAGAACACTGGAAAAATATACGGGGAAAAATAATGGGGTGAAAAATGACGAGAGAAAATCTGTCAAAAAAAATACTCTAGCTGTGGAAACAAGGTCCTTAAGAAGAATTTTATTACAAGACGAGAGAGAGAGAGAGAGAGAGAGAGAGAGAGAGGGGGGGGGGGTTATGGAGGAAGGTAAATAGGTAGGAGGGTGATAATGAGATACAAGATGGAGGGGAGATGAGATGCTGGTAAAGGAAGCATACATGAAAATGAGAGGAGGAAGGGGAGAATGGAAGAAAGGAGAGTGGGGAAAATACTTGGAGAAAAAGAGGATATATGATGAAAGAGATGGGCTATATAAGGGAAAGGAAAAGAGTGGACGGAATATCGCGTAAAAAGGGGAACTGAAGGAAAAGAATGAGTGATATGAGAAGAGAGGAAGGGAGAAGAGGAAGGAAAAATACGTGGGGAAAACACACACACACACACACACACACACACACACACACACACACACACACACACACACACACACGAGAATTATCGAGGAACATAAGAAACGGAGAAAAAGATGAATAAAAAAAAAAGACGAAGTCAGAGGAAACTAAAGAAGATGAGAGAGAGAGAGAGAGAGAGAGACGAAGGGGAAAAATGGAGAGAAGTGAGGTATATTTAAAAGTGAAAGAAAATGAGAGCTGAGTCACGGCGAAAGAGGCAATAATGCAAAGATGTAAATATGAAAATAAAGGATGAAAATAGAAGGACAAGACAAGGCAATAAGAGTAATAAAGAACTGTGCAAAGATTTGAAAAATGAGAGGACGAAACGAAAATAGATGGAAAATGAAGACGATAAATAAGAAAAGAATGAGACATATGAGAATAAAAGAAAATGGGAAAAGGGAAAAGGGAATTAAGAAAATGAAATAAAGAGTAAAGGAAAACAACAGAAAATGAGAAAAACAGTCTGAATGGAGAACACGATAGGAAATAGGAGACAGTGAGCCTAATAAAACCAAGAAGACGAATGAGAACAGAAGAAAAACCAGGAATTGGCAGAAGGAAAACTAACACACTCTGGCCAACATAATTTCATCTTGGTTTCATATCAACTATATTCACTTTAAGAAAATATGATGATGAATGATGGTGGTGGTGATAACGATGCTGCTCCTGACGTAATGATGGTGATGAAAAAGTAGAGACGAGTTAAGATATTTCGGATGTTAAAAATCCCTGGCTTTTGCTTCCCTCTGATAAACAAAATAAAAGCAACAAATCCCTCAAAATAACTACACCCAGTGACTTTACACTGGCGACGCAGGGCAAAATGATATTCCCCTTTCATGTGAATACCCAATAAGAGTGAGGCGACAGGATGTAGTTAGAGGCGGAGAGGGAGAGGGGGGAAAGGAGAGGGAGGGAGAGAGGAGAGGAAGGGTGAAAGGAAGGGTTAGAGGGAAGGAGGGAGAGGGGTGGGAGGGAAAGTAATAAAGAGAAGGCGACGAGGAAGATGGGTAGATAGAGGGAAGGAACAGCGAGAATACGGTAGACGAAGGAAGGGAAAGACAAGCAGCGAGTAGAGGGAGCAGGAAACTGAGGAAAAGAGGGCAAGGGAACAGGACGTAGTTATGGAAAGGGAAAGGGAGGGAAAAGGGGGGACAAGGGCAGAGGAAAGACAGGGAGAAGATAGGGAGAAAGGCGAATGGAAAGGGGTAGTGGGACAGAGGGGAGAGGAAGGAGAAAGGGAAGACCAAAGAGGAGAAGGAAGAGGAAAGGAAGAACAAAGACGAAATGGGAGAGGGAAGAGAGGAATGATACAGGAGGAGAGGGGCAGGGAGGGAGGGAGGAGGGGGAAGTGACAGCCGGTGAGGGGAAGTGATTATCTCCCTCCTCTTCCGCCGGGAAGGGGGGGGGGAGACTAGTGACGAAAATATGATGCTGAGGGAAAGGGTTATGAGTGGAAGAGGAGAGGAGGAAGGAGGAGAGTAATAAATAGAAGAGGATGGTGGCGAAAGACGGCGAAAGGAAAGGCAGTGAACGAAGAATGAGAGAGGGGAAGGAAAGAGGTATGACAGGACCATGAGGAAAATGGATAATGAATAAAAAATGGTGAGAGAGAGAGAGAGAGAGAGAGAGAGAGAGAGAGAGAGAGAGAGTAAAAAAGCAGGTTAAACGGAGAAGTTAAATAATGAACTTGAAGCTATGATGATGATGATGATGATGATGATGATGATGATGATGATGATGATGACACTGATAGTGATAATCATGGGAATAATGATAACGATAAATTCTAATGATATTTAAAATGTCTATTTTGTTTGCCTAATCCTACATATATTTCCTTACTTTCTCCTTCATTTCCATTTCCCTCTCTTCCATTCTCTCTCTCTCTCTCTCTCTCTCTCTCTCTCTCTCTCTCTCTCTCTCTCCTTCCCATACACATAACCATCTTCTTCGAATTCCCATCCTCTCTTCCTCTCCTCATCCTGTCTTCCTCCCTTACCTCCACTTCCCTTCCAATTTTTACCTCTCCCTCCTCCTTACCAGTTCCTTAATACTTTCTTCCTCCTCTCTTTCCTCCAATTTTCCGCTTTTCTCTCCCTTCTCCAATTCCTTCGTTCCTTCCTTCCTCTCTCCCTCCTCCTCATTTCTATTCCTAGAATCGCTAAACTTTCGCCTCCCTTCATTTGGTTGTGTTCCTTCATTCACTCTTCCTTTCCTTCCTTTACTACTTTTTTTTCCCTTCATCCGCCTCTTTCTCCCCTTCCTTCCTTTCCTTCCCTTCCCGTTCCTTACTTCTCTTCTTCCCAAATACCTTATCTTTCCTTCCCTCCTTTCTCCTCTCCTTCCTTTCCTCCTTCGCTCCCTCCCTCCCTCCGAGCATACAGCCCTCAAGGGAGTTGTTAAGGCCTAGATCTCCCTGCCTCTCTCCCTAATTTTCGCCCTTTCAGCATTTTTTCTCTCTCTCCCAGTTTCGCCCGCCCAGCACACTCTATCTATCGAGTTATCTATCTATGGGTTTGATCTACTTATGAATCTGTGCGTATCTGCTAACAATATCTATCTATATCTATCAATTGATCTCTATCGATGTTTTCTATGCATGTTTATCTATCTACCAATCCGATAGGAATGTTTATCTATCGAGAGTATTTATCTATCGACCAATCTAATATCAGTGTTTATCAAAAGTATTTATCCATCGACCAATCAAATATGAACCAATATCTATCTCATATCAAAGTAATTACATCATTCAGTTCTGTCATATTTTTTATGCGACAGCTTCTCTACGAACGGTCAGTCGGTCACACCCTAAGGATTTTCATAGGTAAGGAGATTCATAATACGAAGCCCCATATACTGCTTACCTGCAGCTCCCTAAGGATTTTCACAAGCCAGGTATTTCACTAGAGAAACTGTTCTGTATTTCACCTTAAGTCCATATGATCCCACATCCATTCGGTATTTCCATATTTGTTGCCTAAAGTATATCTATTTACCCAACCCATTTAATAATATCCCCCCCCCCTCTCTCTCTCTCTCTCTCTCTCTCTCTCTCTCTCTCAATAAAGCTAGTCTCCTCATCTCCATCTCATCATCCCTCTCTTTCCTCGCTTCATTTCAGGTCGCATCATTCCTCCACATTTGGTCAGCCAATCTCTCTCTCTCTCTCTCCACCAACCTCCCCTCCACAAAATCACCTGCCAACCTGAGTGACGTGCGAATATAATGTGCTTTTTACTGTCACCAGAAAAATCAAAACAACAACAATAATAAAAATAATAATAAACAGCGTCACGAGTATAATCATCTTTTTTTTCCACTGTAGCAAGAGGGGGAAAAAACAGTCGTCATTACCGTTATCACAATCATCATCACCACCGTCATCAAAATAATCATGCAATCCCTATGTACTATATTCCTTTCACCTCATTTGGCCAAGGCACTCATCCATTTGCAGCCAATTTCACACAGCTCCATGGCAGAACAAGACAATACTAAGGCTCAACAACTTTTCAACAGAACTTCTCTATAACAAATATAATATTCTAATGAATATTAGTTAACGATTCAGTATTCAAGATGGAGATAAAAATGTCAGGCCGTGCTGAAGTTAAAACAGCATAATCAATGTGAAGAATGACTACTAAATATTTCAATCATTAAAGTACCAACCGAAAAATAACACTCCCCCCCCCATCAAAAAAAAATATATAAAAATTCCCATCTTACCGGCGGGAAAGTGTATGGACTCAAAGCTAGGCTGTGGCAGTCCAAAACATTTAGGGGTCGGTGGCCGGCCTATGCACCTGCTGGCATTATATAACAAAAAACTAAACCCGTTTCCTACGCGAAGCATATGACTGTCACCCAAACTGGAGGTTTACATCACTGGACCACTATGGTGTGTGTGTGTGTGTGTGTGTGTGTGTGTGTTTACTTGATATAGCAAATACCAAAATACTGAACAATGTACAGTATATAAAAAAAAATACGTGTCAATCGCATCCATATAACAGGCATTTGGAAATCGCGGAGCACCAAAGTGTGTGTGTGTGTGTGTGTGTGTGTGTGTGTGTGTGTGTGTGTGTGTGTGTGTGTGTGTATATATATATATATATATATATATATATATATATATATATATATATATATAAAACACTGTTATAAAATACACCATATCTATACCTGATTTACATGTGTTAAAATTATAAAGGCACAGAAAATTATAACAAAATATATATATATTATCAAAACGTAAACTCACAATGCAACAGAAAATACTAATTAGAGTGGCGCTAATTTAGACAGGCCAGTTCCGGCCAGTCATACTATTTTCATATATATTTTTAGGTCCCTCTCAAATCTTGGATTACATTTTTTTTTTTTTTTAAGTGGGAGGCTCGCGCAGCTGGTGGAGTCCATTTGCATTATTAAAGTTTTCCGATGGGAGGCGGTCGAGACATTATACATTTTGAGTGTCGGGTCTTTTATATAACCTTTTTGGAATACGCAGGAGCTGATGCAAACTTGCCTTAAGGTACATCATAAATTTATACGCTTTAACTTTAATTTAAAAAATTTTCTATCCCTTACATCACATACCAGACTATATGCATTAATAATAATAATAATAATAATAATAATAATAATAACAAACAAACAATATTAAACATACTGAGTCAGTTCTTTTATACAACATTTCCGGAATACAGAACAGCCACTGCAAATTCGCTTTAATTCCTACATTTAACCTCTTCTGCACCATGACGTCTTTTTTTGGCATTCATTCTCTCTCTCTCTCTCTCTCTCTCTCTCTCTCTCTCTCTCACACACACACACACACACACACACACAGACGACGCACTGGAGGAGGGGGGTGAATGAAGGAGCGGTGAAATAGCAAGATTGAGAATTCCCAATCCCCCTCAATCCCCACCAGTGACAGGGGCTCCCCACGTCAACCCACAATCTTAATGGGGGTGGGGGGGAAGGAAAGCGCACAGAGTCGAATCCCACACGTCAAAAATCTCACCAGACTGTCTTGAATGTGTATATATAAACTGAGGAATGGTGTGTGTGTGTGTGTGTGTGTGTGTGTGTGTGTGTGTGTGTGTGTGTGTGTGTGTGTGTGTGTGTGTGTGTGTGTGTGTGTGTGTGTGTGTGTGAGAGAGAGAGAGTCGGGGGAGGGGGGAGGAATTGAGAGGAAAGGAAGTATTGAGAGAATGAGGCTAGGATAGAGGGAAGATGGGGACAGGATTATATGGGACAAGACGGCAGAGGAGTGAAAGGGTTAGGAAACAGGAGAAAGGGTTTGAGAGTAGAGGTGGAGGGGTTAGGGAAAAGAGGTAGAGGGATTTGGGGGTAGAGGTGGAGGGGTTAGGGTGCAGAAGTGGAGGGGTTAAGGAACAGAAGTGGAGAGGTTAGAGAGCAGAGGTGGAGGGGTTCAGGGGCTGAGGTGGAGGGGTTCAGGGGCTGAGGTGGAGGAGTGAGGGGGCAGAGGTGGAAGGGTTGGGAAGAAGAGCAGAGGGGTGGGGGGTTTAAGGAGAGTCAGGGAGAAATGGAAATTAAAAGGGAGAGACAGCGACAATAAGGGTGGGATTAGAAAAGAAGAAAAAATGAAGACGAAAGATGGAAAGAAGGCAAAAAGTACGAAAGGTGGCAAGAGGAGGAACGTACTGTAAGGCTGGAATATAATGGAAGAGGAGACAAAAGGGAACCAACGAATAAGAGAACTAGGAAGGGAAAAAGGACGGAATGGAAAGAAGGAAGACGGAATCCAATGAATACGGAAGGAATGAAGACAGAACAGGAGGGATGGAGAATGGAAGAATGGAAAGAAAGAACAATCAAAGGCGTGAAGGAATGGAACGAGAATTATTAGAGAAAATCAGTAAAATGAGAGAGGAAATAAATTACATGAAAAAAGAAGGAAGAGACATGACAGAGAGGGGAAATATATGAAAGGAGAGAGAGAATGAGGAAAAGAAAGTTGGAAGGAAAGAAAAGTGGACGAAGGAGGGAAAATATGAGATGATGGAGGAAAAGAAATGCGACATGAGGATGGAGAAGAGGGAGAATGACGAAGGGAAGAGGAGGTGGAAAGAAGGAAGGGAGGAGAGGATCAAGGCTGTGTCTTGGTTTATCTCTGTCACCACATTCCAGGGGGAAGGACAGAGGGGAGGTAGGGGGGGAGGAGAAAGAGCATGGAGGAGTGAGAAAAGAAAATGGAACAGGGAGGTAAGAGAAAGAAAACAGGGGAGGCATGAAGTGGACAAAAGAGTGAGAGAGAGAAAGGGAAGGGAGGGTGAGCGAAAAGAAATTGAAGGAGCCGTGAGAAGGAAAGAGAAGGATGGGTAAGGGCAGCGAAAAAGAATGGGGAGGTGAGTTGAGAAAGAAAAGGACAGAGATAGTGGGAAAAAAAAAGCACAAAGAAATACCCCCCCCAAAAAAAAAAAAAAAAATACAAACAACCCAGAAAGACAGATGAACACAGACATACTGACAGACACAGACTGATACATGTCTAAAGAAGATACAGTATTTATATATAACACAGATAAAAAGAGCCTGACAAAATGGAAATAAAAGGACAAGAAATTACAGAATCCCCCCAAGGTAAGGCAAATCGCACAGACTAAGACGCAAAAATAATTACATAGGTAAAAATAAAAAGATATAGAAAAATATGGAACAATATGCAGGCTCCTGGCCTTTGGTCCTTTCTTCCTTGCATTACATATATATCTATATCTATCTATCTATCTATCTATACTGTATATATATATATATATATATATATATATATATATATATATATATATATATATATGACATACGTAGGTAGGTAGGTGGTAGGCAGATAAATACAGACAGACAAACAAGAATAAAACAGAGACGGAAATAGCAGTGTGGGACCCTCGTACAGAAAAAAGGGTAGGGTGAGGCCAGTTTTAAATGTGGCGTCACTCCTGCCACACAGCCTGTCAATTACCCCCTACCCCCTGCCAACCCCTCACGCAAAACGTCCTCTCTCTCTCTCTCTCTCTCTCTCTCTCTCTCAAATATGCCCCCACCTTCAACCACCCCCTTGCACCTCCTCCCCTTCCAACATGCCTTGTATCCCTCCTCCCTCTCTGCACTAGCTCTTCTCCTCCCCCCTCAGTATTTCACTTCTTTCCTCCCTTCCCTTCTACAGAGCATCCCCTTACCCTCTCCCCTCCCTCCCCCCCTCTCTCTCTCTCTCTCTGCCAGCCTCTTCCCTTCTTATTCTTCCCCTCCCTTCCCTCCATCATGCCCCACTCCCCCAACCCCCTCCATGCCTCACTCTTCCCCCTCTTCATCCTAGTCATGCCAGTCTCTCCCTCGCCGCATCAACATGGTCCCCTCTCCTATCTCTGTCATGTCACTTTCTCCTCCTTCCTTCCAACGCCAATTCCTTCTATCCCTTCCTCATTCAACCCCAAATCTGACTTCTTTCTCCTCCGAGCACAAACATATCTTTATCACCATAATCCTCCCCCGACTCCACCCTCTCTCATCTCTAAACCCACCACTATCTCAGCAATCCACCCCAGTCCGCCCACCCCACCTGTCTCACTACTACACCACTACCCCTCCTGACCATCACAACCAAACATCCTCATCCACCTGCTGCATCCTCCCCCACGCCATCATTATTGTTCCATTCCCCTCTCCTATCCTTCCTCACATCCTCCCCTCCTCCACTCCCACTGCAATTCCCCTCCCCTCCTCTCCTCTCCTCTGCTCTTCTACAACCTACGCCTCCATCCGGTTTCTCTTCCCACTACTACCAGCCCCCATCATTTCTTCCACTTTCCTCCACCTACTTTTCCTCTCCTGCACCCCCTCCTCTCGTCCTTCCCTCCTCCACACTTTCCCCACTACCAGCCCCCAACCCCATATCTCACCCCTCCCCACCCACCACTATAATTTTATCCTCTCCCCTCCCCTTCCCTCCATGTCCCCCACTATCTACACCCCCACTGCAGCCTACCCCAACGCCAACTCACCCCACCTTCCGCACAGCAGTCAATTAGGCAACACAAATATTGTTTTTACACGCTGTTTATTTTATGGCAAACTGGAGGGGAAGCGAGACACACATACACGCGTATCCATGTGTATGTATGCATGTAGCCTATGTACGAATATGTATCAACTGTATGAACCAGTATGTACAGCACGTAGGTACTGGTGCGTACTCTATGTACTTAAGCATGTGGCTAAACGTGCATGTTCACATCCCGGTAATGTAATCTAAATATACATTACATAAATACGTACCGTACATACATACTGTGCAATCACAGACAGACATAAATATACTTATGTATGCATGTCGGTGCAGATTTGAACGGTAGGTAAATGCTCTGTTGTGTTAGCTCTCGGTAAATTGTAAACTCTTATTATCAAATTCCCTTGAGAAACTTCTGATGAAATTTAAAAAAATTATTCATTCCCTCTTCATAAATATTAAAAAAGTTAAGCAGGTAGGAAGCAAACAAGTTACTTTACACATACGAGTAGGTAACTCTTTACCCACAATCAAGATCTGCCAAATAATAAGAATTATCCTGACGCTTGGAAGGGTCATTCAGAAACCTTACATTAACTTTCAAAATTCCGTAAGTGGCATAATCACAAAGAAGTCAACAAATATAATACTATAGACAAACGTATTTCTGGGTATATGACCAAATTCCCATCACGAAGAAAAGAAAAACTAGCAACTCAAAACATACGTGGAAACTATAACACTAAATATACAGCTGCACCACCACCATCATCATAACCACCCTCACCACCATCGTCATCATCATAACCACCATCACCACCATCTTCATAACCGTGTCATCATCGTCTAAAACAATTAAATAAACAAAATAAGGCAAACTGACTACACGGAACCAATTACCAACGTCAATTTATTCACTACTAGTACAAATGCCATCCAACCACGACTCAAGCCACTTAAACTGGGAAATATAGGGTGAAGAGGAGTAGTAGTAGTAGTAGCAGTAGTAGTAGGCGCAATCCAAGACCTATCTGAACGTGAACCCAGTGAACTGCACACTAAAATTACCCTTTTTTTCCGCTGTCCACCCTCCTCCTTTCGGGGAACAGAGAGTGGACTGAGGGACGTTTATATAACCAGGCAGCTCCAGCTCCTGCTTTTATCGGTGCCACCACACAATGGGGTCCCTATCAATCACCATACAGTGACTACAGTAAATACGAGTATATTACTTTACTACGGATCCCCACCTGGACCCCGGCAATCGACCTTTCATGGGTCTAACCTATTCCAACACAAACTACACATTTTTACTGCTCTCTCTCTCTCTCTCTCTCTCTCTTCGTACCTACCTCCTCGACTGAAAGCACCTCCATGTTAGAGTGAGGAGAAAAGGGAGAGAAGGAAAAGAGAGAGGTAGGAAGGGTGATGGGGGGGGGAGCAAGAGGTGAGGAGGAGAGGGGTAGGGGGGACAGGGGAGGAGGTCGAGGTTAATGTGGCTCTAAAAATTGAGCAAGACCATAAAGAGGGGTATCCTGCATGAAGTGGGGATGGAGGAAGGGGGAGGAGAAGAGGGAGAGGAGATGGTGAGGAGGGATAACGAGGTGGATGGGAAGGGATGGAAATGGAGAGAGGGAGACGAAAGGGAAGGGAGGAAAAGGAGGGAATGCCGTAAGGGAAGGATAAAGATATATAGAAATGGAGTGAGGGGAGATGAAAAGGGGAAGATGATGCTGAGAGAGAGAGAGAGAGAAGTGTGTGTGTGTGTGTGTGTGTGTGTGTGTGTGTGTGTGTGTGTGTGTGTGTGTGTGTGTGTGTGTGTGTGTGTGTGTGTGTGTGTGTGTGTGTGTGTGAGAGAGAGAGAGAGAGAGACGGGAGGGAGGGCAGATAAGGCCAAATGGAGGAAATGAAAAAAGAGACAGAAGAGGTGAAAAGAAAAAAGGAAAAGAAAGACATGAAGAAACGGAACAAAGAGAAAAGGAAGAGGAAAGCAGAGAAAATAAAAACTGTCAGAAAAGAATATGAGGGAGTGAGAAGAGCGGGCATGTGAATGAAGGGGAATGGAGAGAGAGGAAGAGAAAAAGGAAATGGATGAAGAAAAGGAAACGAAAAGGAAAAGGAAATGAAAGAAGAAAGGAAAACTAAAAGGAAAATGGACAAGAGGAAAATGAAGAGGAAGAGGAAAAGGAAGAGGAGGAGGAGGTTGAAGAGAGAGAGAAGATTTCACCTCCAGTGTAGCGTGTAAGTGGCTCTCATGATCCTGGATTACTGAGGAAGAGGAGAGACAGGGGAAGAGAAAGAGAGAAGTGGAAGAACGGAAGGAGAATGACTAAAGGGGATTTAGTAAGAAGGGAAGGAAGACGAGAAATGGGAGAAGTAGTGGAGGAGGATGAGAAAGGGAAGGAGAAGGAGAAAAAGTATGAAGGAGGAGAAGAAGGCAACAGAGGAGGAGGAAGAGGACAGGAGAAGAAGGAAGAGAAGGAGAAGCGGAGGAGGAAGAAAAGGACAGGAGGTACAAGAGGTGGATAAGAATGAGGAATGAAGAGGATGAGGAGATGGAGAATATTACCAAAAGAGGCAGAGGAGGAGGAAGATGAGTGAACAGAAAGAGATGACACAGAACAGGAGCAGAAGAAGGATGGAGGCAAAAGAAGCGGATACACATTAAGAAGAAGAAATGATGAGGAAAAGAAAAAGGATGAGAAAAATTAAGGAACAGGCAGAGGAAGAGACAGATACATGAAGAAGAAAAGAAAAAGAATAGGGAAGGAAAGAAGGAATAATGAGAATATGTAAACAAGAGGAAGAAAAGGTGGAGGAAGGAGATGGAGAAATGAATACGAAGATAATGGATAATAACACAGGTATATCAAGACAGCAGATTAGAGAGGGAGAAAAGGGAACTATTAAGATGTAGACAAGAATAAACAGAAAAAAGAGGAACCATGAAAAAATACTGATAGAACGCAGAACAAGATACGAAAACGGAAGAAACTCCATAACTGAGAAGAAATAAGTAAAGAAAAAATATGAGAAGGAACTGAGAAACAGGAGAAATATACGTGTGAAACAGCTAAAAGGTAGAACAATGAGAAAAGAGAAAATAAGAAGATCGCTGTATTAGGTCGTAATCGGCAATGAGAGAGAGAGAGAGAGAGAGAGAGAGAGAGAGAGAGAGAGAGAGAGCGCTGAAAAATTGTTGGAGTTTGAATTTGCTCTTTCCCGCTTTGGGTTTGAGGCAGAAAAATGCGAAAGATGTAAATGTGGTCTCTTAGTTTATGTGTATTTTGTGGTTCTCTCTCTCTCTCTCTCTCTATTATTCTTTCCATCCCTCCCTCCTCTCCTACTTAAGTTCCCCCTTTCCCCTCTCCATTCTTTCCTCCTCCCCTACCTATGCTCCACCTATCTTCCCTCCATTCTTCTCCCTCCTACTGATGCTCCTTCCTCTCCTCCCTCCCTCATCTATTCTTCCTTCCCTCCCTCCTCTCCCTCTCCCATCCCTACTTCTTTCCTCCCTCCACATTCTCCTCAAAACTAATTTCCAAACTCATTAGGCTAGCGTTTCCCCCACTGGACGCTCGTTATTAAATAGCACTCCACAATGCCTTCCTCCCCACCTTATCCTCTCCCTCTCCCTCCACGCCTTTCCTCCTCCTCTACCTCTTCCTCCCAGTACCTATCCCCTCCCTGCGTCCCTCCCCAACTTCTCCTCTCCTTCCCTACCTCGAACCTATCCCCTACCCGCGTTCCTCCCTACCTTCTCCTCTCCCTTCCCTTCCACTCCTTCCCTCCTCCCCAACCTCTCCTTCCTAATACCTATCACCCCTCCTATCCATTTTTTTCTTCCCTCCTACCCTACCTCTCCCTTCGAGCGGTTATCCCATTTTTTCATTCTGTTCCATTCTCCCTTTATCCAGCACTCCCTTCCCTCCCTCCCTTCTTTCTTTACATCTTGCCCTCCCTCTGACCTAAAACCTACCTCTTTTCCATTCATTCCTTTTCTCCATTCTATCCCTTCCCCCTCCCCTCTTCCTTCTTTTCTTCCCTCCTCCCCACCATCTCCCTTCTGTTCCCTTTCTCCCCCTATCCTCTCCTTCCCTCCCCTCCCCCATCTCTCTTTTCCCTCCCCATCCATTGTTTCCTCCCCTCCCTCCATAGTCTCCCCAAAACTAATTTCGAAAGTCATTAGGGTAGCGTTTCTCCCACTGGACGCTCGTTATTAAATAGCACTCCACAATGTGTTCACCAGGGAAGGGGAGGATAGGGAGGAGTGAAGAAGATGGAGGGATAGAGAAAAGAGGAGGACAGGCAGGAAGAATAGGAGTCGGACGAAGAGAGTGTGGGGAGAGAAAAGATGGAAGAGGGGAAGAAGGAAAGAAAAAGACAGACAGAAGCGTGTGGAAGGAGAGGAGGGGAAGGTTAAGGAAGGAAGGAGTGAGACAAAGACAAGGGGAGGTAAGGTATGCAAGGAGAGGAAGGACCAGAAAGAAATATGGAAAGGAGTGGGACAAAGAAGGGAAGAGTGGGGAAGGAGAGGAGAGGAGAGAAGACAAGCCTGGAACACAGGGAAGTGATGGAACAGGAAAATAAAACAATTTGGGAGGCAAGGGAAAATGAATTAAGGAACGGAAAAGGAAAAAGGAAAGACAAAATGCAAGCAGGAGAAAGGAAGGGAATAGTTGGGAGACGAGGAGGAGGAAGCGAAGGCAAAAGATGCGGTAGGGTGAAAACAGAGAGGAGAGAATGAAAGGTGGGACAGAAAGGAGAGACGAGAGAGGATGAGAACGTAGATGGTGAGCATGAAAAAAATAAAATATAAATGAAAGGATGGGGGGGGGAGTGATGAAAGGGGTGGGAATGCCAAAGGTAAACACAGGATAAAGCAAATACACAAACTCATCAGGGTAGCGTTTGCCCCACAGAAAGCTAGTTATTAAATACCACTCCACACTGTGTTCTCGAAACTTGGGAGGAGGGGGGGGGAGAAACTGGGACACAAAGAGAGAGAGAGAAGTGAGAAGCAAGAAGTGGGGAGAGAAGGGGATTTGAGAGGGGAGAGAAGGGGTTGTGAGAGGGGAATGGGAAGGGGATATGAGAGGCAGGGAAGTAAAAGACAGCACAGGAAAAGGGAAGGGGAAAAAGAGAACACGCTGAGAGGAAAAAAGTGGGAGGAGGACTGAAAGGGAAGAGAAATATTAGAAGAGAAGAGCAAGAGGAAATGGGAAGGTAGCAAAGGAGAAAAGAAACGAGAAGGGGGAGTGGAAAAAAAAACTAAAAAAAAAAAAAAAAAAGAAGAAAGGGAAAGGAGGCGAACCGGAAAAAGTGAGTATAAATACGAAAAAAGAGATTGTGTGAGAAAAATGGAGAGAGTATTAATAAACAGGGCTCCACAATGTGTTCCTGGATGCTTGGAGGGGAGGAGGAGATGGGGGGAGGGGAGGGGTGGGAAGGCTGATAGTAAGAAAGTAGGAGGAGGAGAAAGAAAGTGAAGAACAGAAGGAAACAGGAGGATGCAAAATGAGGAGGATGGGGAAGCAGTGCAAAATATGAGAGGGAGACGACTTAAGGAAAGGGAAGTGAAAGGGAGATGAAAGGAAAGGCAAGGGGAAATGAAGAAGGAGGGGGCAGAAGGGAGGACAGAATAAAATTGGGCACCGAAAAGAGGAGAGGAAAGGAGAGAAGAGAAGAGAAGAGATGAGAAGAGAAAAGACGAGAAGAGAAGAGAAGAGAAGGAGAAAAGATAGGAGTGGATAGTAGAGAGACCGGGGAAAAAAGAAAATGGTGAAGTGAGGAAAGAGGAAAATGTCCTTTGTACGTGGGAAGAGTGAAAGTGTTAAACAGGACCCCACATCGTGTTTTAGGAAACTTGGGAGGAGGGGGGAGGGGAGGAAAGAAGAGGGGGAAGGGGAGGAAAGAAGAGGGAGGGGAGGATGCAAACGAGGAAGGCCAGAGGAAAGAAAGGGATAGGGGAGTAGACTGAAGAAAGAGAGAGAGAGAGAGAGAGAGAGAGAGAGACGTGGAAGGAGGTAGCAAGGGGAAAGGAGTGAAGAGGAAAGGGGTGCAGGGGATGAGAGGACGAGAGGGAATGGGGAAGACCACTGAAAAAGAGAAAAAAAAAAAATAAAAGTGAAAGAACAAAAGGCTTTGGAAGAAAGAAAGGTTAAAGTGTTATTAAACAGGACCTCCCACTTGCGGTAAACTTACGAAGAGTTTTAGTCAAGTACCCCTTCACTAGGGTGGGGGGAGGGGAAAGCAGGAGGGGTAGGCAAGCTAGGATACCGCAATATACATCATTAACGGGTGGGAGACACACTTGTTTCCCTGACAGCATTCCATGTGCTCTAAAAGCATACGCTTACTTTGGCGGGTTCGAACCGTTGCCCGTAACAGCACATGCAAACACAAGGGTACACTAAAGATTCATAAGAATTAACAAATGCAGAGCAAATACACCTCCACAGTTTAGAAAATAAGTATAATCAATAACAACATAAAAATAAAACAGCAAGCTATGAACTAAAAGTCGACAAAATAAAACAGCAAGCTATGAACTAAAAGTCGACAATTAACGCAAAGCTTAAGAAAATACAAAAAACCACCGCCAGAAGACCCCTTCATATATATAGGGCAGATAAAAAACGAAAAAATACATATAACAGAAATACATACACCTGTTCGTCTTTCCTTATCTGGACAACCTTCTATATTTCTACCATATTAATCTTCCTCGGAGCCTGTTTCCTATCACTCCTCCACCAATCTGTCTACCTGTCAATCCAAACGTCTATGGCCACCTACCGATCTACTGCCCAATCTATCTTCATCTATCTATCTGTTTTCCCTGTCTATTACTTCTTTTAACTGAGTAAGACTAATAATAACAAAGTTAAAAGCCCTCGATGTGACTTAAAGGTCTGTGTGGTCTCCGTTCAATTTAATTCTCTCTCCTTATTCCTCTCTGTCTGTCTGTCTCTCTCTCTCTCTCTCTCTCTCTCTCTCTCTCCCCATACACGCGCATTACCTTTAAAAAATGTTAATGCTCAGAGTTTATGCTAAGAAGACCCTCTCTGACCAGACCAACTCAATTAAAAACTTCGGACCGCTGGAGGAAGAGGTAAATGGGGGGAGGGGGAGGAAGAAGAAAGGGGGGAAAGACGCGGAGAAAGAAATGGAGAGAAGATGTGGGGAGGGAGAGGAAGAAAAAGGGGTCATGAGAGGATGGATGAAAGGAGGGGGAGGGAGAGGAAGAGGAGGAGGACGATGATAATAATGATGGTAATAATAATGGTAATGATATACAGAAAAGAAAAGGGAGAAGGGAGAGGAGGGAACAAAGGACGGAGGGCTGAGGGAAGGGGGAGTTGCGAAGATGCTGATGATGATGAGAAGGAGGAACTGGGATGGGAAGGGAAGTGGGGAGGAAGAAGGATAATTAGAAGGGAAGGAAACTGGGAAAGTGAAGGAAAACAGAAGGGTAAAGGAAAATGAAAGAAAATATGAGAAAAACCAAGAAAGAATGTGATTGGGTACAGAGGAGAGAATGTACATGACATAAACAGGAAAAGGAAAATGTGGAAAATGGTGAATATGGAAGTAAGGTGGCAGAAAAATAAAAACGATAAGACATAAAACTTTTGTTAAAATAGTAAAGGGCTCAGTGAGGTAAATACCAGAGGTAAGACTAACGAAAAAATATCCAACAAACGACAAACGGGCAAAAATATAAATGTAATAATCATGAAAATTAAGATGTGAAATAGATGAAAGAATACGGAAACGGAAAGACTTAAAAAAAAACTAAGCAGGATAACAAATATACAGTAGTGAAGTAGAAAATGAAGAGAAAAAAAGAAGAGGATGAAGACAGCGCTGTGGACGAGAAGCTGAAGAAAGAATACAGCAACGCCAAGACTCATATAAAATGGGACACTCATATGATTAAAATAAAGTGGGAAAATAAAGAGAATGAGAATAAAAGAGAGAAGGAAGGAAAGTAGGAGGGAGGAGTGATGTAGTCTGAAGGGAAATCAGGTTCAGCTCATTTTACAGGGAGGGAGGCACTGGCTTGGAGGAGCAGGGAAGAAGGAAAATTCTCTCCATTTTATTCCTTCTCCCTCCTTCTCCTCTTCTTCTTCCTTCGTTTTCTTGGAGTGAGACGACAACGAATAAATCGAAAAAAAAAATCCATTCCCCAATCTCGACATTCCCTGCTTCTTAATCCCCAATTTCATCCCTCAATTTCTCCATCCCTAACCCATAACCAAAACCCTTCCATCCTCTAACCTCTCCATTCCAGCCCTTCCATCCCCTACAATCTCCATACCCAACCCATTCCATCCTCCACCCACCCATATCCCAAACCCTCAATATCTCTAGTCACACTTCAATCCTTATCCCTTCCTAACGTTTACTCCGACCCCTCCATCCCCTACCTCCCTCAGTCATAGTAGTGATCCCTAGCTGTCAGATTATTCATTCGGCTTGCAAGAAACTCAGGCTCCGAGTTATACTTATTTTTTTTACTCTCCACATAATAACTCATGATTAACAAATACTGATTAAAGTATATCAGCTAGAAACACAAGTACAGCAGGAATCAAATCAGTTGTAGTATGCTGACAGAGTGGTCAAATACTACCACAACACAATGGCAACATCTGAAACTGGAGGCAAGCACTATAACCTATTCCCTGGATCCCTGGCTACGAGCGAGTTATTGTTCACATGGAAACAGAAACGCATTTACACTACTACGGTCTCATGCCTTGAATTTATGTGTAGCAAAGAAAACATGACGTGTATTTTAAATTTCATTACATTTAATTTGTACCTGAACTAACCGACATATTCCATATCCCCTGTGTACAGTATGTGTGTGGGAACGGGGGTAGTCAGTTTCAAAACACTTGAATTATACTGACTACTGTGTTTCCCGTGAGATACTAGAATATCTGCCACCAACACCAGCAACAACTCTGACCAAGGCACCAACAACAAATACGATTCCACATTCTGGCCACACCCGAGTGATGGCAGCCTAAAGTCACCCAGGTGAGGTGAGGTGAGCAGGTGTGAGGAGAAAGGTCACCATTGCTACAGCTGCCACTTGCCTTTACCTCCACATGTTGTCTCTCACACCAAATCACAAATACAAGGAACTAGAAGAGTGACAATGTAACTAATTTCTATATCCCATAGTATTCCCAAGATTTAAATTTATACACAGTGATTAACCAAGAGTAATGGAATACACGTTCTCATTTTCCCCTTCCGACCAACCTACCTCTTACCATCACACCAACATACCACCACCAGACTAGCCTCTCTTCACCACACCTCCCCACCATCACACTTGTTTCTCTCCACAGCACCTTCCTACTATCACCCCACCTTCCACCACACCTTTCCACCACCACCACACCAGTCACCTTTCATCACAGCTATCCATCTTCACCACACCTGTCTCCCTCCACCACATCCACATCGATCCTCCTCCATCACTCCCCTCCCCCATCCTCCAGCACCTCCACCTCTCCCCTCGTCTTATAATTACCCCCCAAAATGACCTAACAGTTCTGAACTCTCCTAAGTGGTTTTTGCGGCTCATTAGAGAATCTCATGCAATTATCCTGGTTCTTCAATTAATGTCGGAGCAAAACTGGAGAGAGAGAGAGGGAGATAGATAGATAGAGATAGAGAGAGAGAGAGAGAGAGAGAGAGAGAAGAGAGAGAGAGAGAGAGAGAGAGAGAGAGAGAGAATGACTTTAATAAAGGCAGTCTCTCTCTCTCTCTCTCTCTCTCTCTTTCTCTCTCTCTCACCAACCAATTTTTTGTGCTAAACTCGGGCAAATGAGATACAGAAAGTTGAATATGCGTGAAAGCCTGGAGTTCCCCCCTCTTGTTCCTGCTCATATGAGTTTAAAAGTGTGTAATAAGTATGCAGATGAGATGGACAAGGAAAAGACTGGTGGAGAGAGAGAGAGAGAGAGAGAGAGAGAGAGAGAGAGAGAGAGAGAGAGAGAGAGTACAATCATTTAAATCCCCTAAAGATACATTATTCGTATAACACGTACAATTAATGTAATATGTAAATTTAAAAAAAAAAAAAAAGTCAACACAAGAAAACTCTAAGGCAGAATACACCCCCCAAAAGAGAACGACATAAGCGAGGAAAGAAAACGCTAAGCAAGCCAATATTATGGCTTGGAGGGAGGACTCAAATACCACATACACACAACCAAGCCTCTCCGGCATACAAATGAGCCTTATCTCCCTCCCATAGCGTCCCACAGTGCTTCTCGCCGCTACCAAATGAGTTCATATAAATGTATAAAAGTTGGTGAGACCGAAGATGTGGGAGTTAATGGGCCAGACGATTTTTTTTTTTTTTTAATAACGGCTTCTGTTGAATAAAATCGTTTGTCGCTAGATGAAATAAATAATTTTTTTTTATCATCTGTCTAGTCCTGGCCATACACCCCTCATTTGTCTGTCTGTCTCTCCTTGTAATTCTTTATGTTCCACGCAAATAACTCATCACTTCTCTCTCTTCACGCGGGGTTAAGTTAGGTTTATTTATGACTAACTATCCGCTGAATAAAGTTCTCTGGCGTTAACCAGGCAATTAAGTGAACTAGATTCAATGTTTCGTCTGTTTTTATGAATGAATAATGACAAATTTCATCATTACTCCCGATACCGGCAGTTTATATTCCAATTTCCCCATTCACTTATTCTCAAGCATTTTCACACGTTTTTACTCATCTTCCCTTCGCTAAATTCTGTAGTTTGGCAGTGATTCACTTGTTTTGGTTTGAAGCTGAATGTTAATTCTACCGAAGAAAATCAAGCCATAAATTTAATACTCTGTAATTAAATAAAGGTAATAAAAGCGCAATGTTTTTAATGACGCTCAATGTAATGTTTGTGTGCACGCATGAGCAAGTTTCCCCGCGTCTCTGCTGGATACCAGACGGAATTAATTTAGATCTCCTGCAGTACATTTACAACCGGAGTAACTCACCCATAAAGTTATCCTAATATAACTACCGCTTCCATTGCCCCACAGCCGCCATACTGTGCTTCAACCTACTCTGCTTTCTGTCCTACTAATAAATGTTTTGAGAAATTCAAGGAGAACTCCCATAAACAAATGCTGATAATTTTACAGCAGGTATTTCGTACAATAATTGTGTGATTCAGTTAGGACACTCAAATTCCACATAACTTACACGATTCATCCATATTTCTACACCCTCCATCATCCTGTCGCACATTCAGATGCTACCTAATTCATCTCACCTTCACATATTATTCCACTTGCATATTGATCTTCACCATCTTAATTTCATTCTTTCATTACTCCCACCCTCATTTTCACGCTCCTTGACTCCCCTTCTTCCCTCCCCCTCTCTCACACTTTTATTGCCAAACTCGATTACTTGGCTAACTTGTTACTCTCTCCTCTTCCCCCTTCTCTCTCTCTCTCTCTCTCTCTCTCTCTCTCTCTCTCTCTCTCTCATATGGAGAACATTAAATATCTATATATATATACATATTTCTATATCTATCTATATAGATAGGTAGATAGATAGATAGATATAGGTATAGATATGCATAGAGGAAAATGACAAACTTTCCCTCACTGTCCACATGCAGAAAGGCACCTCTCAAGATATCCAGAAATTTTGCCAAGTCTACACACACACACACAACATTCCCATCTCACTCATACTGTTATTTTTTTTACTAGCAGACAACCTTGCCACACCACGCTCTTTCAGCATTGCCAAACCTTGCATCAAAAAGTACCACCGAAAACGAGAAGTAATAATAATAATAATAATGCAATCCCTACGGTGTGGTGTGCTTAATACCATGTCATGTAAATCTGACAGTACTCAGAAATGAGGTAATGGGTGACTGCATAGGTCATTACGGGGTTTTAATTGGCTTCAAATCACCATGGCAACTGTACTATTACCATGCTTATGGCAGGTGGGGCGGGGGTATTGTTTTGAACGGAATGAATTGGTTCATGATTCTCTCTCTCCACTATGAAGAGTAAAATTACGCAGTAGAATGAGCATATCTTCACTGCGTGTGTGTGTGTTATCTAATGAAAAACAAGCGGTGAAAGATGTTTTAAAGGCAAGCACTGAAATATGAGTGTGTGTTTCTAATGAAAGGTAGACACTGACAGGAAATACGAGTAGACGTTTTCAGTAGTCTCCCCTATAAACTAAAAGCATCCTAAACACCGCCCAAACCCGTCCACTTATACGTGCCACTCTTACCGATATTTAGTTATTGTTCAACCTACACCACTCATTTGTCTAAGAACAGAATTTTCGAACAAACGGTTTGGTATAGCCTTCGTCAATTCCTTAACTAGGGGCTGTCCTAAACGGATTCAAACCATCACAATGCAGCGGGAACAAACATAAAATAAACATGAATAAACAAGTCACTGCAATGAAGAGCTTAAATATAAAAACGTTCACTGCAATTAAGGTGTTATATACAAGTCTCCCTAAACACCACCCATCGCCACACCCGCCCCTTCCATCCCAAGCTTCCTCATTACTTTTCAGAGCATCTTGAACAATGATCCTGGGGGAGCATTTAAGGCACCTAATGTCGCCTAAAGACACATAAATGGACTGAGGCTGATACAGTCATTCACAGAGCATGGGTAAAGCCATCTTGCACTAACATTTGGTGCTGCAATTTAAACGCTAGGAGGATGGGCCTTAACCTAAGCCACATCATGGAAACAATATATTTATCTTTTACGTGTCCCTTTGGCCTGTCAACAGCCACTGGCCCTCTTCACCTGTAATCAATGTTATTGAAGTACTAACAGAACCACTACAGTGATGAGGTATCATAATCCTTTTCTGTGCAGTAAGACGTTTGGAGAATACTCAATCACCGCCTGAGGTCGCCTCCATTATATCATCTACTTAGGATAGTTTGGGTTAGGTTAGGTCAGGTATGGTCAGGTAACCTCCCTCTTATAGCATGTATGAGGTTAGGGGGTTAAGTTACCTCCTCCTGTTAGAGCATGTTAGTAAGTTAGGGTTGGGTTGGGTTAGGTTAGGTCAAGTGTGGTTAAGTTACCTTCCTCTTATAGCACCTATGAGGTTAGGTTAGGCTGGATGTGGTTAGGTTACCTCCCTCTATTATAGCATGTTTCTAAGTTATGTTAGGTTGGGCTGGGTTGGTTTGGGCTGGGTTGGTTTAGGCTGGGTTAGATTAGGTTAGGTTAGGTTACCCCCCATTACTGCACCTACATAAGTTAGGTTAGGTTACCCCCATTACTGCATCTACATAGGTTAAGTTGGGTTACGCTAACCCCCTCTGTTATAGCATCAACGTAGGTTATGTTAGGTTACGTTACCTCCCTGTTACAGCACCTTAGTAGGTTAGGTCACCTCCCTCTGTTATAGCATTTCCGAAAGTTAGGTTAGGTTAGGTCGCATGTGGTTAGGTTACCTCCCTGCTATAGCATCAATGCAGGTATGTAGGTCAAGTCTGGTCTGGTCAGGTCAGGTTAGGTTATGTCTGGTCAGGTGGTTAGGTTGTCTGATTATCTCCATATGCAAGGCATCTACATTCAAATTGGTAAGGTTCAATTATCCCCCTCTGTCATGGCTTCAACGTTAAAATAAGACTCAGGTCTGGTTAGGTCAGCTCCCTCTATTCGGGCATCTACTTTAAAACTTGGTTAGGTCAGGTCTCGCCGGTTGAGGTTATCTCCCACTGTTATGGCATGTTAATAGGGTTAATTCAGGTTATCTGCCCCTATTAGGGCATTTACGTTATACAGTACAGTAAAACCTCGATATAAAGGACTTCAATAGACCAGAATTCGCTTTTATCGGAATTGAAGAGCTACCGGACTAAATTCCTATATATCGGAAAAAGTCTGATAAAGCCAGAAGCAGTCCGGACTGCCTGACCACTTCAGCTATGTTCACCACAATATGGCAAATAAAAGACATGTTTGTCAGTGTACAGTACAATAATATTATAATCATATACTATTTGATTAATGTAGTGAAGTTATAACACAGTACAGTACTGCAATGATAGGCAAAACAGTTTAAAAACCATTCATGAAATCCGGACTAATGTCTGATATATCGTGAAAAAGTCCAAGTTAGCAGGGGGAAGTCCGGATGTCGCTTTTATCGGAATTTTGCGTTTTTTGGAGCGACTTGGGCCCCAGTTGGTCTGTTATAGTGAGGTCTTACTGTAATTAGGTTTTGCCAGTTCGGTTAGGTTGGGTTCGGTTCATACTATGTCAGTTTACGTTAGTTGTTTTTTATTCTACAGGCCTAAGCCACTCTAGTGTTAGCAGAGTAATCATCCAAGTGAGTTACCGGTATGTACTGTATGAAAGTCAACATTAAAAATCTGAGACCAGTGCAAGAGAAAAATAATACAGAACAGGGAATTAGTCAAATAAGTAGATTTTCAATGGTAACTGGTGGCACTGATGGTACAGTTACCTCAAGGAGTTCCTATACCCCGTGGCAACGTCGCAGTAGTGGCATAAATATCCATGAACAAAAGGGCATTCGTACTGTAACGAATGACGTGAGTGGTGGGTATGTAAGCCAGATGCCATAATGGCTGGCAATATTATGTAAATAAGGGAGTGATTAAAACATCACCACAAACATTTACTACACATATGTTAATACAGAATCCAAGAGGAATATAAATGCAGGCACAAATAAACAATATATTTTATGAAGGTTGTCGTAGTTATAGTCACCATACATTAGTCATCCTCACTACACCTTTACATGTGAAATCTGGGTATTAAACCTATCTCATGGGCCTCACTGTGGGACAGCTGCGAAACCTTTATGAGCCACAGAAAATATGGAATCATGTATGATATGCATAAATTATTAATACCGGGTATGTAAAGCAATGCAATATGTAGCCACATTGTGACAGGAGGAAACACAGAAGGTATAAGAACTCCTTGAGGCAACTGTAATTATATTCCCATTAAGGTATCAAGAAAATAAACATTTGTTATAAAAAAATTCCTTATTATCAGGGCAGTGTATTAATTGGTCACTGGAAAAGCTGGACCTTAGCAGGTTCCGCAGGGCAGGAAGTGTTTCTTTCCATCACACTGCCATTGACTAACACCATAGTAGTTTTCTGTTTACATTACTCGTTTTACGTTGATTCGGTATACAATAATTCGCTACGATGATAACAGAAAAGTTCCACCTCAAAATCCAATTTGCGATGAATATCCTGCTATAACGATATTGCCCACGGAAAATTTCGTACGAAGTGCCAGGCACGCGCAAGGTGACAGTCGCTTGTCTCAGGCAAGATGGCGGCCCCATCGTGCAGAGCATTGTTTTGGTTCAGTTGCAGTCCAGCCACCCCTTCAAAGCCCTGTGTTTTCCACTCGTTCACGTGTGCCCCCCTGCTGTCGTCACCTCACAGCCAAGCATCGTGCTACAGTACGCCTATACATCATGTAGCACTAGGCCAACATTACGCAAGTGTGATTGTTGTGTTGTTGCAATGATTTACAATACGTGAGTAACACTGCCTGTACTGGTGTGATAGTGTTTGTTTTGGCCTTGGAGACAATTTGGCCCGACACAGGAAGTGGTTAAGGTGGGTTGTCATTTTTGTTTCAGTCTTGGGTGGGTGACTTTGGAAAGTTGAGTTGACGTAACACCCCCTTTGATAATGTGTTTCAATCTCCCAATTTATGATATAATCATTTTACGTTAAGGTATGACCTGACGTAACCCCATCGTATAACGAGTAGTGACTGTACTGAATTTAAGTTAGGTGCCTCTAGAACTCATTAGCGTATCTGGCCCCTGCCACGTACACACAGTGCTGCCCCATTCATAAAAGTCCTATTTACATAAATCCCATAAATAAAGCAGTCTCACATAATCAGCAGTGTCCTGTAAACATATTCCCTTTTAACACTAATCCTTCCCTGGAAACATAATCCTCCCACCCATAAACACAGATCCATTACCATAACCACAACCTACCCACCTATAAATGCTGATCCAGTCCCATAAACAACCCACTCACTCATAAACACTGATCCTGCCCCCAAAACATAACTCACCCACCCATAAACACAACCCACTCACCCATGAACACTGATCCTGCCCCACAAATACAACCCACCCACCCATAAACATTAATCCTGCCTCATAAACACAACCCACCCACCAGTAAAAGCTGATTCTGCCCAGTAAACATATCACTCCCAGAAGCGTCAACTCATCAACACAAAATATCACTCGAATAAACACACCAACTCACCCATAAACACTGGTTCTGCCCCATAAACATACCACTTCAACATATAAACACCATTCCTTTTAACACAGCAAAGCCCAATAAACACCCGTGAACCACTAAAACAGGCAATCAGTACACATATGGGCCAAATTTAAGCCATTATGAAAGCAGTATGGCATAGTAATGCCTGATGGGGGTCATAGTCAGATGGTTAACCTCTACTGCAATGACTACTATTTTATTCTTGACAGATCCACATAATTTTCTTAATTTCAGTGTCTGAAGGACTTACAGCTATACTAAACTCTTTTATTACTCTGAGTTTCCTAGGCAGAACTGGTTTTCTAAGCTAAATCAATCACAGTTGATGAAAATGTTAATAGAAGATACACCTAATCCATGCAGTTCTTCAGACTTTCTACTAAGCTGAAAGAAGGCATTGGAAAATGGCAAGAATATGATATAAAAAAATGTCACCAGATTGAGGGGGTTAGCAAATCAGGTAAAGACTCACTGTTTGCAGATCAGGTAAAGGTTCACTGAGTAACTTAATATAATTTCCCTCCCTTGACTGATCTGTTTCTAAGGGAAAAATGAAACATGGAAAAATTCTGTGCGCTTCTTTCCCTCTCCTTATGAAGAATAAAAATAATCCACTACAACAGAAAACTGCTGAGTATATCAACCAACATCCTGGACCCTGAAACTCCATACAAATCTACACATCTCTATCTGTCCATCTGTCATAAACAAGCCTCATCAATACAGCATATACCTCCTAAAAACCCAAGCCTCATCAATGCAGTATATGCCTCCTAAAAACTCAAGCCTCATAAATACAGCATATGCCTCCTAAACACCCACATTCAAAATATCTAACTACCTATCTACAGCCAGACATCTTAATCCCAGAGAGTGGCCACAAGCAAACTGCCGTCATCACCCTTTCCTACATCACAGTATCCCCCTCCATCTAACACCACCCTCACTCTCTGTCCATCCTGCCCCTTCACCCCATTCTAAAGCCTAACCTTGATAAACATCAATCCTCCTCCACTACAATATCAACAAAGCTTCCATAATCACAACAAAGCCTCAAACACCACACAAACACATAATTACAAGTCTCATAAAAACCACCCAGACTCAAAAATACTTCCTAAAACAGTTCTTGACACACACACACACACACACACACACACACACACACACACACACACACACACACACACACACACACCAGGAGATGTTGTCAGACATGGCTAGTTATTTACAGAAAGTGACTGAGAAAAGCAACATTATAATTCTAATGGGGGACTTTAATTGTAAAGAGGTGAACTGGAAGGAATGGGACTCAGGAGGCCGTGAAGATCCATGGGGCACTATACTGTTAAATATAACAATGAATAATGTGATGACGCAGTGGGTCAAAGAAGAGACATGATTCCAAGGTGAGGACACACCAGCAAGATTAGATTTACTGCTAACCAAAGAACAAGACGTAATTGAATCATTGAAATATCTCTCTCCTATAGGAAAAAGTGATCATGTGGTCATTGAGTTCCAGATGATAATAGGGAATGTGGTGCCAAGAGATGAGCTTTAGAGGCAGGGAAGATACTACTTTGGGAAAGCAAACTTTACAGGATTGAGAAAAATTTTCTAAAATGCGGATTGGAGAAAATTCAGAGAAACGAGAAAGATACAGAGCATGTGGGATATCTTTCTAGACCTCTATCCTTCGGGAGTGGAAAAATATGTGCCAAGGGTAAGGGGGAAACAAGACAGGAAAATGGAGTGGTTTAATACAAGGTGTATGACAGAAAAAAAAGAGGGACATGGCATGGAACAACTGGAGAAAGAGAGGCAATAACAGAACAAAAGAAGAATAAAAAAGAACCAGAAATGAATATACAAGAATACGCAGAGAGGAAGAAAGGAACTTTGAAAAAGGTATAATAGACAAATGTAAGGATGAACCCGTACTGTTTTACAGATTTGTCAATGGCAAATTGAAACAAAATGAAGGAATCACCAAACTGAAAGAAGATGGAGAGGTCTATAAAGATGCAGCAATACAAACTGATAAAATGAACAAATGTTTCCAATCGGTTTTTACTTATGAAAGGGAGTTTGTGGAAGGGGAGGGAGTGACTAGAAATGTAGTGATAAAAGATATAAAAGTGGAAGTACAGGAAGTGTATAAAGTACTGGAAACTCAAGATGTAAGGAAAGCCCCAGGACCAGATGGAATCTCTAATTGGGTACTGAAAGAATGCAGAAAACAACTGGCAGATAAGATTCACAGTTTAATTGTGTGTTCTCTGAAAGAGGGGAAAGTGCTTCAAGAATGGAAGACGGCAAATGTGGTACCAATTTATAAGGGAGGAAACAAGGAAGAACCCCTGAATTATAGACCAGTGTCCCTAACCAGCATGGTCACAAAATTGTGGGAGAGAATCCTGAAAGATAGATGGATACTATATCTGGAAGAGATGAATATTTTGGCTGAAAGTCAGTTTCACTTCAGAAGTGGAAGGTCACGTGTTTCCAACTTGTTAAGCTTTTACTCAAGAGCGATTGACGTGCTACAGGATAGAGACGGTTGGATGGATTGTGTGTATTTGGATTTGGAGAAGGCCTTCGACAAGGTACCCCATAAGAGACTAATGTGGAAACTAGAGTATACAGGAGGACTGAAGGGAAACCTGGAATGGATGAGAGACTTTTTGAGAGACATACAAATGAGGACAGTAATAAAGGACAGGACTCTGGATGGAGGGAAGTGACAAGAGGAGTCCCACAGGGTTCGATGTTGGCGCCAGTAATGTTCCTGATTTACGTAAATGATATGGTAGATGGAGTGAACAACTATGCAAGTCTGTTTGCTGATGATGCAAAGATCTTGAAGAAGGTTGAGGCTGGGGAGGACTGTAAAATGCTGCAGGAGGATCTGGATAGGATACATGACTGGAGTCGTAAGTGGGAAATGAAATTCAATGCAAAGAAATGTAAAATATTGGAAATGGGTAAAAGTACCAAAAGGCCATCACTAAACTATTTGATAGGTAATGAATCAATCACAAAAGTGAGAGAAGAGAAAGATTTGGGAGTGCTGGTCCAGGAGAGTTTGTCACCAGAAAAACATATGACAGAGAGATGTATAAACTCTTGACTAACATAAGAGTAGCATTTCATTACATGGATGAGATGATCAAAAAATTGATAGTGGCCATGATCCACCCCAGGTCAGAATATGCAGCAGTAGAGTGGTCCCCACACAAAAAGAAAGATATATACAAGATTGAAAGAATACAAAGAACTGCAACCAAGATGGTCCCCAATCTGGCAGATCTGTCATACAGAGGCTAGAAAAACTGGATTTGCCTTCCTTAGAGGAAAGGAGAGAGAGGGGCGACATGATTGCAGTGTTCAGGGCCCGTACTTATAAAAACTACATCATAGTTAGGTGAAAGTCATAAATGTGAGACTTAGGGAGCACCTCATCATAACTAAGTCGAGACTTTGTTAGGTCGAAGTCACAAGCTGCTGAGTTAGCGGTTGGCGCTGCGTAGCACTTCAGAGTTTCGAAAAATGAAGAAAAATCTAAGAAAACAACAGAGAAAAGATGCTACAAAAAATCAGAAATTACTACGATATTTTCTTAAATGTTTTCAGGGTAAAGTAATCAGATTAATGTCATTTTTGAGGAATTATTAATTTACCACTTTGTGTTGTGGACGAGGACATGTTGCCTCTCCACACCACCCTGTAAACAAACACCACCACCGCTATCCAAGCATGGAGAACTCCAACAATGTAACAAGCAAACGTTCCAAAAAGCAAAATTGGACCCCCGATGCCACATATAAGCTGGCACAGTTGTATCTTGAGAACATACACGTGCTGAAGGGGGTTAAAGCCTTGTTTCTTGCCGTTGGTCTTGTTAGTGTCTCCCGCACCAAATCGGTCACAAAAATTATGCCTGCACGGTCCAAACGATATCTCTTGACCAGTTCTGCATCACTTAGCTCGTTAAGCACATCTTTCCTTTCACGAAAATGTCTTGGTTGACGCTGGCGAATTTGTTGTTGTGGTGGTGCGGCGGCCATCTTTACTGTTATGATCGAGTCATAAGCCGCGTCCGAAGCGCTATAACCACTCGGGAGGGGTCTTAAGCTATGACTCAGTTTAAGTCGAACATAAGGACTTATGACTCGCTCCTATGAATTTAGGACAGACTTTAGCCCTATGACTCAGTCTTAGTGTTTTATAAGTACGGGCCCCAGGACCATAATGAGAGTAGAAAAAATTGACAGAGAAGATCTGTTTGTATGGGATAAGAGAGTAACATGAGAGCACGGAATGAAACTGAAGAAGCCAAGCTGCTTGAAGGATATCAAGAAATATAGTTTTCCTTATAGATATACAGACCTGTGGAATAGCCTGGACAAAGAGATCGTCCAGTCTAAAAACTTAAACGAGTTTAAAGCAAAATTTGACTTACTGAGAAACAGAGACGGGACCCCACGAGCGTAGCTCATTTCCTGTATATTACAACTAGGTAAATACAACTAAGTAAATACACAATGACAGTAATGGCATAGCTATATCTTTCCCCATATTATAAACATAGCATACACTAGCCCTATAAACGCATTCCCCATGAACACAACATTGCCCCATTAGCAGCCCCTATAAACACAACAAAAGCTCTCATAAACACAAAAGCCCTATAACTCAAGAGACCCACAAAGACAACAAAAAGCCACCTATAAACACAAGAGTCCCATAAATACCAAACAATTCCCATAAACACAAGAGCCCCATGAAAGCCATAGACTCTACCATAAACATAACATAGCCCTATAAACACCACTAAAGACCCATAAACAAACCAGATCCCCATAAACACAGTCCAGGCTCGGTGTGACAGTCAAATCAGTACAAAAATGGTGGGAATTAAAGCCATTATGAGAGCGGAGCGGTAATATCCTGAGCAGGGAGTCACGGGTGGGTGGTCAACAGGTCATCGTGTTAACAAGCCCTCAGGGATGCCATTATGAGCTCCACCACTTCAATCTGCTCCCCCCGACCTTCCCTCCCCTCACTGTCCCCCCCCCCTTTCCCTTGTCACCACACTTTCCCTCCCCTCACTGTCCCCAATCCTTCCACTCACAAATGCAATGAGAACAAAACACTGTAGTCACTGGATTTACGACAGAATCTTTAATAACGGCCACACAACAGAACCCCAATACAAAATTATAGCCTGTTAAAGTAACCATACCCACTCCACTAAGATCCTTGGACTGACAAGTGACAATGGACTTACAGAACTCGTGGAAAGTCTACAGAATATGGGTGCCTTTTATCGAGTGGCTGGGAGTGCTCAGACTTTCTGCGTCTACCAGCCTATCAAATGCTCAGAGCTTACTTTATTGATACTTTGCAACTCTCCCTGATGCTCCCACCACCAAAGACTGTGAAAAGCATCAAAGCCGTGAGGGACATGCACGCTCTTGTTGTGAGCTGCTGGAGTGACCAGGGCCCTTCTTTTTCACTTCCTTCACTGTTCGTCCCACTGCTGCCCTTCCACATGCCAGAATGGGATACCGGTACAACAATCTCACCTGGCAAGAAAAGGCTCAGATTCTTGCCCTAAGGGAGGCCAAAATGTCGATGAATCTGATCTGTCAGCGTACTGGGAAGAGCAAATCAGCTGTATTTAGCCTCCTTGAAAAGGCCATGAGTATGCCTAAAGGTGAAATTTCATCCCATAAATCTGTGCCAGGGCATCCCAGAAAGATTTCAGCAGCTACTGACAAGCTCATCAAGAGGCAAATACAGTAATACCACGATATACAATACCCCGGCTTAGCGATGGAGGTACAAATACCACCATGCCCCGATACCCAATGGGCGAGCCCCAGTTTAACGATGGGCCCTCTGATGTTGTGCCCACAGACGACAAGCTGAAATTTTTAATCGTGCACGTTCCCGCAGCCAGCTGAGCCCGCACGCCTCCCAGGATGCACAGAAACGCTCACGCAGGCCCCATGACCATCACTCACATCGCGCTCACCCATATCGCTCTTCTCACATTGGCCATCTCAGTGCGAGGATCTCCCTTACACTCTCCCACCAAGCATCATGTTGCACCACCAACATTACGCAAGCTGTTATCATAGTGCATCGTAACTGTATTCGAGCAGTGCCGTGAGTAGAGCAGTGATACTAATCATGTGTGGAGTGCAATACTGTATGATTTTTGACCCAAATAAGTGTGATTATATCTGGCAAGGGTGCTGCACGTGGTGGAGCTAGTGGTGGTGCTAGTGGAGTACCTAGTTGTGGCGGTAAGTGGCCTGCTAGTGGCAGTGCTGGTGATGTTCCCGTGAATTGTGTACGTAAGACTGTCACTAGAAGTGAAATTGGAAATTCTTAAGCGCCATGACAAAGGTGAGGGCGTGCTATCGCCTTGGTTCTCCACCTGGCCCAGTCGACTGTCTCCACTACCATAAAGGAGGAGGAGGCCATTACAGCTGCTGTTTGGGAGTTTGCAACATTATCCGCCTCCCATATCACCCGCCAGCGAGAGCCTGTGATGGAGGAGCTGGAGCGGATGCTCTGCATATGGGTGGAAGATCAGAACCAGCGCAAGGCACCCATGAGCCAGGCAATAATATGCACTACGGCTCTCTCGCTCTGGGACGAATTAAAGGTCAAGCAGGATCTGGATGAAAGCGTAACCTTCAAGGTGAACCATGGGTGGTTTGACTGGTTCAAGAGGCGGGCAAACCTCCACCATGTGAAGACGTACGGTGAGGCGGCGAGTGCAGATACGGTGGCAGCAGCAGTGTTTCCTGACGAGCTGAAACACATCATCACAGAGGGTGGATATAATGCAAAGCAGGTCTTGAATTTTGACAACTCTGGGCTCTTTTGGAAGAGAATGTCCTCCAAGACATATCTTGCAACAGAGGAAAAGTCTACGCCGAGATTCAAGGCCTCGAAGGACCGGCTGACACTCCTGCTGGGGGGCAATGCCGAGGCGACCTCAAGTTGAAGCCGCTCCTAGTCTACCACTCCAAAAACCCCAGGGCTCTGGTGGGGTATGTTAAGAAGAATCTTGGGGTTATCTGGAAGTCGAACAAGAAGGCTTGGTTGCCTTTAGATATCTGTTCATCGTATGTCCACTTGTACTTCTCTCGTGTGCTGAAGAGGCATGCATCACATTAAAATTTGGCAAACAGATTTCTCGTGATGGTGGACAACGCGCCTAGCCACCATCCCGTGATGAAGGAATGGGCCAGCAATATTGAGGTGGTGTTCCTGCCCCCCAGCACCACGTCCTTGTTGCAGCCAATGGACCAAGGGGTGATAGCAGCCTTTAAGGCTTACTACAGGCAAGTCCTGGTTAACAAGCAATCACTTAGCAAGAATTTGTTAATACGAAGTTTTGGAATTTGCATCACCGCTTGTTTAAAGAGCTAGTAAAAATCCGCAATTACGAGAATCAAGACGAGAGTCGCGCCGCAGCTGTCCGCCGCGTGTACCCCAGCGGCTAGGAAAAGTCGCACTCTAGCTCTGCAAAGCCTCTTCCTGCCTTATCTTCGTAAACATTCTTCCACCCAACCTTGCCCAGTCAAGGTCGGTCTTGAAGGGTGCTTTTTTTTCTGTGCCAAGGATTATCACCATGACTTCTAAGCATTCCATTGTGGAGGAGTTGGGCCTCTGATTCTCCCACCAGCCTCCCACCACCGCACCCTCTCAAGCCTTCGAGAGAGGAAACGAGCCAGCCGGGCGGTGGTGAAGCACAGCTGGCATACGTTAGGGAAGACACTCGAACCCAAGTAAGACATCCAATTACTTGTTGAAGATGTTTCTTACATTTTCTAATGCTGTTGGGCATATTACCCTCTTGTATTAAATCCTTATTCCAGCTTAAAAAGATCAGGAAGTCATTTTTGGTGGTTTGGGGGGAGGTTGCTCAGAAGCCTTGCTCCCTAACCCTACTTTTCCCATAAGTTCTTCACTTCGTTTAACGAGAATTCAACTGACGAGCAAAATCCTGGCTCCCACTTAGTTCGTAAGATCGGGACCCGCCTTCGTCCACCGCATGATAAAGCAGTTGATAAGAGCCTGCGACAGTGATGACAGGACAACAGTGCAGCAGTTTTGGAAGGGGTACAACATATCCCACGCCCTTGAGAATATAACTGCTGCGTGGGACAAGGTTAGCCAGACGACGATAAACGGTGTGTGGTGGAAGCTGTGGCCAAAGTGTATGCACTCCTTCACCAGCTTCCCCAAGGGCATGCAAGCTTTGCCTGTCCAGTGTGTGCAACAGGACATAGTCCAATCGTCACACAAGGTGGGCTTTGGGGAGGTTGACGAGGATGATGTGAAGGAGGTTCTTGAGAGTCACAGGGAGGAGCTGAACAATGAGCTTCTCAATATGAAGACCCAGCAGGCACACACGGAGGCAAAGGAGGAGGAGGTTGTGCCTGAGGTCCGAGCTCTGAACATCAAAATCCTGAAGGAGATGCTAATGAAGCTGGACGACATAATTGACCTAATGCGAACACATGACCCCCTCCCAGGACGAAGCAGGGACACAGCTAATCGGTTCGAGGAGGGGATGAAAGTCTACAGGATGACGCTGGAGGAGAAGAAGAGGGCGGCCAGGCAGACTATGATCACAGCCTTCTTCCAGCAGGCCCCCACCACGCCAGCAAGTGACACAGGATCTCCCCCAGCCCTTGACAAGCAGAGCATCTCCCCAGCCTTCAACCAGCAGAGCATCTCCCCAGCCTTCAACCAGCAGTGCATCTCCCCAGCCTTCAACCAGCAAAGCATCTCCCTAGCCTTCAACCAGCAGAGAAACACTGAAGAACACCTCCCACCAAGGAAGTACTCGGCCCGTCATGTTGGGCCTAACCTCCAGCTGATCCCCGTCTTGCGTGTCACCTGTGTCTCCACTAAGGCACTCTGCCACTCCATCGCTGCCTTCCTCGTCCCGGCCTCCATCTCTCACACCACCTCGGCCACTGTCTCTGTCTCTCCCTCGCCACGATGTAAGCCACCGCAACTGACTCCATTGCTACCTCATACATCGCAGCAGTCTCCTTCACCACCTCACCGGTCATTGCAGCTGTCTCCCTCACCACCACCTCTGTCATCACATCACACTCCATTGCCACCCCCAGAGCCATCGCATCGCACCTCATCGCCACCACCAGAGCCAGCGCATCACACCCCATCACCTTCGCCTGAGTCATCACATAGCACTCCATCGCCTCCTCCTGAGTCATCGCATCGCACTCCATCGCCATCCCCCTCTGACCCTCCCCTGGAGATCAGGTTTGAGGGCCTTGAGGAGGAGGATTGAGTGTTGGGGAACACCACATGACCCCTAGCCTCAGGGAGGATAGCAAGGACGATGACCGTGACCAGACATGGACTTACAAGAACTAACTGATGAGAGGTGTCTGATATTTTCTAAGCTATTCCTTTTGATTTTCACACTTTAATTTTTGCTTTTAGTGAGTTCTTTACAGGTGTTAGGCTTTGGTTAGCTTCCTTGACAGCTGTTAGGCCATTTAGATTGCCTTTAACCCTTTAACCGCGGGCATTGTTTTGACCCGACTGGCCCCCCCACTCGGGTTCCAGCCAAAATGTAAACAAACTTTAAACCTTTATAACTCTGCACAGAATAAATCTAGAGCAAAAAATAAGGTACCAGTAGAAAGTACTAACCTTCGGCTTTGCAATGATCTAGGTTTCATGATTTCGTTGACTATCACTGGATGGGCAGTGCCATTAGAAGTGAGCGATCTAAAATCACTATTTTTCGCTCACACACCATTACCAAATGCCAACCTCATTCTGATAATAATACTATAAACATATATGAACACTGCACATACGATAAACACCCACTCTGTGTTCACTGAGGCAGGTAAAAGGCACTGTAATTGCCCGCACTTCACTGCCACATCAGCGCTGTTGTCACTCACCAAGCTGGATAGATACTGATGCGTGTTTGGTCAGGGGTGGAGTGGGGGGCCCGAGGAGTGGGAGGAGGGAGGTGGGGGTCGGCTGGAGTGAAAGAACTTAATAGCTACTCTCCCTTGAAACAATTGGCGTGCGGAAAAAAACGCATGGTATTCAAAATATTCACAAACATTCCAGAATGACACCCGCGGTTTGGTCCAGTTTTTGCAATGTCATTCTGGAATGACACCCACGGTTAAAGGGTTAAACCTGTTTTTGGGCTCATCTGGGTGGGTTTTGGACTTGGCTTGGGGGGAAATCCAAGGTTGGTAAACGATCCACGTTGAAATACATGTTAAAAGTACCCTGATATATGATACTCTGCCTAACAATGGGGTTTTACCTAACCCCATACAGGGTATGCCAGTATTGCTAAATCCACAAATCCCATCACAACAACTGAGGCAGGCCAACCTCACCCTCCTTGGTTGTGATGCAGAACGCACCAGCCAAGACAGTGGCTCAATCAGTAGGGAGGTGGCCTGCAATCCTACCAGACCCAGAACAGTTTAAGGATTTGAATGTAAAAAAAAAAAAAAGAGAGAGAGAGAGAGAGAGATCTACCAGAAGACCCGCTGACGTCGTAAAAATACCCTCGCTAATAACAATACAGCAGTCCTTTATGAGGCAGCCCTAGCATGTATTCAATATGGACAGTGGGTATTAGTGCTGAAGTTGTAACATGTAGAGGAGTATGGTATGTAGGAGGACTACTGGGCCTTGGTAGCAGGTTGTGAAGCCTATGCCCAGAGTCAGATACATAAAAATAATAATAATAATAATAATAATAATGTGCTGCTAGAAACACCTGAACCTGCCTCTTCACTTCCCAACCAAAAAATCCCTCCTGACTTGCAAGATGCAAGCTGCCCATCTTGTTTTCCCAAGAAAATACAGAGATTTCACAACTGAGGACTGAAGAAGGGTCTTACAAAGGGCAAGTGAACTTTCCACCCTCCTTGAAAGGGTTGCAGAATGCACCATTCAAGTGTGCTAAAATTACAACAATCTTTCAATAACATGCAACAGAAAAAAAAAAAAGTAAGTATGCCAGAATACTGCATGATGTTCAAAATACTATACACCAGAAATTTTCCTTGACCTCTTCAGTAACTGCAAGCATTCTGGATACAACGCCATATACAGTACACTGCAACTTACAACAAACCTCTAATAACAACTGCATACAACGTAGGATGAATAATAAATGTACGGAAAACAATAACAAATGACAAAAATAAAAAAAGTAATTTTCCTTCACCCATAAAATTGCCGGTAAGCACTTATCATATACAAAAAAAAAAAAAATAGTCACCAACATTTTGCGAGATGAATATACAAAATTTTGCTCTCAAAATTTCTGAATATTCATTGTAAAAATCATTTTTAAAAAATCCTATAAATATATAAAATGACTATCATTTATCAGACATAGCCATCATGACACTAATAAAATTATAAACACACTCTACCTGTAAAAGCCGTAAAATAATCCTGTGGATATCCAATATAAACATATGACAAAATACAAAATAAAACAACATAGTAATGGCAAAAATAATGAGCAGAGATTATAAAATACAAAACAATACAAAATGATAGTGTTAAGAAAACAATATATAATAGCTCATCATAAACTGTTATATCTGTATAATTTACTGATGCCATTTTATCAACAGCAAAAACAGTCACTTTTATGGTAAATTAAAATTCCTCATTTCCTCATATATAACACGGTACTTAATAAGTGAGATTTAGAACTGACTAATTCCTTTAATGGCCTTCTTGACTAATTCTAATCCAGTCAGGTTAGACTTTAATGATGGTAAAACAAGCCAGTAAAATAAAGGGGCATGTGTCTTCTTACTGTAATGGGAAAAGTATATGGTAAGATACTTATTGACAGAGTTTGGGAAATAACATAGGAATCAGTTGGAGAAGAACAAGGAGGTTTTAGGAAGGGAAGAAATTGTGTAGGTCAGATATTCACCCTAAGGTCTTTTGTGGAAAAGTTTCTAGAGAGGAGAAAGAAGTTGTATGCAGCCCTCATGGATTTGTATATGAGAGAGATGGGTGTGAGCTGGAAGCAGGGCAGTGAAATGGCAGGGGACAGGGAGACATGGAGGCGACTTGTTTGTGGCTACCCCTTACGGGATTAAGGCATCTGGCAATAGACAGATTCTGACAGGGTGGACACACAAGGAAAGTGGAAAATATTAAGAATATATGGAGTAAATGTGAAGCTGCTGAATGCCATGAAGAATATGTATGAGGGTGCAAAGGCTGCAGTATATATAGGTGGTGAATTGAGTGAATTTTTCTATCTGAATGTTGGACTGAACAGGAATGTGTCACACCTCCATGGCTGTTCAATCTGTAAATAGATGGGGTTATAAAAGAGATACAAGACAGGGCAATGGATGTTGGCGCAGCCCTTGTCAGAGAGGGAAACATTTAGAAATTTTCTGTTCTGTTGTCTGCATATGATACTGTACAGGTCCTCCCCCACCTATGAATAGGTTACGTTCAGAGACACTGGTCCCGAATCGATTTTTTTCCTTAGGTCGAAATGCATTTCATACACCTAACCAACAGAACATCAGTGCCTAACCAAGCCTTTTCAATGTGTTTAGAGCATTTACATTAGCTTACAGTTGGACAAATCTAACACAAAGCCTAAAACAAAATATTGAATATCTCATGTAATTCCATGTAATTTATTGAATATTTTACTTAATGTACAAATTCGTTTGAAAATTTGTAAGTCGACCATTCGTAAGGGGGGGAGGACTCGTACAGGTATTGTTAGGTGAAGACAAAGGGGAACTGCAAGGCTTGGTGAATGAGTTTGGGAAAGTGGGTATGAAATGGAATCTAAAGGTGGATGGAGGGAAGAATAAAGTTGTGGTCTTCAAGAGAAATGAAGTCACTGAATGCACAGAGAGGCTGGCTGATGAGGAAATGGAAAATGTGAGTGCATTTATGCATCTGGATATTATGATGAGTAAGAATGGAGGTTTAGAGGATGAAGTGCTTGAAAAGGTTCAACAGGGAAGAAAGGTTTCTGGCATTCTGAAAGCTGTGATATGAAATAGGAAAGTGGGCATGGATGTTTAAAAAAAAAAAAAAAAAAAAAAAAAAAAAAAAGTCATTGCATGATAGTATGACAACATATGGAAGTGACACTTGGACCTTGCTGGAAGGACACAAGTCAAGAGAGAGAGCAGTGGAAATGAGTTATCAGTATTTGAGAGGAGCATGTGGAGTTACAAGGAGAGAGAGACTGACAAATGAGGAAGTGAAGGAGCACTGAGGTGTGGCTTTGGATGTGGATGTGATAGCATGCATTAGGAGAAACACAATGTTGCGGACTGGCCATGTGAAGAGGATGGAGAGTGAAAGACTAATGAGGAGAGTGTAGCCTATGTGAGACAGGTTGGACAGGGAGTGAGAGAGGGAAGACCATGGATGAGATGGAGGGATAGTGTGGAGAGGTATATGAGAGAGAAGGATGTGAGCTGGGGAGAGAGTGATGAAATGGTGGGAGACAGGGCGACATGGGGGCGTATTGTTTGTGGCAACCCCTTATGGGGTTTATGGCATCTGGCTATAGATAGAAAACAAACTAGACCCACAGTACCGGTACCCCCATGCATAGAGTAGGGGCCTTGGGTTAGCCTATGACTGGTATATTTATAAAACTGGAAACTTTCCAGTCACATCTTGGGCATCTGAACTGATGCATACAGCACCTGTCCTTCATTCCGTAAGTGGTCAACTTTCAAAAATCTGTAGTCAACTGTCAAAAATCTGACATGCCTGGGAAAAAGACCTGTCTAGAAATCTAAATGGAATCAATCCTTGAATTTGGCTTTCTATTGTATTTTGTTTTTCTCTTGGAGGGAACTGTTTCTGAGGGCTCATGGCCTTTGGTTCCTTCTTCCTCGCATTAAAAAAAAAAAAAAAAAAAAAAAAAATACAGATTCTTAAATGGTGAAAAATAATCTGGGTTGTGGGAATGCTATACAGTATAGGCTAAGTAAAAAAAGTAAATGCAAAGAAAAAGGTACAGCACAAACTCATAAATCTGAAATGTTTGTTTCCAAAGGCTTAATGGAAGATGGAATTGCTACTGTACGATATTTTGGAAAGCAGAATATGACAGCAATGAAAAAAAAAAAAAAAATAGAAAACAAAAATGTAGTACCATGAACAGCAATCCAATGAAGCATCTTTTATTATTAATGTCTATTCTGGAAAGCAGAACAATAGAACTATATATAAAAAAAAAGTAGTATCATAAACAGTAAATTATATGAAGTGCCTTATATTATTAATGTACTGTATTACAGTATTCATTATATTTTTCTACAAATAAACTGTCTTCAAATACGAATTGTGTAATGAGAGATGATATCAACAGCCCCCCATTGCATAAAAATAATTTTGGAGAGTGGAGGCTTTCGGAAACTGACCGGATTAGACAGATTGTACTGTACAGTACTTTAATATGAAGCCAAAATGCGACCAAGAATCAGGCCCTAGGGTACAACTTGCGTGAAGTTCTTGCGCAGTGATTACTGATGCTTACAATCCAAAAACTTTACTCATATGGTGACTGTCAAATGCTGGAATAACCATACTGACTTTATCTGGGATGTTTATAACAACACTCACCATGCCTTGCAAGTAACTGAATGAAGAAAAATACATGTATTCAGAAGATTATTTTCCATTTTACTCCACTGTCAAAACACAATCAAACACAAAACTCATAAACATATTAAGAAATTAGCACACAAAAACACTTAAGTACCATAAATCCATCATATATACTCTCAATCATAAATGTATTTGACACGTGGTGACCGATGGTCTCACAATGACCGTTGTTGCTGATCATGGGTAAATTAAAGGTTTAACTTTCAGTACAGTAGAAAAAAAGTAAGACCTTACGGATTCACATCTTCTTCCACTTTGTTTTTTACATTTTTCTTATCATTTCAAAGGTAGTTTCTCTATACGTTTCATTTCCCTGATGCATGTACGTTACTCGGGTGTTACAGCAGACTCTTACTAAAATCTACTCAAACCCACAGAAATTAATCTATATTTGTATTCTGGCCAGTCAGGTAATGTTACCCTAAGTTAAGTTAGGACAAGTTAACTCTGGTTAGATTAGGTTCCACTATTTCATTAGGTTTGGTTAGATTAGCTACTTTGTTAGGTTAGGAAGAGTTAGCCTATGGTTATGCAGGGTTAAGCTTATGACAGTATATCTGGATCGATTAGTTTTAGTAAGTATCTGCCTTTGCGTTTGAGGAACAAACATGCATCAGGAAACTGCAGTGTAAATCACTGAAAAAGGAAAACAAAACCTGTTTGAAACTTCCTTACCACAATAAAAAGGCAGTAAACTCCAAATTATTAGACCTCGCATTATGCCATTAACTGGCAGCATACTATGAACTATATATGTATAACCAACAAAATCTTTTACAGTATTACAGCATGGTGAGTACTGTATACAGTAGCAGTACTGGGTATTTTACTGCAGAATACTGTACTGTTTATAGGGAAAACTCTACCGCATTTGAGGTTGTTTTTTTCTACTCGAATACTGTTGTTGTACAGCACAATATGGGTTTTTGTAGGACTATGCCCCCTCTAGGGGAGCTGAGGGGTAGTGCTGCAGTTTAAAAAAGCACTATACAGCATGATTTTGAATATAACAATTGGGAGTTTGTGGTAGTTCTATACAAAAATATGGAAAACAATCAAAATGATGGAGTGAACTGGTACGGTATTTCTGTTCTTTTACTAAACAGTTACTGTTTTTTTTTTTCTTTTGGGAAAAAAAAATAAAAAAATTCTGACTGGATATTGTACATTCATATATCACGTGAGCTTCCTTCTTTAAGCAGTATAGATAAAAGTAGCAATCATACACATACTGAAGAGGCTACAGGAAAATATTTTCAAACATTTCATACACTTCAGAATTTTATCATGCTGTCATGAACTGTAGATTTTCACACGCCGTATTCATCACACAGTTTGCTTACAAGAATGCCACGGTCTAATTCTTCTATGATCTCGGCATTCTTTAAAATTGTTAATGTAGTATGCTTCCTTTTCTTCGAAGTATTAGATGCTGAGATTTCACAGGCCATTACAAAGATCAACTGTTACAAAACTGTTCTGAGAGTTGCAGGGTATAGGGATAGGAAGCTAAGCACAGGTAGGTAGCTAAACAATGGCCATGGTAACCCCATATGACCCAGAAGACTTGTGGCCCACCACTAAAATATGTCAGCATGTCAAAACTAATGTGTGTTTTGAATGAGAAAACGTGTGGGGATTTCAATTCTCAAACTGTTCTGATTCTTGATCATTTGGAACTTCTAGCTGTTGGAATTTTGACAGTCAACTACAGCATTTTGGACCACAAAATAGCTTGGAATTTTGATCATACCAGAAACTCTAGTCATAAATAACACTCACTCACTTACAGGTAATGATACTGATAGATGCCTGGGATATATAGAGGTATGAGTTAAAAGATGATTCAGTTCTGTACATAAAGTGGCATCAGTAAATTTCATAAATATATAATACAGTACACACAAAAGCAACAACTGGTATACCCTGCAGCAGATACAGTCATGTGTCAACGAGTATTCCATAACAAAGTGAGCATATGGATGAGTTCACAGTGAAATCATGAGCAAATTAGTGATACACATAACATTCCTTAGCTTTTGTCTGTTTGCAGATACCGATAATTGCTTTTGTCTGTACAAAGTCATTAACATTCACACACAATCATACACCATACATACTTTTACCTATCAATACCATTTCCAGTCACAAACTTATTCCTTAATCCCTATACTGTATCTCATTATCTACCTTACATCTACTCTTCCAAACTCCTATTTCCATTAATGTATATACCTTCATTTACAAGATGTTTTCACTTAGTCTATAATTTATCAACTCACTTCTTCAGCTTATCTTTACCTGATATCTAACAATTAGTAAGGTAGCAATTTAGCTATCTACACACTTCGAGCCACCTATCTGTTTATATCAAATTATTTTCCTACCCAGCAATAGTGCTTGAAAGTTACTATTTATCCATCTATCTATCCATATATCCAGTTAAAGCAACTTAACCTTTCTACATAACAACCTATCTATTAATGTATTAATTAACCTATCTATTCACCATATTATCAATCCATCCCTCAAGTACCCAATCAACTATATTCAACAACTTCTCTATCTACCTGTCTATAAACATTTATCCATTAAAGTCAGCTTGTCTGTCTAACTATTTACCCCCAGTCAACCAGTCCATTCATCCATCAATCAAGCATAAAGGGTACTCACCAATGCTGATGCCCAACTAGTCAGGATCTGCAATAAAAACAATACAATATTACTATGGTAATCATAATAATAATACTGTTTAATAATAATAATAATAATAATAATAATAAATAATAATAATAATAAATAATAATAATAATAATGAAATGGCGGGGGACAGGGCGACTTGGAGGCGATTTGTTTGTGGCCACCCCAAACAGGATTGAGGCGTCTGGCAATAGATAGATAAATAATAATAATAATAATAATATTTCTCTAGTACAGTATAACAATTTACAGTCCACCTACTTCCAATTCACCAAATATTTTCTTTATAAGTTCTATATCCATCTTTCAAGGATTGCCTACATAATAATTATTCTACTGGTCCATATTTATCCAATGTTTGCATTTTTATCAATTCATCCATCTCTCCAATGGCCTTCATTAAAACCTACTCCGAGACATCCACTTATACAATCCTTCCAGTCAATAGTCTTCCTCCATCCATTCATTCATTCATCTATTCCACCATATTTTCATAGCCACTCACCTACTTAACCATTCATCTACTACAGCACTTCCTCTTCCATCCACCCATGCCCTTATCCATGAAATACATTTATCCTTTCTGACATCCATCTACCACCTCTACCTGCCACCTATCCCTCCCTTTCTCCCTCCACCCATCCATGCCTGTTTCCTTCACTGCCATCCCGCCCATTTATACTATTCAATCGATAAATCAGCAGCACATCTATGTTACCCTGCCTCCATTAATCCACCCATCCAATTATCCATTTACCAGTCTGTCAAGATAAGCACAGTTAACTACCTACCCACCCACCTATCTGTCTACCTATCAATCTATTTATGCTTTTATCATTCACTATTATCCACTCACTAACCCATCCACTTAAAATGAAATCATCCATGTACCTCCATACCTAACTATCAATCAGTCTATCTATCTATGCTATTACAAGGGTATATATCATCCATCATCACACATTAATGAACCCATCCATCCAGCAAATCATCCATCTACCTCCTCCTCCATTTCCATCCATTCAGCTCTCCCTGCCCAAGCATCAATTATCTGAGGTCAATTAATCCCCCAGTTAAGTCACTTAGGCTCTAATGACCTCCCAGGAGAGAGGTGATTAGCGGCAGAGTAGTAATTAGGAACTCCTGAACCTGCAATCCCCCTGGTTAATTGAATACAAGGCCAGAGAGGGTGTGTGTATGAATGTCTACCAGTCTGTATGTATATAATTCTAAAATAAGGTCAAAATTTATTTCCACAAGTTTGTTTCCTTAATACTTGGATACAAAGTTAATTCTAATGCACTACAAATACCAGTACTATGGTTAGGTAAATTACAAAGGTCAAATGTTTAACTCCCCTCCTCATACTCATCAGGATGTCAAGATGGAAGCATACTGCAATTAATGTGTCTAGTCCCTGTACTATATTGTAATTCATTAATCTGTTAATAACATTATCGTGTTGGAAGGGGGCACCTCCACACAGTGACACTGACATAGATGGACACAACTCCCTTCCTATTCCCTGAAAGGAGGATGATGGACTGCAAGAAGGGGATAACTTCAGTCTCATGGCTTCCTCAGAATAAAACTGCTGAATATACACCACATTTCCTGTTTATATGGTATAGCAGAGGCAGTGGGGGGGTGAGGGGGGGTGAGGTATTGGTGTTTCTTTCTCCAATTTGTCAACGAACAGTTAATCAACTTCAGCCTGCAGTCTGCTGGGCTCTAATTCAGATGAATCTAGGTTACAACTAATATGGTTGTAATAACAATATACTAACAGACCCTAGCAAACTAATTTTTAAACAAATTTGAATTGGTACCATCAACTTACTCTATACTTGCTTCATTTTACCAATTTTATTTGAATACTGTACACATATATTTCCTTACTTGCATCAAAAAGGTGCCGATTTTCAGAGTTGCTAACAGTGTACAGTATGAAAAACTAAACATTACATCCTGCACCAAACCTATTAGGGAAACCTACAGTCAGCAGCCATACTAGGTGGCCATGCATAATTTGCAAGTGACATGAGATTAGGTAAGCTTTAGTACAGTAGTTACAATGAAGCAGCCATGGACATGAAGTTTGTGAAGGATTTATTCCACATACCCTGTACTGAAGTTACATATTCTCCAGGACATCTTCCAAAACATAAGACTAATATACAAAGATTATCAATAATGACACGAGGATATTGTGACGATAACCATCAGAAACACAGGCCAGTTCTGCTTAATCCCTTGACCTTATAATTCTGTTCTTGCCATCTGAAATTTTTATCACCTTACGATTGAATGTTCAGACTGGAGGGGTTAAATATAGCCTTAATAAACCCTTTCCATATGAGAAGCCTTTCCAAAGCTCAATAAAATCATCCAGCAGCAGCAGGAAGAATAAAAAGGACATCACCTGAAATGAGGTGGCTAGAGCTTTGTTAAGACCCTAAATCCCACCATGTCATTTCCTTACTATTCATGGTAAGTTGTTGGACTATGGAGTCTATAACTTATATGTAAATGGGCAATATATATATATATATATATATATATATATAAAAGAGAGAGAGAGAGAGAGAGAGAGCTTGCATGGTACGACACCTTGCAGCTTTGGTGACTGCATGCATTACCAACAATCTCAAGAGTTGTCTGTGGTCATCAGTCTCTCAACCTTGTATACAAAATTCAAGCGACGTAGATGGCAGTTATTATACACTGCTCATAATACATTAGAGGCAATTCCCTTCTTGTTTGCAAACTAGAGCTCTATCGATCTACTGCCAGATGCCTCAATCCAGCAAGAGGTGGCCACAAACAAATCATCTCCATGTTGCCCTGTTCCCCACCATTTCCCTGCCCTTCCCCCAGCTCATACCCTACCATCTCTCACATACCTCTCCACTCCATCCCTTTATTTCATCCTCGGCCTCCCTCTCTCCCCCTCCACCTCACTCATACACTCTCCTTATTAGTCTCTTGCTTTCCATCCTCTCCACATGTCCAAACCACCTCAATGTGTTTCTCCAAACCCTTTCTATCACATACACATCCATCCATAACACTCCCTTTACTTCCTCATTTGTCAGTCTTTCTCTCCATGTAACTCCAATGTTTCTCTCAAATAACTCATTTCCATTGCTCTCTCTCTCTTGTGTCCTTCCAGCAAGGTCCAAACTTCACTCCCATACATTAAAAGTTGGTATCACAATACACTACCATCATAAAAAGACTTTTTTACTTCCATGCTCACCTCCCTATTTCTTATCACTGCTTTCAAAGAACCAGCCACTTTCTTTGAAAAACAAAATCTGACCATTTAATAGGGGCAGAAGTGAATTTTGAGTTAACTTTTGGCCAAAATCATCCCAGGACTAGGTTGCCCATGGGTCTGCATATCCCCAGCATCAAGATGTTAAAATCATCACCCTGCCATTTTATGAAAAGCCTAGAAAAAACTGCTGTACTTCATCATATGAATGATCACTGTGTTATAAACTCACGATTACCATGGGATGAAGTCACATCTTGCTTTTCTGTAACCTTCACAATGAATTGCCTCGTGCTCCTATTACTCATACAGATGAATGAAATTTTCTAAAGTATTTACTCTGTGACAAAATAACAGTTCAGAAAAAGGTTTAATGCCAACAATATGAATTTGCTCACTCATATGACTCACCTTCAAATTAATATGATAGTGAAACTGCAAGAGCTCCCATGTATAAAATTTACAACTGCAATTTCTCTCAATAATTTGTAATGTAATTACCACTGTGACTGATTTAGCAAGCTGTTGAAAAGCATAACTTTGAAGATACTTATCAATTATGCAACCTCATCAGCTTTACATGTAATCAGTGGTGAAGTGGCCACTCATCATGTTTGGACTTTCAGGCTGATTTAGTTACAAAGTCACTGTCATTAACAATTCATCCCTACTACCCTAATAACATAACCCAATTTAATTTAACCTAACAATGAACAGGAACGATCTGTAGGCAAAGAGATTCAGGTCCAAATCAATCAACTGCCCCCATATGATGCCAAAGCCCTGCCACCATCAACAAAGATAACTTGGTGTTCGTTAAATCTTAACCAGGGGGCTACTTTCCAATTTTACAACCGTGTGCAACGGATTTCATTGGAAAACTTAAAGTGTTATGAAATCTGACAAAACATGCATAAATGGATCAGAATAGGTGAAAAAGCACCACGCTGGCTGGATGGTGGAGAGGTGAGTGAGAGGGGTGGTGGCAGGTCAAGGTCACTCTCAGTGGCACGCAACTGAGAGAAGGCGGGCAGAGTCTTGTTTTCTGCTCAAACTTGTAACAGCAGTCTATAATATATTATTTTTACATTATGTACACTGTTCTGTGTCTTCATTGTGAAATTTGAACACTACACACTATATCGGTATAATAATGTAAAATTTTTTCCTATCTTACCGAGAAGAAAATATATTTGTAAATGTTATGCATATCGGTATTAGCTCTTCTAGGTTCAAAAAATAAAAAATAAAAAAAAAATAAAAAATAAAAAATGCTGTGAACAATCATTTACCACAACAGAAATTATTAGAAAAGTATAAAAAACAACCAGGCAGAAGACGATGTGATTCGGAAAGGCACTTCTGCTGCTTAACCCACCCCATCCCGACCACTTTTCCACCACTGACTCCCCCCATTCCCGACCATTTTTGGAATTTTTTTTTTTTTTGACTCAAACCTCCGCTTTTGGTGAGAAACATCGAAAATTCATAGAGAAATCGCTCACCTGAGGTTTAAAATATTCGATTCAGGTAGGAGTACCTCCTTACCTTACAGGGTTTTCCAACAGGCTGGCACCAAAGAAAACAAGTTCTATAGGAGGAAAACTATTTCACACCACTCATAAACGGTATTTATTTATTTACTTAGTACGAATTTATATGTAGTACGAGAGTACAGTATACTGGTTTTCAGGCGGTAATATAGGCATTATAAGCATTGTTTCACTCACTAACTCATCACCATACCTGACCTTTTTTTGCCACATTACCTGATCATCATTTCTGACTGTTTCTTCCTCTAATGCTATGTAAAGTTTGTCCTCCACATTGTCATCGATTGGGGAATCACTCTGGCCCTGAATTTCGTACTGTGGCATGACATGGCTTTACTGGCCAGGTCACTGATAACAGGTGAATTGCTGAGACAATGGCATGCAGGGGGGGGAGGAGGTCATGCTGGGTAAGGCATTGTCCCTGCCTGGCATCTTGTAGACGAAGGTGTCACGTGTATACGTACCAAAAATCACTCAAGAAAATTGAAAATTGTGCAAATTAGGGACCTTGCAATTGATTCGTGTTTATGTACGTCGACGGGATTGGCAGTGACAATACGTGTGGACGTTAAAGAATGTCGACGGGACGCTGCGGGTTAAACTAACCCACAGGCTTACCATACACAATATCAGCATCTGAGATACTGTACCAGGTATTCCAACCATGAGAGGTTTACTAGTTTACATGAAGCTACAGGGTCCAACTGATGTCACAGTGGGCAGAAAACAGCTAACATGTTAGCCGTTTTTGCGAACAATATGACCATCAGTCGACGGGTTTCAGTATGCTAAGTCAGGAGGTTTATTGCTGCAGTAAGTACTGGACTCAAAACTGATTAGCAATTTTTCATATTTTTTAACTGTGAAGAAAATATTTCACCACTGCACCAGGTATGCACAGCACAGACTTGGCCTAATTAAATATTGCACACAAAAATGGTTATTTCAGCAGTTTTTGCCCCGTGTGAATTCACCTTTAGCCTGAAATTTGCTACCCACATACCATGAGTTTTTTGGGGGGATACCGCACACATACTTTATTTGAGGCAACTGAAGCACCTTCCCAAATCAGTTCTTCTTCTTCCTGATGGTATGTCATATTTGTCTTATCATTTCTGGAGTGGTAAATAAACATTTCATGCAAAATCTGTTTCCCTGTTGTTTTTAGCTATGTTCCACTGTCAACAAGTTTTGATTTGTCTGTGCACTGGTGGAAGAGACTGTCCTAACCTAAATACTTAACTAAACCACACCTGACCTAGCTTCACTGTACCTAATACTTAAACTTGTAGCAGCCGTGGCTCAACGGGTTAGAATGCTCTGACCAGAGGGTCAGAGGTTCAAGTCCACCCAAGGGTCATTGGTAAACATCAGGAAGGGAATCCGGTCATAAAGTGCTAAAAGCTCCAAAAGCTATGTTCTACACCTGGAGGCAACGCCTTAGCACAGGGATCAGCGCTAGGGGCCAAAACAAGCTCAATAACCATAGATTCACTAAGCAGGATGATGGAAAAAGAAAATAATTGGAAGACAGGAAATGTAAGGATAAGCCCACTAATATTTCAAGATGCTATCATGCCAATAGAAGAAAATTACAAAATATAGGGTACAATAAACACAATTGAAGTATTTCTAAAATTAAAAAGACTAAAAATGAATGAACATAATACAAGGCAATCAGCATTAGTTGGGAAGGGAAAAACAGTAAAAATAAATGGTAAAGAAATTATATGAACACATAGCCATATGTACCTGGGAAAAATTATACAAGAAAAAGGGAAACAGAATAATGAAGTGGAAAATATGGTAAATAATGCAATGGTAGCGGCAAATGAATTTAACAATACAGTATAGAAAAGAACTATAAAAAGGCACAATTAAATTGGGCTAAAATAATTTAATACCTGTGTATTACCAATAATGTTGTTTGGAGTGGACAGTGGGAAAACATTAAGAGAAAAAGAAAAGCTCTAGTGTTCAAACTCAGTTCCTGACAAAATTAATCAGAGGACCAAGGATGACCAAGGACAACACCGAAATGTGCCTTACTAAATGAAACAAAGGAAATAAAAATAGAACACAAAATTAACCAGAGAAAACCTGAACATTACACTGATCTCAAGAATAGGGAAGAAGAAGCTGTTGAAGTAAAGATGAAAAAACATTGTGAGATTTTGAAAGAAAGTACATGAGAGAAATAAAAGACATTAAAGAAAAGTACAGCATACCTGAAGACCTAGAAACATTAAAAGAGAGAGGGGCAAAAAGGGTAATAAAAGAAAAAATAATGACAAAAAATAAAGACGAAATTTGTGAAGACACGAATAAAGGGATTAAGACAAAGGAATCTGGAACAAGAAATAAGCCTACAGAGATACCTAGAGGAAACAGAGTTTGGAAGTGCAAAGATAATATTTTTGATGCAAACCAAAATGCTAGAAGTGAAGGAAAATTATAAGAAAACGTATGAGCCTAACCAAATACATAACATGTGTTAAGAAGAGAATGAATATCAGCATCATTTACCGGTATTCATATGTGAAGCATACGAAGATTTAACAAGAGAAATTAAAAGAAAGGAATCAAAAACAGAAATACTAACACAAACTGAATTACAGGTTGTAGCAAATACAGTGGGCAGAATAATGAAACGAAGAGAAGTGATTATGAATATAAGGAGCAACACAGAAATGAACAATAGAGAGAGACAGAGAAAAAAAAAAAGCCATCATGTTTAAAGACAAATACTCCTGGATGGGAGTAGGCACCAACAACAACAACAACAAAAGGGGACACAGCAGGGTGGGGGAATAGCATTCAGTTGGGAAATGAAAACCACCTTCGAGTACACTGAGCAGAGGTACAACTTAAGGAACATGATAAGAAGTGGAAAAGTTTTCAGTAAGAAAAAATAATTTACGGTAGTATCTATTTCCTTTATTGCCATTTGTTTTGCAGGCAATCTTAACCTGCCACGTGCAGGCTATTTTTAGCCCTATGGGTCACCCCAGTGCTGGCCATTTTTCAACCTTTTTTATTTTGGCTAAAATGATAGATTTTGATGTGGAAGCAACGAATTTCACCATTAAAATGTTCACTGAGGCTTGGAAATGAGTTTTATTGAGTCCTGCATACACGTGTACGGGTATAGCCGCTCTCTCACACTCACCACGTATGTGAGAGAAAGCAGTTTTCTGTGTAAGGTAAATGCAGGTATTTATGCTGGGAAGGTATGGCAATGTTCAGTACACTTTTCTGATTTCTTATTACTTCAGCATCTATCACAATTTGCATGTCTTTCTCACTGTGAATCCATTATCTTACATTTAAGTGAAGATAGGTACAACCTAACTTCATTAAGTACAGTCCTGGCACTTAAAAGACGATATTTACAACTTGACTTCACTATGTAGTCCCTACACTTACAAGAAAATATTTACAACTCACACTTACATGAAAACATTTACAAAATGCCTTCACTATGTACAGCACTGAGTAAGGCACACAGGCAGAGTGAGGCAGAGCAAGCGTGAGGAGGAAAGTGAGTGAGTGTAAGGCCTTGACAGCATGGGGAATGGTAGAGGAACAGTTACCTTACATGCCTGCCAATACCTCAAATCTTGAAAAATGTGGTCACAGTGAAGTTTTTTATATTAAACTGTTTTAAAACGACACTGGCACTGGCCGCAGAATTGTCAGACCGTTTAAAAACGGCACTGGCACGCGGCAGGTTAACATACCCAGTGGATTTGTGCTGTCATATAGTGTATGCCTGTTTGCATTTTTTTGTGCAAATGAATATTTCTATTTTTTATGAATATTTTTAATTTCCATGATCTTGGGTTAGGTTAATTTAGATCGAGATATCTTAGGCTGAGATAGCTTAGCTTAGCTTGTTGGATGAGCCAAAAAGGACCATCAGAGTAAGTTAGGTTACATAAATTTTTACTAGTGGACAATACACTCCCCAGGTAGTGCAATATATTTTTCTGGCAGTTTTTGATGCGATTCGAATGTTTCTAACCTTCATTTTTTTCAGAAATGCCCCTCACCGAACATAATAAAACTAACCAAACCAAACACAACATACCGGCACCTAACCTATCTTAGGGGAGTAATAATCAATTTCCGAATGGGGTAATGGGAGTTATTTGTGATCCTTAGGGACTATACTATACGATAATGGTGCTAAAATTCCAAAACTGCATATTGTTCATTCATTCATTCATTGCCAGACGCCATGTATCCCAAACGGGGTGGCCAAGGGCTTAGAGTTAATTGTTTTACAGGGAGGGGCACTAATCCTCCACCAACCCCACACACGTAGGGAGAACGTTATGCCAACAGCATCTGGTGTTCCCAGGTGGTCACCCATCCAAGTACTAACCAGACCCAACGTTGCTTAACTTCGCTGATCGGATGGGAAGCGGTGTACTCAACGTGGTATGGCCGTTGGCCCACTTGTAAAATAATACCTAGTTGGGTTAGGTTAGGTTACTTCTGTTTGGTTAAGTTAGGTGGCAATCAAGAGCTCCTGCAGGGTTAGGAAGTAGCCTAAGATTGTCATAGACATATTTATGATTATTATTCATTTCCACAACAAATAATGCCTCAAAACACTACATTGAAATAGAAAGCTAATTTTGGAAAATAAAAAAAACAAAAACCAGGAAATGGTAATTTACTACCCTTAAAAGTCAGAAAAATACAAACAATAAACTGGAGGAAATATGAATTGAATTGATAAAAAGGCCTTCTACTGCCTCCAATAAAGCGCACATTTACCTTTTCCTTTTTTTTTTTTTTTTTTAACAGAAGCTTAAGAGAAGTATCATTTACCATGCCATTTACCTGCCTGTACATGTTGACTTGCTCTCGCCTGGTCTACCTGACCCTGGTAAATTAGGCCTAAGCCACAAGTACAATTTTTCCATCTGAATAATTCACAATACTGTGAAATCAAGACTCATACCTGTGAATCCAGCCAGCGTTGTTTCGACGCCCCTTAATCACCAAAGATAACACGTAGGGGCCCGACGGCTTGACGCAGAATTCAACGCCAATGCGCAACAAGGAGCATCCAGTCACGGCTCGGCTTACCATCACTCGTCCCTACCAATTTAGGGCCACATTCATGTTTACTTGTATAGTAACCAAGCACACTGTGTCAACAGTAACAATATGCGAATAGGAAACGTCGATCTTCACGTGCAAAATAAAAATTAAGCCAAAGAGTTATACAACCACGAGTTCTCCACCTCGACGCTTGGAGTATAGCACCGTCTGCCAACAACACACCTGTAAATCCACATAGGTCATGTGACTCCGTCATATAATTATTTTATCAATCTAAACAAAACCTAATTAAATTACTTTGTGAAAACCATATATATGAACGAAAAAAAAAAGGGGGAATTTAACCAACTTACAGATTGGTTAAGAAAATGTCCACGTCACATAATTGAGGATAAAAAACGGATACATTCTTGATAAACTGAACCAGAATCGTATTGCTTTCATTTTTTTTTCTTTCAAATTAAGTAATAATTATTCATGCACAAGCTACGCATTACCACTCGATTTATCTTATCTATGCTCCAAAATGAAAACTGGAATATCTGAAAACGGATGGAAGGTAGAAAGTAAAAATAGGAAGGGATGCGGAAGAAAACATGTTAGCTAATATATGTTAGATGACGAGGGAAGTGAAAGTGGATGAACATGTGGAAGAAAATCAATGTTAAATGAATTATAAGGTGAAGTAAATGGAACAGAAAGTGATGCGTGAGAAAGGAGAAACATTATTAACAGCGGATGCGCATCAGGGAGAAAATAATGAACGCTAAAGACCACAATGACTGAATGTAGGACGAAAATAAGTATAACTACTTACGAAAAGGAAGATAGTACATGAAACAGAGGTGAAAATGAACAGATCAGGAGAAAGAGAGAGCACGAAACGGTAGGAAGTACCTATGTAACATTCATTTCTTGCCGACAATAATCCTCCCTCGTTCCTTTGTGACATGCAATCCTACATAGCCGATCTTCTGCCCTCCCTACCAGTCCTTACCACAGCCTTCTCCTTATTCTCACCCCTACACAGCCCTCCTTATTCTCACTCTTACACAGCCCACCTTATTCTCACCCTAAGCAGCCTACCTTGTTCACGCCCGATACTGCCCTCGTTACCCTCTGCCCCACCACCTCTTCTCGTTTCTCATGCACCCACCAGCATTCACCATCCACTCACCTGATGTAGCGCTACGTTGATGAGACTCAAAAATAAGTGAAAACCAAACTGCTGCTCCTAGTCCCACCACAGTTACTTTGGGTGGTAACCATATTGTCATAGACGCCTGATGGCCTACTAGGTTAAGGCACTTCACATCGATGTACGTCATATGGGTTTAAAACTTTACATCCAAGGAGTGTATAAGGTTTATTGCTAACACAATTACACTCGGGGGATTTTCGACAGGTTACTTGTGGGAATATGTAGCCTAGCCCCAGGTCTCTACGATATTAAAAGGGCACCAAAGGACAAACTCATGGTGGATTTATTTCTTGAGACAGATGGAGATACTTAGAGACAAGACACAAGTGGATAGATAGAGATGGACATATACTGACAGATAGAAGTTTTATCATGATATTCTCGTGTCTTCCGTTACTTTCAAAGTTGTCATTTTTCCTACCGTCTTCTCTCAGTCCCTCACCTCTTACCGCTTTTTATATACACGTTACCCCACCAACCCCACATTCTCTCCCTACGTGTCAAGTGGGGTTGGTGGAGGATTAGTGCCCCTCCCTGTAAAACAATTAACTCTAAGCCGTTGGCCACCCCGTTTGGGATACATGGCGTCTGGCATTGAATTGTTACCACATTTTCCTCTTTCTCAGCAAAATAAGGAAGGGACTGAAATTCAGTACAGGAGTCCAAACATTCCATCCTTCCCCTGTTTGCTCTGGGCCATTCTTGTAAGGGGCGGGGGGATACCAAACATTTTATATATATCCGCAAGGACGAGAGGCTGATATAAAGTTGCGTCTTTGGGTACTTCCGTTTTCATCTCATTTTTCTAATCTGCTGATGTTTAAAACTGTTGCCACCAACAGACTATTATTCAGGTCACTAACGCTTCAGCTTTTATTACGATATTATTATTATTATTATACTCATCGCCATTCTCGTAAAGCGAAGGAAGGAAGGGAAAAATGATGAACAATTAGCACCAAGCCATACTTTGGCTATATGACACTGTTGGAGCAGAGGGGGAAAAAAAAAGGCCGAAATACACAAATATCATGAGAGGTAGGACTGAAGTGCAGAGGAGGACAGTAAGGAGAGAAAGGCTGGAGACAAAAAGACCCCTTTTAGTCGCCACTTACGACAAGCAGGGATACTGGGGAAGTATTCTCCCCCCCCCCCTCCCTAGGGTAGTCTTGTAAAGGAAAACACCTTCATCTTTGAATACCGGTGCTGTTAGGTATATCAACACCTTCAGGATTTCTTTCTTTTCTTTTTATGGGGGGGGGGGCTCCATGGTTTGAGAGCAGAATTTCGGGGTTGCTATGGTAACTTGGGAATTATTGGAGCTTGGTGATAATGTGTTCGTCTACTGATATGCATTTGTCCTCAATTTGGGGTTCGTAACTATAACCACAGCGGACATTTAAGGAAGGAGCTGGTAGTATGTGCTTCAATAAGTCTGCATTCTGTTTGTTAGTGCTGATGACAAATAGATTTGCTACAGACTAAAACGCACAACCACAACACACACACACAATCTTCCTCGCCCCTCCCCAAACAGACAGCGGTTAAAGAACAAATCCCTCATTGCTAATGAAGAGATATGTTACCTTCACATACACAATCCTCTCCCCTCCCGCCCTACTCAAAATTAAACTAGTCTCCCCCTCTTTGAATTACGCCTCCCCCACTAACGTCTTCCCATCTTGCCTACTCCCCTCTCCACCAGTACCCCCCGGCCCCCACCCTCCTCTTCTTCCGTTCCCCACTTTACTCAATTTTCTTCATGCTCACCAACCCTTCAATCCTCACCTCTCACCTTTTTCCTCCATCCTTTACTTTCACTTCTTTCTTGTTTGACTCCTCATTTTATCACATCAGTAGTCATCCTCTTTTGATATTCATCCTTCCCTTCTTCCTCGTCTAATCTTTCTTCTTCGTCCTTCACCATTTACTCATCTTTCCATTTGTGCTTCCCCTTTCCCTCCGCATTCACCACAACAGTACCCCCTCTTCTGTTACTCATGCCTACCTCCTGTTTCATCCCCTCTCCCACCGTCATTCAGCTTCCTCACCTTCCGCTTCCTACCTCATCTTTCTCCCTCACCCTCCCTGTGCGCTTTCCTAGCTAACATCTCACCCTTCTCTAATCTCTCATTTCATTTTCTTTTTCAGCTTTCCTTACTCTTCCTCCTCATCTCACACTTCACTCACCATCCCTCCTCAACTCTCCCACTCCCTAAACCAGATCTAACTCATCTAATCTCCCTCCCAAACACACTTCCAGTCACTCCATACCTTCCCACACATTCCATATACCCTCCTCCCCCTTCTCTATCCACACCCCCTCTCACTCCCTAGAGCAGAGGGTGTCCGTGAAATTACCTGTACGTCAGCCAATCTCACCTGTGTCTGGGGCAGGTGTGAGAGGGAGGGCAGGGAGTGAAGGTAAGGGAAGAAGGAAAGCAGAGAGAAACATTATTCTCCTACACTACCCCCTCCCCTGCTCTATCATCCTTAACCCTCCCCTTCCTACTTCTGTCCTGCATTTTTCTTACCTTCCCCAGCCCTCACTGTCTCTACTTGACATCTCCCCTTCCTTCTATCTTTCCCTTAACCTTACCCTACCCTGTATTTACCCCCCCTCATCTTTTAACATCCCCTTCCTTTACCCCTCCTCATCCATCCATATTAAACGCTTCCTCTCCCCTCCCCATTTGCCTTCTTTCTCTCCCTCTCCCTTCCATTCCCCATCTCGTCTCTCCCTCTCCTATCCCCCTTCATCATCTCGCACTCTTGATTTCCCCCTTCCTTCCCTCTATAATCTCCTCTTCCCCCCCCCCTTCTCCCATTTTTGGACGACCCGTGGTAACAACCCAACAAATTGAGCTATAGAAGGGGAAGCAAGGGACAGAGAGAGAGAGAGAGAGAGAGAGCGTAGTGTGAAATTCGAGGAAGTCCCTCACCCTCCCTGAAATCTTTGACATCTTTCTAAACTGTTGCCTGGCGCCGCTTCCTGTGAAGGGTGGAATCGACAAAAAGCACCACCAAGCTTTCCTATCCCTATTCAGTAACGATTCCTCTTCCCACGACACCAGCATTCTCTCTCTCTCTCTCTTTCTCTCTCTCTCCCATGTGCATGCCTGTAAATGAGCTGAAAAGTTTGAGATGAGTTACGGATCATTACTATTCATGAAGGTAACAACATTATTCAGCTTTGATAAACGACTTGAAGGTGCGTATTAGAAGTTGGGAGATGGCTGGCCTGCTGAGATTAGCCACGCCCATGAGTGATTTGGTTGCGTAGATGGAGAGATAGGTAGACAGATAGATGGATGGATGGACTGATGGATAGGGAGGAAAACAGATAGCCTAGGCATAAGTACATAGATGACACTTCCATACAGAGAGATAAAGTGTAAATACGAGAGAGAGAGAGAGAGAGAGAGAGAGAGAGAGAGAGAGAGAGAGAGAGATGGGGGGAATCAGTAAATATATGGATATCTGTATGTATTGCAGATACATACATACTGGTGCATACATACATACAGTACATACCGGTACATACATACATACACATACAGAACACATGCATCCACGTGTGCGAGTGGTCAAATATTCGTGTGTGTGTGTGTGTGTGTGTGTGTGTGTGTGTGTGTGTGTGTGTGTGTGTGTGTGTGTGTGTGTGTGTGTGTGTGTGTGTGTGTGTGTGTGTGTGTGTGTGTGTGTGTGTGTGTGTGTGTGTGAGACCCTTTCTTACAACCTGGCGTCATCAGCTACTGTATCCCATCCAAAACATGTTGATATTTTCCACAGTGCAGACGTCCGTAGGGAAATTGACGGCAGGACAGGAATGGAGGCACAGGGGGAGGGGTGCAGGAAAACAGGGAAGGAGTGAGTAGTGGAAGGAAAACTGCATACGAGGAAGTGTGGATAAATAAAATGAGAAAGGGAAGAAAAGCAAGAAACGAGGGAGAGGAGAACGTGAAGGGGAAACAGGATTGGAAATAGATTGGGGGAGCAACGTACAAGGAAGCTGAGAAGAAAAAAAAATGAAATGGATTATAATATGAGAGAGAGAGAGAGAGAGAGAGAGAGAGAGAGAGAGAGAGAGAGAGAGAGAGAGAGAGAGAGAGAGAGAGAGAGAAGAGTGCGTGGGGTGGGGTAAGCAAAGTTGATGGAGTGTCAAAGGCAAGTTTCCCTCACCTCCCTCCAGCCCAATTTGTCAGAGTGAGGGAGGGATGGAGGGGGAGGAAGAATAGAAGAGAGGTAGGAAGGGAGGGAGGAAGAGTAAAGGGAGGCCATGAAGTAGGTTGTGACAATAGTGAGAGGAAGGAAGAAAAGAGGCGGAGGGAGGGAAAAGGTAGGAAAGATAGAAAAGGAGGGGGTGAAGGGTATACGAGGAAGGGAGAAAGAGTAAAGTATGAAGAAAGAAGAGTGAAGAACAGCGCACACACACACACACACACACACAACGCACGCACGCACACACACTTCCTTTTACTGTCTACTTATTTACCATCCCACCTTCCTACTTACCTAACAATATTTCTACCTACCTTCCTACCTATCGGCCAACCCTCTTACCTACCTACCTGTCAGCCTACCTTCTTACCTACCTACCAGTCAGCCTACCTTCTTACCTACCTACCTGCATACCGCCCTCCCAGTCCTAGTCTGGGGCCATAAAGGCCAACCAGGGACCTTGATGGCGATTTTAAGTGCTCATACGAGGCCCTCCGTGTGTTGCTGGTCGATCTCCCACCCCGTGTCTCTGCCCCACTCATTTTTCCCCTTCCCCGACCCCTGTTTCTCTGCCCTTGTCCCGCTTTTACCTTCATCCTTTCCTGCCCCTGCCCTCCTGATTTTCCCTACTCCTCTTCCACTGCTCCTACCATGCCTATATCTATTTACCTCCTCTGCCTTTGTCCGTTTCTGGCCTCCCTGGTTCCTCATATTCCTGTTCACCTGTTTTTCTTTGTCCCAGCCTTAGTTGCTTTTCACTGTCTATATTCCTCTCCCTTGTCCCTGTCCCTTTATCCCCTCTACCTGGCTGTCAATTTCTCACCGTGTCACTATTCCTCTCCTTGGTCCTTGTTCTCCTAGCCCATGTCGCTTTCTCTTCCTGTTCCTATTCCTATCCTTTATACCTATCACTTTCCATCTCCATTCCTCTCCATGTTCTTCTCCTCGTCACTGTCTCCCTGTCCCCTATTCCTTATTCCTGTTCTCCTTTCCCTTCTACCTGTCACTTTGTCTCCCTGCCCCTATTCCTCTCCTTCTCTTATCCCACCTGTAACTTTCTCTGTCCATATTCCTCTCCTTCGTCCCCATTCTCCGATCCCCTCTTCCTACCACCTTGCTCCTTCACAGCCGTTTCCTCTTTAAGTCTCGGCTACTGAAACTCTCCCTCCTCCTATAGTCTCACCAATCTAAAACCTAGGTTTGGGTGGAGTCTAGCCGGGGATTTCCCGGCGTACAGCGTTGCCTTGTTTCCTATACTCTCATTGGCTAGTGGCTGACCTGACACCGTTAGAGTTCGTCCGCTCCCATCTCGCCACCTGGCCTGACATGACTTCACCCACTTCTGTGTGTGTGTGTGTGTGTGTGTGTGTGTGTGTGTGTGTGTTTGTGTATGTGTGTGTGTGTAAAGACAAACTAGTTTAAGTTATAAATATAATCAAAATAATGAATTTAAAAGTCGCATTCTCTCTCTCTCATATAATTTATGATTTTTTACCTGGTTATAGCCTTTAAATTACACTCTACATATTAAAACTTAGACTTTCCACACCACCCAAGAGGTAAAAGTCACGGCGCGTTTTTTTTTTTTTTTAAGAGGTTTCCCCGATAGGCCTATTCCTCTTCTCTTACAGCATGTAAGAAATTATCATGAATCCTCCTCATCAGAAGAGGTGAGAGTGATTTTCTTGGGAGACGTAAACTCTGGAGAGTTGTTTTCTTCATTATCTCTTGCTTCTCTGCGTATTGCTTCAATCCTGCTCTTGCTAAGTCCTGTTGCTGCAGCTGTTCGATGAATTGCCCTTGACACATCATCGAAAATTCCTCCGTACTGCTTCTCCTGCAGAAAATACTGGCTTACGTTGAAGGCCATTTCTTTGGCTTGACTATGTAGATGCGAGCGAGTTGGCGTAGCTGCCATTGTGTCTGCATCAACATAGAAAGTGAATAGTGGAAGCACCTGACAGAAGCTTAAATCTCCCCCAATGGATTAACTCCCAGTATGGGCCTGGTGTTGCCGCTCGTGAGTGTTTTAACTTATTTATTTCTGTTAAGAAAATAGCGTATGTTCTACTGATTCCTTCAAATTATATTATAAACGTAATTGTTACATTACTTACCCAACTTAGAACTACCGTGAAAGTCGGTAAAAGTAACTACATATTTTTCAGCACCACTGTAAAATATGTATGACACGTTTCTTTATTGATGTACAAGAGCCATATGCATTACACGTTTACCTTCCTTTTATATGCTAGAATACTTACGTTTATATTGTATTAGTATGTGTGTACCTATCTGTGATGCCTATTACATATATAACAGAATCTACTCATCGCTCGTTTAGGAAGTATGGCATGGCTGCACCCAGCGCCAGACTCCACCCAAACCTGGGTTTAAGATTGGTGAGACTATACCCATATTCCTGTCCCACCCCCATGACCTTTCCCTGGCTGAGCACATCCTTCCCTGCCTCCCTATTCCTACCCTTGTATGCACCACTCCCCAAAGCCACAACAACTATCCTCTCATACACCATACTATCCAGCTACCACCACCACCACTTCTGCAACTACTACACTCTTGTCTCCAACACCTTGTCAACAACTGCCAAACTCCACTGTCATCAAAACTGGCACCTTCCCTGCTACCATTAGACATGAGGCAGGTGTGGGATGATTATATTTCTCCCTCAATATAGTTTTAATATTGTTTTGGCACGATTTTAGACTTAAAAACTCCTTTACCTCAAAAAGGTCTCCCTTAAACTATAAAAATTGTCTAGCAGGCCCAAGAATAAGGAGTTTATGGAAAAGGGTACTTGGTCAGGGTGTAGGATGTACAGGTAAAACATGGCAGGGGCAGAGAAAGACGGGGAGTAGGGAGCAGAGACTTACCATATGAAGCAAGTTTTAGAGGCTGCAGTAACAGGAGTCCTATACATGGGCATGGATGATGTAGGATGTTGGGTTAGCAGCAAACAAAATATGGACACAGGAGCACGGGAAGCTAAGTTGTAGAGGGAAGATGGAAAGGAAGCAAGGGTACAGAGGCCTGTGTGGTCAAGACAGGGGTTTAGGATGAAGATATGTAATGATTTGGGGTATATGGACAGATAATGGCGAACAGGAATAGCGTAGTAAGAAGGGGTGTAAGCATATGAAAGACACCCACACATGGACTTACAATATTCAGGAGGTGGAGAAATAACTGTGCAGGGGAGAGACAGAAGTCAGGAAAATGGGAAGACAGCACAGAGGCATGGGTGTATCGGATAGATATAGAAGGCAGGACTGCAGAAGGCAGATACAAAAGGCAGGGGTGTAGCGAGCATACTGAAGGCAGGGATGCTTGAAGCATACTGAGGGCAGGGTGTAGGGAGCATACTGAGGGCAGGGGTGTAGGGAGCATACTGAGGGCAGGGGTGTAGGGAGCATACTGAGGGCAGAGGTGTAGGGAGCATACTGAGGGCAGGGGTGTAGGGAGCATACTGAGGGCAAGGGTGTAGGGAGCACACTGAAGGCAGGGGTGCAGGGAGCATACTGAGGGCAGGGGTGTGGGACGCATACTGAAGGCAGGGGTGTAGGAAAACATAGATTACATGGGGACAGGGGGGGGTGTAGGAAGCAAGGGGTTTAAGCAAACGTAAGACAGCCTCACAAGCACTTAACCAAACTCCAGCACTCCAAGTGACGGCTGGACAAGAAGTAAAACTGCTTTAGTGGGCCATACCCCAAAGCTTTAGGAAGCGGGGGAAGGTTAATGACGCGGTAGGGAGGGGGGGGGGGAGGTATTTCAGACTGCTCCCACCTTCCCTCCTCTGGTACTCTGAAGAGGAAATGGGAAGTTGGGAAATGGGTGTGGATTAGGGAACTAGGAGGAATGACTAGGATGGGAAATTAGGGAATGAGAAGATGTGTGAAATGGAACAAGAAATGATGATAAGAGAAATTTATGGAAACATGTGACTATCACTGGGCGACGGGATATGCGTGGAAACAGAAGGATTTCAAGACAAATGAGGATGAACACCGAACAGAAGGAAGATCAGAGTGCAAGGAGTGACACAGGAAGAAAGTGAGATGGATGGGACAGGAAAATGAAAGAAAGGAAAATAAACAAATTAAAGAATATGGAACAAGTTAGGAAGAAGGAATGGAGGAGGAACAAGAGAATAAAACAGGGGAAGGGAGATGCAAGTATAAAGATGGAATGGACAATGAAACACACGATTAAAAAAAAAAAATCAAGGAAACAAGCAACTATAACAGAAGACTGAGGAATGAGTGGGAATGAAAGAAAGGTAGGAGTAAGAGTTAAGAGCAGAAATGGAGAGGACTGGAAGAAGACAGAAAGAAAGGAAGAGTAGTGAGGGAAAAATGGGTGGGAAAAAAAAAAAAAAAAAAAAAAATTATCATCAGGATATGAAGTCAAGAAGTAGGTGGTACATCGTGAGTTGCAACAACCGACTCTCCCCCCCCCTTAAAAAAAAAAATGCAGATCAACAATTTACACAGGTACACAATAATAAAGCTTTTGTTCTAGTCAGCAACTCCAAACCTAACTCAAGAAATACAATACAGTTTTGATCTCTAGCTCAAGGATTTTACTAATAACAATTTTGCAAAAGGAAAAATATACTCGACCAATATTTAGCAATCTGTTGCAACAGCTTAACATTCTGAGGGCCCTGCAATATTCCAGATGTATGAAAGCTAGTTTAGAAATACTTTCAGATAATATTAGTCAAAAAAAAAGACAATATGGCAATTAAGTCTAGCATATGGATAAGCAGTGCCTAAGCAGTTTCTTACCTACTAAAATAAGTAGGAGAATTGTGTGTCTGTACCGTACTTATGTAATCATGTTGATGTAAGGTACTGGTCAGTTCATAAGTACTTTAAAATTATTCAGTGTTCAGTCATTTATTATCAGTATCTATGGACACAACCACAATGAAATGTAACTGGCTAGAAAAATATCAAGAGGTATGTGCAATAGTATAAGACTGGAAAGCCCTATATTAGATTTTAAAATCTAATGTGAAAAATTTAACATATTTTACAACTTACCTTGCAACAATCAAAGCCAATGGTAGCCAGTAAAGGAATGGCTAATATCTTTTGAAACACTCTGGGACTGATCATAAGCCAGAGAGTAGAGATAAACTGCTACTACTACTACTTCATATGAACATTCAATGTCTTTCTATGGTACATGAGTGTGTGAGAATTCAAGGTACAGAAGTTGATAGTGCCATGGAACTGACAGGAAATCAAGTTGGTTGGATGAATTATGTCAGGGGAACACATGACAATGACTTGGAACCCTCTTTTTATTAACCTGACATTCCATGAAATGCATCTATAGTGAAAACTGTCCCCAAAAATTACATTAACAGATGGTTAGACCTGTTAGGTGGAGTCAGAATACTAGGCTCAAACTAGATGTGAATGAGTGTTTGGTCCATTTCACTGGGAATGCTGTTGATAGTTCTTCCATTTTATTTTCCCCCCCTCCTTCTCTAACTCCTAAAACACCTAATATTAGGTTTTGAAAAAAACAGAGGGTGGAATCATGATGGAGATGGTGATGATTCTACATATACAGCTGTCAACTCACCTGAAGTTTTCATTAACCTCTTTGCTATGATGTCTTTTTTCTGTACTCCCTACTGTGTCCTGCCACTTCATAAATTATCCCTATGGAGTGTGGGGCATATCCAAAATAAACCTTCCCTATGCTGGCTAACCCTGAATCAGGAGATGTCTGTAAGGAGAGAGGTGCATTTAGAATCAAAATTGTGTGTGTGTGTGTGTGTGTGTGTGTGTGTGTGTGTGTGTGTGTGTGTGTGTGTGTGTGTGTGTGTGTGTGTGTGTGTGTGTGTGTGTACAGTATGTCACCATTATGAATAGGCAGGTTGTGAACACATCCTACAGAATGGAAGGATATAGGTACAATTTGTTTATGACTGAAGCCAATTTAACCCCTTCAATTTGATTATGTATTTTTCATATAATTCTTGTTGCCTCCAAACAATTTTCTTCATCTTAGGCAAGACTCTGAAATGTAGGGATTAAATGCAACTTTTTTTAAGCCCTCCTATACAAGAGGCCTTTCATAAGTAAAAAAAAATCATTAAGAGGTGGCATGAAAAACTTAGCTTAAACACAATCATAAAGAAGAGATTACAGATGGCAGTGGGTTATGTCTCATGCTGGATGTCCATGTGGAAAGGATATACTTACATCTTGTTTTAATAGTCATCATCTTCATCTTCAACTTCAGGAGGAGAAAATTGATTTTTAAGACAATGACTGCAGTCATTACACCTTGATGAAGGAGGAGGAAAGTCTTCTTTTCACTAACAATATCAATGTAAAGGTGTTTTATAGTCAACATCTGTGAGGATCAACCTATAAACACAAACTGTCTGAAAGAAACAAGAACATCTAACATTAAAAATTATAATTATATAGTACTGTACTGACCAAACTGAGAAATATATATACACCGTATATGGAAATAAATCATCTAAATGCATGTGATTCATGGGTATGTTAATATCCAGAAAGGAAAAAGGGAATACAATACAGTACTTCTGAGCACTTTCATTCAATCACATCTAACACACAAAAAAACAGTTAGGTAATTACTCGTATGTTTCCTTTTTGCTCATGGATATCAGCATACAGGTATAGATGCATATGCACTTTTTCACATCAGTTGCTTTCCAAGTTTAATAAAATGCTGTATACTTGTACACAGCAGAGCTACACTCAGCTGAATACAGCATACATCCCCCTAAAATGGGCAATTTCTTACATAAGCTAGAACAAGATTTCTACCAGTTGGAATATGCAACTAGATACAATACATATCCAGCAGTTTCATTAAAAGTGAAGAATGCAATATTATCAACCGGACAGGCAAGTGTAAAACAATATGGTATGTATACCATTATACAGCACTGTATTTAACTCATTCTATAGTACAATTCTATGTTCATACCAGAAAACAGAAAATAAAAAATAAAAGCCAGTATCACATTGCTCTTTAAAGGCATACCCGGTAGGTGTCTAAATGAAGCTCATTTATTTTTTATTTTTTTTAAATAACACAACAGAGGAAGGAAAAACAAATTAATAATAACAAAAAATAATAATCCATACACCAAATTATATGTGTCCTTCATTCATTAAAAATCTGCAACAATTGGACTTGCACAGCTGCAGGCTGAAGTTTGGGGGGAAACCACTCTGGAAAAGCAAGTTCCAAAGAGATGCAGTTTGGGGAATAAAAGAGTTCTGATAGGCAGAAGTTCTGCAATATGGCAGTGTGACAGTCCAGTCATGAGCACTACCAAATGCCCGCATAGCACAGGGGAAGGCATGGAGATGTGGCAAAATGGACGCAATTTCATCTGAGCATTTGCCATAAAAGTATCTGTAAAATAATACAAGGGAGGCAACATTCCTTCTTACTTGTAGGGGAAGTAGCTCATTTGTAATAGTAGGGTTATTAATAATTTGAATGGATTTCTTAATTTTGTCTAGTTGTTTTAGTGCCACCTCTCAGCATCCATTCCACAAGGGTGAGCAATACTCCAGCTGACAGTGCACACGACTCTCGCCAATTATAGCAAACTGCTTGTCAGTGAAGAAATTATGGACTCTGTACAATAAAACAAGTTTCTTTGAAGTGGTTTTAACAAATGATCTAACATGACAGGTCCAGCTGAGGGCACTGTTAAGTGAAACACCGAGAATTTCCATACTTTTGAAGATACTGGTAGGAATATCAATAGCACTGACGATATTATAGGAATCAGGCAATATCTGTCTATTAGTGTATTCATTCATTCATCATCTAATCTAGTGCTGTCTCATGAGAAGTGTAGGTGCCCGGGGCCAGGCAAGTTGATCCTGACATTTAAGATAAAAGTGACCAGCCTCACTCATCCCTGGGTGGCATTACGTGAGCAATGAACCCCAATTGCCCCTTGGATATAAACCTGCACGGGCTCAATCCACTTGGAGCGCCTTAATTTTCCATTACACCACCAGGTGCCATAATTTCACTATATGGTTACCACCCAGCATAGTAAATGGTTTCCTGGTTTACAGGAAACCATTTGGCTTGTCACTCAGTGCACAGTATTTGGTTTTCCCAGCATTAAATGAGTCAATGTTATTTTATCCCCATTCAGAGATTCTAGAAAAGTCTTGATATAAATCAAGATTGCTGTACTGAGTTGTGACTTAGAGATATTAAACTTTGTGAATGGGTGTTTAAGTGTGAATGAACTGTGAAGTGTTGTGTCATCTGCGGATGAATGGATGGGATTATGGGTGACAGATAAGAGATCACTAATACAAATTAGGAATAGGGTTTGAGCCAGAACTGATCCTTTTGGCATGCTGGCATTAATCAAGTGGAAACTGGAATACACATCATTTACTTTTATCTTTCTGTTGCTGAAATATGAGATTAGAGGAACAAAAGATGACAGGCCACGGCAAGGGAGTTTGGACAGCTGGGAACATTGCCATAATCGGTCACAAGCTTTAGAAATATCAATGGCTACTGCATGAGTTTCTCCATGCTGGTCAATTGACCAATGGATGGTATGAGTCAAGAGATTGGGTATATCAACAGTGAATCTTTCGTGGCAAAAACCAAACTGTGTTCAACTTTTTTTTTTCTTTCTTTCTCTCTCTTTTTCACTTTTTTTTTTTTTAACGTTGCATCCCTTTTTTTGATAAAAGCTAAGGCGTTGCCCATGGATAAAGGACTTTGGTTTGGGGACGTGCAGCACTTTATGACCAGATGCCCTTCCTGATGTCTACCAATGACCCTTGAGTGGACCTGGACCTCTGATCCTTCGGTCAGGACACTCTAACCCACTGAGCCACGGCTGCTACAACCAGCTAGGTGATAGGAAAGCACTACCCCTCCCGGCAAGGCAGCTTACCCGGGCATGGCGTGAACTCACGACTCTTCAGTCTCAAGTCAGGCGCTCTACCACTGAGCCACCATGCCCCCAACTATATACCTAATTACAATCTGAAATACTTTACCAAGAGTAGATGCGACAGCAATTGGTCTGTAAGTAGAGGGGACAGATGAACTTCCTTTCTTCAGAAATGGGTGGATATTGGTTTCCTTCCAAGAATTAGGGAATGAAGAAGTACGTATACATAATCTGAATAATTTAGCTAGAACAGCAGCAAGTTCTGGGGAACACTTTTTCAAAACAAGTGGAGGAAGTCCATCTGGACCTGGAGCCTTGTTGATTGGTAAATTGTCTAGGATGGAGTTTACATATCTAGTTATGGGTTTTGAGGATAAATAACCAGCCTACATCCAAGCTGGCACTAAAGAAATGAAAAATTTTCCTGCCACAACTAGAAATTTCACACCCACAAATGAAAGGCCGTTACTCCAACTGAATCAGCTGCAGCCAAATATGTGTCATTTGACTTACAGCAATTTTCTCTTTGACTTACTCTGACTGGCACCTAAGACTGAAACCCACTAGGTGTCTGATATTGAAGAAAATCAAGAATAAAGTTTAGTACAGGTAATGGGTAAGCCTTTTTTATAAATTCCATCTTTTTTTCTTTTTTTTAATTTGGTTCTTTTTATGATAATTCCTTCAGCCTGGGAACGTCCGTTACAGGAATTATATTCTTGCTGCTACCACACAATTTTACTCAACATCGGAGAGGAACAACTATTTCAATGGAGTAGTTAATGGATTCAATACCTAACCCCTCCAGCTTGAAAATTCTCATATAAACTAAATAAAGTCATCTGGGGGTGGTAAGAACAAAATAAATGACAGGCCTATGTAACTGAATTGGAGGACTGTCCACAGTAAACAAATATATATATATATATATATATATATATATATATATATATATAATATATATGAAGCTGATTCACTTGTTTCTCCTGATTAGCGCGTGTAATGTGTGTCTTTCCAACATATAAAGATGCTTGTGCTGTGTCTGGGATATATTAAAACTGCTCTGTAACTTGCTGAGTTGTGTGGGGCTGAGAAATAATCTAATATGTTGTGACTGAAATACATCCTCCCATAATGGATTTACCTGGTTCGTCAAAAAATTCAGGCATCTCAGCTTTTATCACGTTGTGGTGTGGTGGCATCAGTGCCTGACTTCTATCTAGGGGTCTGGGGTTCGTTTCCCAGTCAGGTGCGTAAAAAACATTTGTACATGCGCATGTAATGTGTCTCTCCAACATATACAGTATATATATATATATATATATATATATATATATATATATATATATATATATATGTATATATATATATAAAACTTCCTAATTGTGATGAGAACTACCTGTAAGCAAATATACAGCATAAGGTATGTAAGCAGCTACACAAAACGACACTAATAAATACTCCATGAATACTTAAATATGTTTGCCTCACTGTATATCACAGAAAACAACACTATTCAGCCACTGATGTACAGTATTCATATAAAATAACTGAAGCATTTTTTGTGAATTATAACTAAGAGGCTGTACCATCTTTAAATCAATATCACAACACATCATTCAACCTCACTGTTCAATAAGAGTAACTGAAAATAAGTACAGTATTCATCATCATCATCCTGACCTCCTTTTCCACCCTAGGGCAGTGTGAGGAGTAGCAAGGTCCAGACAGCCGAAGTTTCTCCAATTCAATGTGCCACTCTTCCATTCACTCATCATTCAAGCCCTTGAAATCATGGCTCCATCAAACAGGCCAAAAAAAATTTCACCACGTCCTGTAGCTTCAGATATACCTATCTGATAGAGTGAATCTGAATGCTGTCACATTAAAAAGAGGTGCCAAGTCCCTGGTTATGTGCTTCTCTGCACAAAACTCATCCAGCCAGCTCGGTCCTTTGTCAGTCTCTTAGCTTCACCAAATTCCTTAGCTACCTCTCTTCCTCACACTCATCCACCATATCCCTCCACCTTCTACTTGGCCTACCTTGCCTCCTCCCTCCTACAAATTCGCTCAGATATACCTTTTTAACCACTCTCTTGTCATCCAATCTTTCCACAAGACCAAACCATCTCAATACACCCTCTTCGATTCTGGTGTCCACAAACTTCCTCACTCTGCATCTTTCATGAATCACATTACTCCATATCCTACCCATTCTCTAGACTCCACATACACTTCTAAGCAGTCCCATCTCCAATGCTCTTAGTCTGACTTTTCATTTTCATGCCACACCAGAATCCCACATCTGTATGTTAAAGTTGGCACTAACACTCCATGTAAACCTCACACAGCTGCAACACTCAGTCATCTGTATTTTATCAAGGCCTTCATAGCACCAGCTATTTTCCTTCCTTAGGTCACTCTATTTATCACTTCTTTTTCACATTTTCTTCTCTTTTCGATCACTGTACCCAGGTATCTGAACTCTCTCACCAATTCCACTCTTTCCATTCACTGTGACAACACACCTCTCTCAATAACCATCACTTTACTCTTTTCTACATAATTTTACTCTCAAGGCACAATGCTCACAGACATCTACAAAACTTTGCACTAGTCTAGCCATTTCTTGTCCGGTATTTGCAAGTAGCACTGCATCATCAGCATACAATATGAGATGCTAGCACGGTACCAGACCACAAAGGCGAACACTCTAAACCTATTTGATCTAGTTCAATCTTTCTTTCTACTCCAGAAAGATCATGTACCTGCTATGCTTCTGAAGAGAGATTATGAGAGGTCCAGGAACTTTCTACTTCAGTTTTAGCTAACTACTGCTCAATAATTGTGCGCACTTGTTTACTATTATTGGCGACCTCAAATGACCTTCAACCAGTGACCTTAAATGACCTGGGAGGGCAACCTCACATATCCTATGTCTAAACTGGAGGTCATGTGAGTCTCCATGCCAATAACTGGGCTGCTGGGTCCAGTCGTTCGAGCGTGTATTACTGGTGACCTCAAATGACCTCAGAGGTCAACCTCACATAGCCTATGTCCGAACTGAAGCCATACCAAAAACTGGGCTGCTGGGTCCAGTCATTCGAGCGCATATTACTGGTGAGCTCAAATGACCTCCAACCAGTGACCTCAAATAACCTTGGAGGTCAACCTCACATAGCCTATGTCTGAACTGGAGGTCATGTGAGTCTCCGTGCCAAAAATTGGGCTGCAGGGGTATCTGGCATTGGCCGGGCCAAAAAGACAAACACTCTACCAGTGATCTCAAATGACCCAGATCTGAATTTTGGCCTAAAACCATCCTTGGGTCACCCTGATTCAGAATATATATGGGTCTGTGGGTCACTGGCCCTTGGTTTGGGCGTGACTGAAGGACAAACAAACAATGCAGCTCTTTTATATACATAGATTCCACCCATCACCATTCATTACCATCACCATCCCTCTCTCCATTACTCATGTTTTTACTCCTCTCATCACCCCATCCATATATATATTGAAAAACCATGGGGACATCACACAACCTTGTCACACGCCTACACTGACTGTAAACCAATCACTTGGATGCCCTTTTACCCTTACACATGCCTCATTACCATCATAAAAACGCCTGACAGCACCTAGTAGCTTACCATCTACACCATACATCTGTAAAACCTTACACAATCCTTCTCTGTCTACTTTGTCATATGCTACATCCAGATCCATAAATGCCATAAACACCTTATTGTCCTTCTCACACACCTTCTCCACTATCTGTCTCACTGCAAATATTCAATCCACACATCCTCTGCCACTTCTGAAGCCACCATGTTCATCACTCATTCCTGATATCTCTCTTACTTTCTCTATAATAATTATTCCATATATATTTCCTACAACACTCACAGACTTATGCCACCATAATTCTTGCACTCGCTTCACTCACCTTTATTTTGGTAAAGGAGTACAATCACTGCCTTTTTCCGTCTACTGGCACAGTTTCACTCGTCCATGCCTTCTTACATACCTCCAACATGCACTTCATTCCACTCTCCTCACTACACTTAAACATCTCTGCATACACCTCATCAACCCCAGCTGTTTTCCCATTTCTTGGCCACTTCACAACGTTCATCACTTGTGCAAGTGTCAAGTTTCCTGGCACTACATTCCTTCTCTGTACACCCCCAATACCAATCGCGTGAACAGTTGCTTTGCTCTCTCTGTTCCCATTCAACAGACTTTCAAAATATTCTTTCCATCTAGTCAGTACTTCATCCCCATGGGTTAATAATCTACCACTTACATCCTTCACACTTTCACATTTCTTTCCACTGTCACTTCTACATTTCTGCACCTCCTTCCAGAATATCTTCCTATTTTCAGAGTAACTTGCATTCATTTTTCTTCCTAGCTCACAATTTACCTTGTTTTTCCTCTTCACCAGCACAGTGCTATAAATTAAAATTCTATGACTTTCACTTGATTTTAGCACACCATCTTCACTTTCAAAAGCAATTTGCCTAAGAAGCTTCACCCTGTGCAAATATCACTCAAGATGGTGCTAATCTATGCAATGCACAGGGCAGTTGCATGAACACACTACTAATCAACATTCTACAAATTACCATAATTTTTAACAATAAATATGCCTGATCACACCTTGTACAGAAACTTCACATACCACATACAAAATCTTGCAACAATTAGTCAGCAAAGAATATGCTGTGTTCAACGGCACTGTTGATTGCAAAACATCACACATGGTACTGTGCACAAATACTTTCTTTAACAGTACATGGTACACTATATACGAGCTATACCCATAATATATATGGTATAATTCATCACCCAATGCAGCACTTCCCCATCAGGAGTGTGGGGGCCTAGGGCTAGACTACTCAGTCCAGACATTTAGGATGAGTGACCAGTTGCTATCCTTGAGCAGCAGTATGGGAACTTAACCACCTCATGGAATGAGACTCTTAAGGGCCACATGTAGCTGGATCGCCTTAACTCACTAGACCACCAGGCATCTAAAATTGCAACAATGAAGGCAATAGGGCTAATGCACTATTTTAGTACATAGAATAAATGCCCTGCATGATCTCACAGTTAAAATAAGGGTAGTCTCTAAGTTCACTTAAAATAACAAAATCATTCTCAATGCAATGCCCTTGTTTCAAATACTGTTGTGGACCACTAGGTTTTCATCGCCTGAGAGTCAATTTCATCTAAATATGATAAAAGTTTACTTGGCTCTTTTGAGCTTTTCAAAGCTTTATCTTTTTGATCATCCCTCTCCTTAACATCTTTAGGCAGAATTTCTTTTTCCTCACCCTTTTCTACAATTCTGTCACTGGGAACTACAGACTGTTTATTACCACCATCACTATGTACTCTTTCTTTGTTTCTCTGTTCCTCAACTAAGCGATCACATTCGCTCAAAACCTGTGATATCTTTTCATCACTAAGTGCCTCTTTGTTTGCAGGTACACTTTCAACATCTGATGTCCTTGACTGTTTACTTACCAGACCCTTGTTGTGTGATGTACTGCTGGTGGGGCCTGATGTATCAGGTCTGGACGAACTTGATGAACTTTTAAAATATTCTGAAATGGTGCGTGAAGTTTCCTGACACTTATGAGGCTTCTCTTTCTCTGAGTGCTTTCCATTTGAACTTTTCTTGGTTGAAGGTTCTGAAACACAGGTGATATATAAATTGTATCCACAGCTACATCTGGGTGCAGAAGGTGAGAGGTGTGAACAATGAGGATAGAGTAGCGAGTGGCGGAATGAAAAAAGCCTCAGACAACTTTATACAGTGTGACCTAAGCGATAGGGGACTGAACGAAGGGGCTGCTAGAGATCAAGCAGTGTGGAGATCCACCATTAGGTGACCAAGCCCAATGCATGCAAACATGTTGGAGGTTTTGTAAACATCATCATCATCTTCCAATCCCATGTTGTCCCATGTGGAGCGTAGGAGCCCAGGGCTAAACAAGTTGGTTGTGACAGTTAAGATGAGAGTGAACAGCCTCAATCATCCCTGAGTGGCATTACGTGAGCAATAAACTCCAACCACCCTTGGATATAAACCTGCACTGACTCAATCTGATGGAACACCTCAATTACCCACTAAATCACCAGGCGCCAAAACAAAAAAAAATGAGCTATGGCATCATTAACCCATGCACTCAGATGACTTTTTTTTTTTTTCTTTTTTTATGCTTCCTACCTCTAGATGATTTTATTAACTTTTGCAGATTTTCCAAAATGGAGGAGTTGGATACACCCTGGAGGGGAAAGATACAGCCTTCATTAATCCCTTCAATACTAGATCCTACTCAACACTATACAGGTCCTCCCCCACTTACGAACAGGTTACGTTATAAGAAACTGCTTGTAAGTCAATTTTTTTGTATGTCCAAAATGCATTTAATACACTTAACACACCAAACATCATAGCCTAACTTGGCCTTTTAAACATGCTTAAACACTTACATTAGCCTACAGCTGGGCTAATTCAGTAACTCAAAACCTATTTTATAATTAGTGTTGAATATCTCTTGTAATTCCATGTACTTTATTGAAAGTACAAATTTGCCAGTGCGAACAATTGTAAGTCAACCATTCGCAAGTGGGGGAGGACCTGTACTTAAACACCAGATGGCATCACAAACATATCACACAACAACAACAACAACAACAACAACATACTCACCAGCTGCAGCAGGTGTTTCAATATCTGTGTCTGAGTCATATGATCCAAGACTATGGTAGATATACTGGAAAAAGTCTGAACCATCACTCCACTCTCGCTGTCCATGGTGGTTGAGTACTCGTACCAATTCTCCTGAAACAAGGAAATTATTTTTGTAGCTTCTGACAGCTAAAAGGCAATTTTTCTTACCAAGAGTGAAAAATCAGCTTATAATTAACTAAAATAATTGTAAGGTGCTTCAAGCCTAGTACAGCTGTGAGTGGTGCTGGAGAAGTATGCCTTCTTATGGTGGCATCGGTATAACTGGGCAGTTCAAGTAGATGGTAATGCAAACGTCCCTCAACTACTTCCTATCTCCCAAATGGAGGATGGGGGACTGTGAAAGAAGGGTAATTTAAGCCTGTAGTCCACTGGGTTCACATTTAAGATGAACATACTACTACAGCTGCAGGTAATAAAATAGCTCCACTATTAGTCAAGGCATTGCGAAATTCACAATATACTAAAAAGTCCATTGATCTTCAAAGACCACATCACTTGGTTTCAAAAATCACTGTTTGCTGCCACATTATTAAATTTCGTTGTAATGTCACATCTGTCCAACCGGACACAAAAACTCAATCAAGGAACATCATTTCATCTTCAAGGAGTGAATCATTCCAACTTACTCACCCACTGTAACATTATTCTCTTTCAGAAATATGTACATGGTAATCAGGTCATCCCGGAGTGCACTATCCCCAAATGTGAAATATGCCAGGTCTCGCCCAACATGGCCACAGACGGCAAGCTGAATCAGTGCCTGCGATGGAAAAGAAGTAATTAAAGTGGAAAAAATTTCAAATACATAATGAAATACCATATGTTATGCTCATAAGGGCAACTGTTTTCTGGTCACTACCTTAATCATAATAGCATTAAAAAAAAAAAAAAAAAAAAAAAGGGGGGGGGGGAGTTAAAAATTCATTCACTTCTGAGAAAGTGGCATCCATGAACCCTACTAGCCTTCTCATATACACAATTACAGTAGTTACATGGTATCACAGGCAGACGCACAGCATAGGTACTGAAAATTCCTTTATCTTTTTTTATGAATAATCATGAAGGATGATGGTCAAATTCTTATGGGTGGGATAAAATTGTGAATGACTGCATAGCTCATCTCACTGGGTATGTTGTGTGACAGGTGAAGAACACTGTGATGCAGATGAAACATGGGAAAGCAGTTGGGGTTGATGGGGTGTATGCAGAGATGTTTAAGTGCAGTGGGAAGAGTGGAATGAAGTGTATGTTGGAGGTATGTAACAAGGCATGGACGAGTGAAACTGTGCCAGTAGAGTGGAAACAGGAAGTGATTTTACCCCTACACAAAAATAAAGATGAGTGAAGTGAGTTCAAGAATCATTGTGGCATAAATCTACTGAGTGTGGTAGGGAAGGTATATGGAAGAATTATTATTGAGAATGTAAGAGAGGGATCAGAAGTCATGGCGAGTGACGAACAGGGTGGCAAAAGGAGGGGCAGAGGATGTGTGGATCATATATTTGCAGTAAGAAAGATCGTGGAGAAGGCATGCAAGAAGGACTGTAAGGTGTTTATGGCATTTATGGATCTGGGGAAAGCATATGACAAAGTAGAAAGAGAAGGATTGTGGAGGGTTTTGCACATGTATGGTGTAGATGTAAGCTGCTAGGTGCCGACAAAAGTTTTTATGATGGTTGTGAGGCATGTGTAAAGGTAAACAGGCATCCAAGTGACTGGTTCACGATCAATGTGGGCATGCGACATGGTTGTGTTATGTCCTCATGGCTGTTCAATATATACAGGGATGGGGTGATGAGAGAAGTAAAACATGAGTAATGGAGAGAGGGATGGCACTGGTAATGAATGGTAATGAATGAAATATCTCATATTTGTTGTACGCTGATGATGCAGTGTTTCTTGCAAATACTGGACAAGAGCTTGGTAGACTAGTGCAGAGTTTTGTAGATGTCTGTGGGTGTCGTGTCTTGATAGTAAATGTAGAAAAGAGTAAAGTGATGGTTGTCTTGAGAGAAGGTGACTCCCAGTGTGATGTCACAGTGAATGAAGAGAGACTGGGACTAGTGAGAGAGTTCAAATACCTGGGCACAGTGACAGAAAAGAGCAGAAAATGTGCAAAAGAAGTGGAAAGTTGAGTGACACAAGGAAGGAAAGTAGCTGGTGCTATGAAGGCCTTGATAAAAAAAAGAGAGGCTTGAGTGTTGCAGCTGAGCGAGGCTTACATGAAGGAGTAGTAGTGCCAAATTTAACATACATATCTGAGACTATGGGCTATGGTGTGGCATGAAAATCAAAAGTCAAGATTAAGTGCAGTGGAGGTGGGACTGCTGAGGAGTGTATGTAGAGTGCAGAGAAAGGACAGGATATGGAATAATGTGATACGTGAAAGATGCGGAGTGAGGATATGTGTGGACACCGGAATCAAAGAGACAGTACTAAGCTGGTTGGTATGTGGAGAGAATGGATGACAACAGAGTGGTGAAAAAGGTATATCTGAGCGAATCTGAAGGAAGAAGGAGTGAGGCAGGCCAAGATGAAGGTGGAGGAGTGTGTGAGGAAGAGAGGTATGGAAGTTGATGAGGTTTAGGGACTGACAAGAGACCAAGCTGGCTGGATGAATTTTGTGTGAAGAAGCACATAACCAGGGATTTGGGACCCTTTTTAACCTGACTGCATTCAGACTGACTCCATCAGATAGGTATATATGATGCTACAGAACGTGGTGAAATTTTTTTGGCCTATCTGATGAAGCCAGGATTCCGTGGGCTTGAATGATGAGTGAATGGATGCATGGCCAAATGAACTGGTGAAACTTAGGCTGTCTGGACATTGCTACTACTCACCCTGACCTAGGTTGGGAAAGGAGGTCAGGATGATGATGATGATTTTCTTTTTTTTTTTCCTGAATCTCACCTCACCCCATCCCGTAAGTGGAAGATGATGACTGACAAGGATGAGGATGATGACGATGACGAAAACAGGGATGTTGACGACGTCGAGGATGAGGATGATGACGACGATGATAATGATGATTATAAAAAAAAAATACTCCCATTCACAAAACCAAATGTGTACTGTAATTAACATTCTCACCTTGAGGCGTGGGTTGCCCTTAAATGCACCGCATCCCCAGTTTCCTGTGGCAACAGCAACTGGAGAACCTGCACTTCTGTCCAACAAACGGAAACCTGCGTAGGCCTGAAACATCACAATATAGTGTTAGATAAGTGCTGTATGTGGCACTATAACAGATACAGCTACCACAAAAATTTTACCTTCTTACTGACTTATTATAACTGAATACTCACCACTGGATGGTGGTAGGTGGTGGCGACCATCAACCATTCACTTGATGGAGTGCTGCACATTTCTTCTTTTGCCTTTATTATCCTTTTTTCTGTCTGCCTTCCTCTCCTCCTACTTCTTCCATTCCTGTCATTTTTTACTGCTCTTCTTGTCACTCCTGGTAGCTCTACACTGAGTGACAAGCCTAATGGTTTCCAGTAACCCTGGAAACCACTTACACTGTTCAATGCAAGGTGGTAACCAAATAACAGGGTAATGTGGAGTACTGTATATTATGGTGCCCCTGTTAACTGGGTGGAGAGACACAAATGTGGCATCCATCCAGGAACCAAACTTCCACTCCTTCCCATGCTTCGCTATGGCACGGTGCTGTCCACCAGTTCAATGCATGGGATGAACCTGTTGGGATGGTTGCTTGCCTGCAGTTGATAAGTCTGTTCAGCCAGACAGTCTGGGGTTACTAAACAACAACTTACCATTGGATAATCCTTCAAGAAATATTACCATGAAAAACTCGACAAACCACACAATGTCATTACTGTACCTTATTCAGCTCCCTTTCAATGTAGCAGTTTTTGTACTGAATGCGAGGCTGCTTAGTGAAGTGTAGCGCATCAATGGCTGTTACTTGACAGAGCTTCCGGCCCCAGGGGTCACGTGGGGTTTCGTCTTGCTGTGACCCACTCCAGCGAAAGGTGGAGGCGTAACCACTGCCAAGGTTGAACTGCTCCACTCCTGCAGCATATATATATATTTAAAACATTACTTCTCTTTTTCATTATATGTACACCCAAAGGTACTTATGAGTAGCACAGCGCAGTTGCTCTTTGGCCTCAGGCTCATCTGAACGCAAACCTGGTCGACTTTAGGTCAAAGTTGCCCTTATCCAGTAACATCCTCCTCCTCCTCTTGTTTGACTGGGAGCTGAAGGATGCGTACAACCTGGCACCAGAGCCACCAAGTTATATCACTGCCACAATGTGAAGGCATCCCTCTCCACTCAACAAAATATTTTTGGATGGAAAATCAGATGCTCATAAACTTCAGGCACTTGATAAGCTCGTACTTAAAATATTTTAGGATGATTTTGAAAATAATATATACTGATATCTTAAAAGTTCCTGCCACAATATAGTGTTATTTTTATCTCCAACAAAGAAATATCTATGATCAGCCACTTCACTAAGGTAGATAAAGAATTTTTATTAAGCTTAGTAGCTATGCCATATAATATATATATCGATATATATATATATATATATATATATATATATATATACCAGTATATATACAGTAATACCTCGATATAGGATACCCCTAGATGCGATACCCCAGCTTAATGATGAGGGTAGAAATTGCATCATACCCCGCCTAACAATGGCCAAACCCCAATTTAATGATGGCCTTTGATTTTTGTTACTGATTTTGATGATATTTTAGACTAAAATTGTGTATTTAGGTTAATTTATAAACTTTTAGGCTGCAGTTAATGTGTTTTAGCCGTAGGTGGGGTGAACATTGTCATTTTGGGGTACAGTTTACTAAGCTTGAGTTTTTCCAGACTTACATTTGACGATATTCAGATTTGATTTGTTGGTTTTGGTGAGTTATGTACAGGTGTTAGGCTTAGGTTAGCTTCCTTGACAGCTATTAGGCCATTTAGATTGCCTTTAAACTTGTTTTGGGCTCATCTGGGTGAGTTTTGGACTAGGTTTGGGGGAAACCCAAGGCTGGTAAACGGTCCACAATGAAATACACATTAAAAGTACCCCAATATACAACACCCCACCTAATGATGGGGTTTTACCTAACTAATCAAATCGTTAAACCAGGGTATGCCTGCATATATTTATATATATATATATATACAGGTAACTCGCACGGAACACGTGGGTTTCGTTCCTACCGTGCTGTGTTAGGTGCGAAATCACGTATATTTAAACTACTCTGATTTTGCTCCCTAGACCCCCCAAATGTGTTGTTTTGCTGTTATCTGTCACTGGTAATCACTAGAAAGCACTTTAAGTGGTTAGAAGGTTTATTTAATGTTATAACTCACAAATACAGTACTCCACAGCAAAACTTCAACACACAAATACTGTATGTAAACACAAGGAAACATTCCGACGCCGATCATAGTTAATCATATAAATCAGGTTAACTGGTACCAGTGCTTTAACTTACATACCAGAACAGTACATATTTAACTTAGAAATGCAGTACTGTGATATCGAATGATTTCAGTACATAATCTGTTAGGAATGGCTGGAAAAGAAAAAAATGTTATGAATACATTTTCACCTTTTGTATATACGTTTATGGTCGTTTCGAGTTATTTTTTACGTTATCGTTGTGCCCATGCTTGGAAAAGGGAGCGAAAGAGTTGAATTTTCAGTCCTAAATGAGAAAACTGCACGTCCTCCAAGGCTAGACTCTGCCACAGGAGAATAAAGTGGAGGGTCAGTCCGATTAGGAATAAGGAAGTTGTGTCACAACTTCCAGCTCCCACACCACGAGAATGGCTAAAAATAGAATCGTAATGCAGTTTCAGAACTAACATCAAGTCTAATTATTACGAATACAGATACAAAGCAGAAATAAATACGTTTACAGAAGGGGAAAACGTACTTCTTCCGTCATAACATGTTCATCTTTCTCTATCATTTTACGTTCATCTTTATCATTTTACCTTGTTATTTTCGCAATATATATTGCTGTCTCGTAAACAGGGTGGTTGTTTGTGTTTTGCAAGGGAGGAAAAAGATTGTATATTCTGTCTGGGTCGAGATAATGGGTGTAACTGTGTGGTTAGGCTTGGCCACGAGCGAAAAAATCGTACATCCACTCATCACGATAGCAGATGGTGAACTGACAGATGATACATGAGAGGGTGCTGTCAAGGTCAGTCTCATGTCCCAGATTTTCGTTCACTTCCCAAAAGTTTTCACAGTTTTCTACACGTTGCATTGCATCAAATGATCCAAACCATTACAGCAAACCTGAGCAAATAGGTAAAGATACCAAGACAAAAATATATTTTTCTCTTATTATAAGTCTTGAACGAACAAACAAAAAAGGCAATATTCCGACGCCGATCATGGGTTTCATATAAATCAGGTTAACTGGTTACAAGGCTTTATTTAATGCTTTAATTGCTTACAAGTACATACCAGAACAGTAAATATTTAACTTACAAATACAGTACTGTAGAAAGGCAGTACAGTAAGAGTTTAACGAACAAACAAAAAAGGCAATATTCCGACGCCGATCATGGGTAATCATATAATTCGGGTTAACTGGTTACAAGGCTTTATTTAATTATTTAATTTTATTTAAGTGCTTACAAGTACAGTACATACGAGAACAGTAAATATTTAACTTACAAATACTGTACAGTACTGTGGAAAAAACGAACAAATAAAAAAGGCAATATTCTGACGCCTATCAGGTAAAATGGTTATAAGACTTTATTTCTTGCTTTAACGTTATTTAATAGTACTGTAAGTTGCACATAAACTTACCAGAACAGTACAGTACTGTAAATATGTAACTTACAAATACAGTAATCCCTCTAATATCCGGACGTCCAATAACCGAACATCCCCACTAACCGAACCTTATCGTCCTGGGATCAAACATTCCCAAAATGGTCCGAAAATCCAAAAAAATTGGAAAAAAAATCGATTTTTTGCCGTCCGTAATTTGAACTTGCCGCGCGCGCCGCGTGAGAGCATTGTTTTGGTTCGTCATTCCTCCGACGTCCGATAGAGCGCCGCTGCATCCTCCCCACTTCCCGCCTGTCTCTCACCGCGACAAGACCTACGCTCTTCGTCATGGCTGCCCACGTGCTCGCTTTTGTGGTGGTGCCGTACTTGCTGCAAGGCCTCCTGCTGCTCTCTGCCCTACTCTTAGTGTGTGTGATGATGGCCCCGCCTCCTGAGAAAAGGAAGAGAGTGGTGTTGACTCTGGAGAAGAAACGGGAGATATTGGAGAAGGTTGATGCGGGTTGGTCTTCCTCTCGCATTCTCCGCGAGTTCAACCTGGCCCGGTCGACTTTGTTTGATATCAAGCGTTCCCGAGACAAGCTCATGCAGTACACGGCTGACTTCTCGTCGAGAAGCAAACGCAACGTGGAGAGGAAGGTTATGTTTACTCCCAAGTATGCAGAGATCGACCGCTCCACGTTGATTTGGTATCGACAGCAACGTGCAGCTGGTGTGATGGTACGTGGAACGGAGCTGAAGGCTGCTGCTGAGAAGTTTGCAAGGCTTCACGACGCCCTAGACTTCAAGGCATCCGAGGGTTGGCTCTTCGCGTTCAAGTTGCGACATGGCCTTACTAACCGTAAAGCACATGGCGAAGCATTGGACGCTAACGAGGATGGAGTGGACGAGTTTCGGCACAAGGTGAAAGGCTTGATCGACAGGGAGGGCCTCACTCTCGGTCAAGTCTATAACGCTGACGAAACTGGCCTATTCTATCGCTCGGTGCCAACGAACACTCTCGCCGATGAGGCGGAGAAGCGTGTACCTGGCCGCAAGCTTTCTAAGGAACAGATATCTGCTTTGTGTTGTGCCAATGCTAACGGCATGCACCGGCTTAAGCCCGTTATTGTTGGCCGTGCAAAGCAGCCTCGGTGCCTTCGTGGGGTGATGGATGTCCTTCCTGTCGTATGGTACCATTCTTTGAAAGCATGGTTCACAGCTGTGATTTTCAAAGACTGGTTTCACCATCACTTCGTCAAGGAGGTCATACATTACCAGACGAAGACACTGGGAATTCCTCGCGACCAGGTAAAGGCTCTCCTTCTCCTCGACAATGCACCTGCCCACCCGTGCGACAAGGACTTGGTTGCTGAGAATGGCCGTATTAGGTGCATGTTTCTGCCACCTAATACGACTGCTCTCATTCAACCAATGGGCCAAGGAGTGATCGTGGCAACAAAGCGCCTGTACAGTCGGAAGTTCCTGGACGAGGTGATGGTGGTTCTCGAGGACGAGGACGAGCGCAGGGAAGGACGTGACACTCGAGGCAAGCGGACTTTGGAAAACCTTCGCCGCTACAACATCAAGTCTGCGCTGTACAACTGGGCTAGTGCATGGAAGGAAGTCCCTGTGAAAACTCTTGAAAATGGTTGGTCTCGTCTGCTTCTCGGAACAGATGTGGAGTACGATTTCCTAGGGTTTGACGTGGATGACTTCCATGCACGGCTACGTACGCACGGCGACGATGTTGATGTGGACGATGTTCGTGAGTGGTTGGACGACGACGAGGGCGATCCTGGGTATTAGACGTTGTCTGATATCGAGATCGCGTCTTCGGTTCCTGGTGTCAGTCCCGAACTTGAAGATTCCGACGACGAAGGCGATGATGATGCAGACTCCGCCCAGCAGGACACTACTCCAGCCATCCCCAAGCTGAGCGCACTCCGGGAACATCTAGAGTTCGTCCTAGACTACCTGGAACACCCGGACTGCGACAGGGAGATGGGGCCCTTGGGACTCGTGGAGGAAGTGCGTGCTTTCCGGCAGCGCATCATCAATCGCCAGAATCGTCGGTCCTTGCGTCAGTCAACGATTGACAGTTTTTTCAGGCCCGTGACCCCCGCTGTGCCAAGCCCTGGTTCCACTCCGTTGCCTCCCCAAGACAGGCCCTCATGCTCCGAGCCACAGCCCAGCACATCAGCTACAGTGGAGTCACCGCTCGACGTGAGTTTGCGGCTGTCTTCAGAGTCTTCTGTAGTCGGTACGCCATCACCACTACCCACCGATGCACCCCTTGGACGCCTGCCAGTGATACTCTCGGGCTCTGACAGTGAATAAACAGCAAGAACTTCTCCACTAGACCACACGGGAATTTTGAGTGTTGTGCAGTGAAAAAAACGGTGTGTTGTGTTAAGGTTTTCAAGTTGGGAGAAAAGACTAAGTAGAAAAGAAATTTAACGTAACTAACCTTCTTTGTTTTGGCTTTGGAAACTTAAAAACTTGGGAAAAGTTAATGTGCAACACTTAAATTTAATGGAACATTATTTGGACTAAAGTGAACACTGTGAAAAGAACGGACTTCTGTGTGTTAGTGACTAAGTTCAGTGCAAGACTTCAGGAAGAGTGTAGTGCAAGTGCTTCAGGAAATCGTTCTTACTGTCAGAGTCCGAGAGGAGGCGGTTATTCATCGAGGTGGCCAGGGACTTGCTGTAAGTAGCCAAAATGTTTCATGTTGTACTATTTTCCATACTATATTTACCAGAATGTTTCATATTGTATTTTTTCCCATACTATACTTACCAGAAAGTGTCATACTGTACTTCTTTCCATACTAAACTTACCTCATGCATGTGCAGTAGGAATGTGTTTTTCAGAGTTCGGTTAGGTTCGGTTAGGTTAGGTTCGGTTAGAGTCCATAAGTACCAGAATGTTTATTAATGTATGAACATACTTCTAAACCCACATTTTATGTGTCTATTGCATTTATTTCAGTCATTTATGTGCCTTATTGGTGTGATTTGGGTGTTAAATAGGTGCTATGCATGTCCGGAGGGAGTTGTATAGGTGTTTCTCTGTGTTAGGGTGTGGTAGGTCTCCATATTATAATTATGTAACGACAAACGATTGCATTATGTTACACTTTGCCAATTATGTAACAGTTGCATTAACACAATGTTAGTACAATATTATAAGTCATACAATTATAGCACAATTCTATATTACCAGTATCATCATACAAGTTAGGTGAAATATTAGACATTACTAAAGTGATAACTCAAATATGTAATGTATAACCTAGCAGTATTACCATTGCACAATTATATGCGTACGTCTGTTGTACATGCACGTCTTACAAGTGTTATACAACAACCATTGCATTTATTCAAATATGTATACAACTTGTTTAAATGTAATATTACTGAATAATCACTATTTACTATGAATAATATATGTATACAATATTCATACAATTATGTTACTTTACAATATTATGTATTTCACTTAATTAGCTTATAAGTTCATTATAATGTGTATGTAGTATGTATTAATATATTATAACTATTAAATGTCGATGGTACGCCATTTTTGCGCGGCAGAGCAATGTGGTAGGTCTCCATATTATAATTGCAAATCATACTAGATAGATAGATAAATAGATAGATAGAGAGACAGATAGAAGCAGGAAGTCAAATGATGAGAAGGTGTTGTGTTTGCGAGAAGCGAGCAGCGCTAAACGCTTACACGGAGGAAAGCTGACGACAGCGGCCAGTAAGGAGATGATGCAGTTAGCTGTCAGCAGTCCTCTCGTGAGAAAGTTCTGTTGCCATGAGGAACATACGTGACACACACACCCTACTACACGAGATGTTAGGAAAGAGAGTTTAGAAGGAGACAAGCAACCCTAGAGAGAGGTCGAGACGGAGATTAGCCTTAGAACAGAGAGAGAGAGAGAGATAGCGAGACAGGGAGGTAGCTACCCAGGACTTATACTATTATACCTGTTTAATATTTCCAAGACAAATAAAAATAGTCCCATACGATTCTTTACCTCTCCCGTCACTACATGACATCTGGTGGGGAAACTACTACAAGATATAAAAGCCGCTCGACCACAAGTCTAAAATATACTTCTCTACAAGTAACTACAAAGTCTTTATGACAAGGGTCCGTAAGTACAAGTCCATAAGCTGGGGCCCAATATCCGGACAAAACCAATATCCGAACCTACCGATGGCTCTATTGATCCGGATATTGGAGTGATTACTGTACTGTGCTACTGTACTCGGGAATGTCTCACTCACTGAATAATTTCCCGCCTAGATCGTCACGTAATCAAAACAAACCGTGCGCTTAGGGGACGTTCGAGGATTTGATTTTTCAAAGGCCTCTCCTGCGTTAATTTGTAGTTTTCATAATGGTTCTTTAATCTTACGTTGTCTTATATGTATCCCAGCCCTTACCGTGTATAATTGCGAGCGCGTTCCGTGAGATCGTGTTCCGCGCGAGTTACCTGATATATATATATATATATATATATATATACAGGTATATATATCTATATAAATATACAGTACAGTAAACCCTCTTTAATTTGGATTAATTGGGAGGAACACCATGTCGAAATATCTGAAAATACGAATTATCAGAGCACATGCCTGCCCCTGTCCCCAAAGCACACCCACACTCACCAAAACATGGCTTTCTCACAAAAACATTGAACAGTACAGTACAGTCACTACTCGTTATAAGTTGATTCGGTGTACGATAATTCACTACACTGATAACAGAAAAGTTCCACCCCAAAATCTGAGCTGCGATGAACTTCCCGCTATAACGATATTGCCCACGGAAAATTTCGTCCGAAGTGTCAGGCACACGCAAGGTGACAGTCGCTTGTCTCCGGCAAGATGGCGGCCCCATCGTGCAGAGCATTGTTTTGATTCAATTGCGGTCCGGCCACCCCATCAAAGCCCTGTGTTTTCCACTCGTTCACGTGTGCCCCCCCTGCTATCGTCACCTCTCAGCCAAGCATCGTGCTACAGTAGGCCTATACATTGTGTAGCACCAGGCCAACACTAGAGCAAGGGTGATTGTTGTGTTGTTGCAATTATTTACTGTACGTGAGTAACGCCGCCTGTACTGGTGTGATAGTGTTTGTTTTGGTCTTGGAGACACCTTGGACCGACACAGGAAGTGATTAAGGGGAGTTGTCATGTTTGTTTCCATCTTGGGTAGGTGACTGGGAAGATGAGCTGACGTAACCCCCCTTTTATAATGTGTTTCAATCTCACGATTTACGATAAAATCGTCACGTTAAGGTATGACGACATAACCCCATCTTATAATGAGTGGTGACTGTGCAGTACTGTACCCATGTCCCATACCACCTCCCACTGCCTGTCTCAGTGCTGTGTGGATGGTCGCTGTGATAAGAAACGTTTATTTGCTTATTTCCTTGTTCTTAATTTCCTCTCAGAACTCTGAGCACATAGTTCCAAACTAACTTTAGTTAGATCTAAGCACTCTGAAAATGCTATAAACACAAGAAAAGCATTTATTCCAAGGAATATGTAAAATTGTTGGACGAAGTGACGTGTGACGTAGAAATTTAAACACAAACAATCAGACAGATAAAATGAGTTGGATGTGTTTACGATGTGGATACTTTCATTGTTGGAAAAAAAAAAAAATTAATGATGAAGGAACAGTAAAATTCATGTTTTCGCCTTTAGTGCAACGAGTGCGATGAAAGAAGAAGAAAAAAAAAAAGGCTTTATGCCTGACTTTTTGTTATGAACTGATGGTCTTTGGTCAAGAAAATTTGGCTCCTACGGTATTTTTTTTTTTTTTTTTTTTTTTTTTTTTTTTTTATGCGAGGAAGAAGGAACCAAAGGCCAAGAGCCCGCAGTAACAGTTCCCTCCAAGAGAAAAACAAAATACAATAGAGAGCCAAATTCAAGACACTACGTGCTGATGTACATAGCTGGGTAAGATAATTATGTGAGTTCAGTTCTTGTGAATTATACTGTCATACAAATTACACTGCATGGTTAACTTGTGTTATTATTAACAATTACTGCATTCGTGTGTATCTGAGAAGTGAGAAGTAGACAATGCATTTTTTTTTTTTTTTTAATGAGTGCACCGAAAGCAATTCCTGGCGAAATATGCTTGATGCTGGGCCACTATTATTGACGTAGTGGCTAGGTCAGAAGTTCTTGTCTGATTGGTAATAAGGACTTTCAAGAGGCTTAGTGGCAACCCTTGGTGGTTAAAATTTTTATGGGGAGTATTTGGGGGCAACCTAGTTGGTTAGGTTAGTTTAGAATGCACTGATGTGTCCAGTTGGCAACACTGTATGTAAACACACTGTCTTGGGTGTCTTACATCAGACATATTTGTAATAACCTATCTATATATATATTTTTAAAGAAAAATATGAGGCTCCTAGCACCTAACCCCCTATTTTACATGTAAATATATGTCACGTCTTAGCGAGAAATTGATTTTGCACTAGGTTCTGCATAACCTCTCTCATGTTATATGAAAACTGTACTGCATTCCTGTTGCTTACATCGGATTTGTATCTGAATTAAAACTATTTGTCCGGCAGCCAAAATGATCCGATTTATCCAATATCCAAATTACTGTATATGGATCCGAAATAGTGAGGGTTTACTGTATATCAGTTAAACATTGTCTGGTTCATACAATACTAATAAAACAGCAAATCACAAACTTCTTAAATCATACCTGTAATAACAAGTGCCTCAGTTTTTTCTAAAACTTGGGTGAAAAGGCGTGAGACAAGGAGCTCAGGCGACAGGACAAAACGAATCTCCTCTTGAACACACCCAAGGCCAAGCACACCACCACCGACGAATCTATAAATGGCAACAACCTTCATCATTACATTCCAATACAAATCACACTCACAGCAGATCACATGATAAAATTAACCCTGTTCTGTACATCACCATTACATTACCCTCATCATTGTTCTGACCTTTTTTCCAACCTAATGATGGGGTGAGGTAAGGACTACAGGTCTACAATTTATTCCTTAAATTCTACTTCAAACACATTCTAACTACACATGCTAGGTAAGGTTTGGAGACATGAGCAATCTGCCTATGCAGTGATGGAGAATCCTAACTACAGCAGTTACTTATCTTTCTATCAACCACTCTTTTACTGCCCCGTCATGAACATACAGGTCCAAGGAGACACTACTTAATTTGCATATGGTATTAGTGGTGAAAGTGACTAGTTTCTTGCCTCTAAGTGGCATTATGTGAGCAGTAAACACCAACCACTCCTTGAAGTAAATCCTTATGAGGCATATCCATATGAACTTCTTTACTCTACCAAACCATCAGGTGTCCTAGGATTCTAACAAGGAAAAATCCTTGCTGCTTTGTACACTTGACTTCCTACACAGAGATACAGACTGATTGCATATTTTGGAACATACAGAAACTTCCTTACTTGTTAGCAAAGTCAACCTGCAGTAGTCCTTCTGCCTCCTCAATAAGGCCAGCTGTGTCTATGTGAAGGCATGGCAGGTGGCTAGTACTGGATACCCACTGAGGTACGTCATCGGTAGCAATGTATTGTCGGGTGAATGTTACATTCCCAGTTGGCTCTGTCAAAGTTTGACACAAACCCAGGTCATATAGCAAAAGTTACAACAAAACTTAACCTCTTCACTACAATGATAAATCCATCCATCATTCAATCCTTTACTGCCCCATAAACATACAGGCCTAGGACTAGGCTACTCAGTCCTGACACTGTTCCTCTCTTCTCTTCTTCCTCTTCTTATTCTTTCCTCTTCCTTCTGCCTATGGGTGACTCTACACTCCCTCTTCTGTCTTTCTTTCCCTCATTCTCTCCTTTTCCTTCTGCCTATGGGTGACTCTACACTAAGCAACATGCCAAATGGTTTCCTGTACACCAGGAAACCATTTATGATGCTGGGTGGTAATCGTTTAGCCAAATTATGGTGTCTGGTGTTTAGTGGGTAATTAAGGTGCTCCAATCGGATTGAGCCTGTGCAGGTTTATATCCATGGGGTGGTTGGGGTTTATTGCTCACACAATGCCTCTTAGGGATGGGTGACGCTGGTCACTCTCATCTTAAATGTCAGAATCAACTTGCCGAGCCACGGGCTCCTACGCTCCTCATGGGGCAACATGAGATTGGATAAAAGATGGATGGAAAGATATACATTATTTCCCTGCCATCCATCCATCCATCATCCAATCCTACATTGCCCCATGAGGAGCACGGGAGGCCGGGGCTAGGCAGATGGTCCCAACATTTATGATCAGAGTGATCAGCCTCAACCATCCCTGAGTGGCATTACTTGAGCAATCAATCCCAACAACCCCCTGGGGATAAACCTTCATTGGCTAAATTTGACTGGAGAGCAATAAATACCCACTAAACCACTAAGCGCCAAAATTTGGTTATATGGTTAACACCCAGCATAGTAAATGGTTTCCTGGTGTACAGGAAACCATTTGGCTTGTCACTCAGTGTAGAGTCACCCATAGGCAGAAGGAAGAGGAAAGAATGAAGGAAAGAAAGACTGAAGAGGATGGAAGGAAAGGATGATGGAGGAGAGGAAAGGGCAGACACCCGACAGCAGCACTACATCAAGTGAGTGAATGGTGAGCGCTCCCACCTCCCTGCCCTCCAGTTTAATTCAGATATCATGGTGGCATGAGATGGTTAAATCTTCCACGCATTACTGACAACATAGGAGGCTTTCATCCAGCCAGCAGCAACCCCATTCAAACTATCTAATTATCATTGCAAGAAAAAATAAGACACACGTAGCTGAGATGTTGGAGAAAAGGAACAGTGGGTGGGATGGTAGAAAGAGATGGACTGCACAGTTAGTGGAAAGTAGTGAAGTATTGGAAATAACATTTTAGATTGCCTTTTAGTGTGGGAATCCTGTGATAACAAACATGGGGATGTAGTGCACAGGTAGCTATCATCAAATGCAATTCAGCAAACTGATCAGTGACTTTATACAAGAGCTGATATATTACAAATGAACTTACAGTATTACCTAACTTGCTCTAACTCTCATCCCCAAACATGACGATGGAAAATGTTATTTATGACTATGATGAATACATTTCTTGAAAACTAACCAAATACTAAAACAGAGAGAGAGAGAGAGAGAGAGAGTATATCACCTGAGTTATGACTATTACCTATGGGTGTAGGTCTTTCAACATGCTGAAAAAGTGGCTTCTTATCCCACTAATAGGAGAAGCTAAGATATACAGTGGTGGCTCTGTTGGGATTTTGCCAATGAATCACCAGTAAAATCAAAATATTTTTAAAATATATTCCATTCTACCATGTTATAAAAACAACATACAGACCTTTTTTTGTCACTCTTCGAAAGTAGCTGAGTAGACACTTCATCTTCTCAAGGGCTCGCTTTTCTTTGTGGAAAAACAACCTTAGAAATGAAGAAAGAAAACTTAACCAACAAAGATAATTTACTGCATACAATACTGAAAAAATCCATTATAAATCCTTTTCTCCGGAAAATTCAGTGCCTCAATACATAACCAAAATATACATTTGTGAAGGAGAGTTATTAAGAGTAAAGGTGACTCCCAGTGCAATGTTACAGTGAGGGGAGAGTGAGGGGAGAAACTGGAATTGGTGAGAGTTCAAATGTCCAGGTACAGTGATAGAGAAGAGAGGAAAATGTGCAAAAGAAGTGGAAAGTAGAGTGACACAAGGAAGAAAAGTAGCTGGTACAATGAAGGCCTTGATAAGAAAGAGAGGCTTGAGTGTTGTAGCTGCACAAGGCTTACATGAAGGAGTGTTAGTGTCAACTTTAACATATGGATGTGAGACTATGGTGTGGCATGATAATGAAAAGCCAGGAGTGAGAGCAAAGGAGATGGGACTGCTTAGGAATGTATGTGGAATACAGAGGGTGGATAGGATACGAAATAACGTGATTCGTGAAAGATATGGAGTGAGGAAGTCGGTGGACACCAGAATCGATGAGAGTGTACTGTGATGGTATGGTCATGTGGAGAGAATCGATAACAATAGAGTCGTGAAAAAGGTATATCTAAGCGAATCTGAAGGAGGGAGGAGGCAAGGTAGGCCAAGGAGAAGGAGAGTGATGGTGGATGAGTGTGTGAGGAAGAGAGGTTTGGAAGTCGGTGGGGCTAGGGAACTGACAAGAGATCGAGCTGGCTGGATGAACATTGTGAGGAGAAATGCATGATCAGGGATCTGGGACCCCATTTTAACGTGGCAGCATCCGGACTGACTCTATCGGATTAGTTTGTGTGAAGCTACAGAACATAGTGGATGTTTTTGGCGTATCCGACAGAGCCAAGATTCTGGGGGCTTCAATGATGAGTGAATGGAAGCATGCCCCATTGGACTGGGCAAATTTGGGCTGTCTGGATATTGCTACTCCTCACCCTACCCTAGGGTGGGAAAGGAGGTCCCGATGATGATGATGATGGTGATGGAGAGTAACAAAATTTCAGACAATATGGTAATAAATAAGTGATGTACATCTAATGGTAATTTAGTACCAATGCTCGCCAGTGCTTCATTTCTGTCTCCAGCAATAAATTCTCTACATGGGTCAAATTAAGCCTTTTTTCTTTCCCCCTAATGGAAAATCTTTAAATTTTTTTTTTCACATTCATGCATTGTTCATCCTTTTTCCTTATGTCATGACAGGTTCAAAGAACAAGATGCTTATGAAGGCACTGTATTTTGAGATACACAATCTTTGGATTAGAACTGTCTTGAAAATATCTACCTAAATCATCACCACCACTGTATCTGACATGACAAGCAAGATTCAAAGACTAATACAAGGAAATAGGCAAGTCATTACTAAGCCAGAGTTCCCAATGAAAGATGGAATATTTTCTTTGAAATCCTTTCAATGTATCTTTTTGTATTCTTGCCATCGACAGATTGTTTTATTTAATTTACGATACACTTTTTGAACTTGTTAGGTTAAATATGGCATTCATCAAGTCATAAACTGTAACGTTTCTTCAAGAAACATGGCTGAATGGCCATGAGGTTATTCTTGGAAGTCCAGATGTATTTCGAAGTGTGGCCTAACACCCACTCCACCACACCAAAGGTCCCACTTTTACACCATCACTACAGCTTAATCATGTTAAGTACAAGATTTTTTCCCCTATATTTTATCATCATTTTGATCGGGGGGGGGGGATCAAAACAACTCATAACTGTGCATAGGGGACAAGAATAAAATCAGAGGTGCTGCAGTTAACTCCTACTAGTGGTTGTCTAAAAAAAAAAAAAAAAAAAAAAAAAAAAAAAAATCCTTGTAATGAGGGGGTTAAGTCTTCAAAAATCTTGGTTTTTAAAGTGTAGAGTACTACAGAATGTTAAAATGTCTACATACCTGTTTAAGTTTATATCAGGGTAACTTGCATATTCTGTTTCACTGCCCTTTGCATTTCTTCGAGGAAATGTACAGAAGAAAGCATTGGCTAGAAGTGATGCAATCTGAAAGAAAATGCACATGTGGTATATACAAACATATGACATACACTATGAATATCCTCCTAAGTTTACTCATATAAATGATCCTCATATCACTGCCATCCTATCAAATTACCAATCTCATTGCTCTGTATCACTGTCACTCAAAATTACCTAATATAAGCTTGAAATAAGAAGCCCATTTTCAGTGCAAAGATGTTCAAAATGAGATGGTTATCAAACAAATTATCAAGAAATATTAGTTCCCCAAAGTCCTATTCATTAGAACCATACGAAAAGTGTGTGCCAGAATAGAGATGATTAACACAAGCCATGGTACAGGAGTAGGTCATCTTCATTTGGTGGCACAAATATAAATGAGCAGTTATGATGTCTGGTTTTACATACAGTAAGACCTCACTATAACAGACTAATTGGGGCCAAAACCATTCCGAAAAATGCGAAATTCCGATAAAAAAGACATTCGGACTTCCCCCTGCTAATCCGGACTTTTTCCGATACATCAGACATTAGTCCGCTTTGCATGAACAGTTTTTAAACTGCTTTGACTACCACTGCAGTACTGTACTGTGTTATAACCTCACTGCATTAATCAATTGGTATAATATATATAATAATACTATACTATACACTGATAAACATGTCTTTTATTTACCTTATTGTGGAGAACATAGCTGAGGTGGTCAGGCAGTCCGGACTGCTTCTGGCTTTATCGGACTTTTTCCGATGTATAGGAATTTAGTCCGGTAGCTCCTCAAGTCCGATAAAAGTGAATTCCGGCCTATTGAAGTCAGTCATATCGAGGTTTTACTGTATTAGGATCAACTTGGGGCTGTAACAGGCCACAATTAGAGGCTTCACCAAACCCTGTTTCAGAGGTCTGCCACTAGGTGGTCTAGCGTCGTCCAACCTCGATTAAATATTTTTGCGGGGTTTTAAAGACCTGTGAAATTGTACCTAATTCTAAGTTTATAATAATATTGCTATTTATAGGAATCTTTTTTCCTATTCAATCAAGTGCATATCCATACCTGTAAAGAAAGAATAACCAGGCTCTCAGAGAATCTTAGCTTGGGGACTAAAATAGTGTGGTCCTTTTTTTTTTTTTTTTTTTTTTTTTTTAAATAAATGTGTCCGACTCTGGGCATAGGCTTCACAGCCTGCTATCAAGGCCCAGCAGTCCTCCTACATACCATACACCAGTCCATGTCACCACTTCGGTGCTAACACCCACTGTCCATATTGAATACATGCTAGGGCTGTCTCATACAGGGCTGGTGTATTGGTATTACATGTATTTAAATAAATCATGTGCAATTAGTAAAAGGAGATTACCTTCAGGCCTTCTGATGTGTGTGTTTTAGCATGCTTTAAAGAAGTAAGCTGTTCCACTGAAAATAACGTAGGCTACTTAACAACTGCTTAGTTGGTGAATCAGCCATATTAATCTAAACAAACGGTAGTGCGGTTCGACACTATACCCATGGCAGAGTACGAGGAGTTGAAGTGTAAACTTACTAAACTGTGCAATGGAGCCAGGGAAACATTTAAAGGATTCTTTATGTTAGACTAAGGCTACTAGGATGGTCAAGACGTCCAACAGGTCTGTCTTGTTATGAAAAGTCATACATCAGGCAGGGCAGCATATCGAAAGGTGCTGCCAAATCTGCGGCTACATACGGTATCTATTTTCTTTTGTGGATACAAATGAATGAAAAATATTTAAACACTGTTATCTTGCTTTATGGATGGTTCCAGTAAAACTGCCTAGGTTTTGTCTCTATGTTATGCTTACAGAGATGAGTAAACTGACGAAAGCTGAGTTTACAAAATGACACTTATAATACATTATATATAATCAAACGGGTCCCATACTGTAATTTCTTTGTAGCATATTATGCCATCTGAGTAATTTGATGAGTAATATATGTTTTCGGGTGTTTTCCTTTGTGTCAAAACTAAAAAGAAATTAAGTACTGGCTACTTTTTCAATACCTACCCTGCATCAGAGCTGGACGGTGGAAGCGAACCTAGTGGCAGATTCCTGAAACATGATCTGGTGAAGTGTCTAATTGACCCACAGCACAAATACAGTGTCTGGTGACAGCTCAGTTAAGCTGGTTACACATCATGCTTCCTCCCAAATGGGCAGACTTACAACTATTACTCATTTATCTACAAAAACCTAAACCTTACTACTCTGTAATGGAAACTGAGAAATGTGGAGAAATTACCAAAAAGTTCAGTAGAAGAGATTTTTTGTTTTCCCCAGGTCACTCTATACATGCATGCATGAGCATTTTTCACTTGCTGATGGCATCTGATATTGATACTGAATGTCATTCAACTCCAGCACCACTAGTGTATCACCAACAATTACCTTTGATAACATTTAAAATGACAAAATGCCCTTCCTGTCACCCACATTTACCTATGGCCTTCAGTTTTTCCTTCTCCTATGCCAGCTTCCTTCCAAGACTAATGAGTTCAAACTACGGTACCCAATGCAAAAAATACACGACAGTAGTTAATATGCATAATCTGACTTACCTGGAGCTGTGAGAGGGTGATGGAATGTGTAATATGTTGTGTAAGGAGTGGTAGAGGCTGTGTCACTAGCTTAGGAAGTCTGAGTGCCAAGTGGGCCATGGCTGGCAGTGTGTGGTTGAAGAAGTGATCACTCTCTTCCTCCTCCAGCTCCTGTAAACAAAGAAAATATATATATATATATATATATATATATATATATATATATGTATACATATAAATTTGTAGTTTTCTTATACGGGGTATGTCTCTTTATTTTACAACAACGTGAGTGATCAAATGGAAGAATGATACTAGCATATGGAGCTGCTGTATCTTCTCAGTACTATAAAAAGTCATTCAACAGTGGGTATAATTCTTCCACTTCTATCTTTATTATACCATACTACAGTCTGTTTACTTTCACCTGACAACTGAGTCACTCCCACAACTTGAACAATATGCTATGGTTGCATGAAATTTGATGAGCTTAAGTTATAATACAGGACTGAGTCTATTTGGTTACTAATCAAACTGACCCTTCAATCTGACTACAGCTGGCCATCAACCAAGATGAAAGTGGTTAGTGATCCTTGACTTGTTAGGACAAACATGTTATACTAACCTGCTCTAAAAGGTACTGGAGGCCCCTGAACTTCCACCTGTTAGCATATCTGGTGTTGTACTGCAGCACTGCACTCTGAAAGTCTTCTACATTCCTCATGTCCTGCTGTAGTGCCTGGCTAATCACTGACCAACGTGCTACAATAACATCACTGTCCTGATACAAGAAAAACCAAAACATGAAATTACAGGCAATTCTCCTTATCTGTCAATGATGTGTCCTCCAATATTTCACTTTACATCCTGTACATCTATATCTGTATATACATCAGTTCATATTATGTCCATTACTAGACAGGTCTTCCAATTCGGAAGAACAGTGATACCCAGATTCAATCTGTCCTCTTGCTGGGGAAAAAAAAAAAAAAAAAAAAAACTTACAGGATTCTTATAACAAGATTTTACTGTACTATGACTAACCTTAGAGAGTGGGTATTGACTCTTAGGTGAGCACGGCATGCGGACATGGTGCTGGTCCCAAACATCACTGTACGATGACGGGTGAGGCAGCGGTGGGCCTGAGGATGGCAGTGGTAGCCTCACCAGTACTGTGTGCGAGGGGCCGGGACTTACTGGTGGCACATTGAGATTGTTGGCACTAAGACAGGTCAGGGATGAGAGAGGACATCCTCGCCACGTCACCTGTGAATAGCATCATGAATGGAGAATGACTAAAGTCTATTCAATCTGGATAACTTAGTAAGCCACACCCCCTTTCCCTGGCACCTAAGTTATCATATGGCTGGCTGGGCTGTAAGCTATCACTTTCCTTCTGACCACGGAGCTGCTAACATCTCATAACAACATTAATCATGCGATACAAGAATGTTTTAATACCTGTAGATTTGCAGTTATTTGTGCTACATAAATTTCCTTTTCACCACTATACTCATGAATGTTTTGTCCATGGATTTTAATTTCCAAAATGTAAAGAGAGGTTACAGTAATAAAATTAGAGTGAGAATATGTAGAAGAATGGTTGAAAAATGTTTATACCACTTTGCACTCGCAAAACTTTAAAAAAAAAATTCTCTTCCTCAGCTCTGCCATACTTTTCATAAAATCTGAAGTGACCATGGTGATCTTGAATTTCACTATCTTTTGTATTGTTTTTGTTTTTTTTCTTGGAAGGTATGGTTTGCAGGCTTCTGGTCTTTGGTTCATTTTTTCTTGCATTTAAAAAAAAAATCAAGATAATTTTCTCTCTTGAATTGATTCTGTAGTTGCTGTAAAAATCAATGATAAGTAAAAAGTGGTATATATATATATATATATATATATATATATATATATATATATATATATATATATATATATATAAATAATTCTTGTAAACTTCAAAAAACCCCTTTTCCCACCTAAAGATAGAGTGAGGCAGAATCGAGAAACACGAAAAAAAGATGAACGAGAGAAAACTATTAAATGCATTAAATAAAAATTACATCTTGAATCACAAGTATACTACACTACCATACTTCCCAGTCTGGCTTTCATGAACATAAAAAAACAATAAACTTATCTAAAACATAACTTTGAACACATTCATCTGAAAGCATCTTGCATAAGTGTCCAACCTTCTCATTCAACAGATTTTGCTAACAGACATTATGGGCCACAATAATGAAATCATCATCATCATCATCATTATCACCATCATCATCATTATCACCATCATCATCATCATCAAATTCATCACCATCACAGGAACAGGAAAGCATAAAAGATGGTGACCTAACAAAGTATTTGACAGAGAGCTACCAAAAGTTATATTCTCACCTCTTCTTCTCTACTTCCTTTGTTGTCACTTAAGTCATCCTCAAAGAGATCAGGGGAGAGCTGGTAGGTTTGAGTGGGTGCACTGGACGTTGATGGAGTGGCTGACTTCATCCGTCTTTCTGCAGCACCAGCCAGAATATTGCGGAGGTCTGATGGGTCCTTGTTCCTTGGACGCCCATCCTTCTCCTTAATGAATGAAGCAAGGAAGTTGATACAGAATCTATAAATATAATAATGGTTAGAACATTTCAGTACCAGTATCTACCTCTCAAATTTTAAGCCAGACATGAATAATCGGGCTATACTGTGCAAATGTCCCTTAACGTCTTACTTATTCCTCAAGAAAAGGATGGTGGACTGAACAAAAAGGAGACCTTCAACATGGAGTCCACTGGGTTCACATACAGATCAACCTGGAGCTTCAAATGAATAAATATATAATATACTGTACATATATATATATATATATATATATATATATATAAAATCATCATCATCAGCCATTTGAGTGTCCACTGCAGGACCAGCCTATCCCGACCGAACTGGGGACAATACAGCCTATGTATCTCTACCAAGTGGCTTAGGCTGTCTGGCAGGGACTGTATGTAGGGTGAGATGTGCTTGTAAGTGAGATCATAATGTTGGAGTGGCTTTGGATGTGTGTGTAGTCTGTGAACCATGTGTAATCGGCCCACGCAAGCCAACTGGGTGCAAGCACACTTTATAGTATACGTCACTGGTTCAACCACAGCACCCCTTATGTCTGCCAAAGCAGTACGTGGCTGGGTGAACACTTCCAAAGTTTATTACCCTGGGAGGGTGCGAACCCTCATTCTCCGATGTACAAAAACACACACTCTACCACAGAGGCTCCATATATATATATATATATATATATATATATATATATATATATATATATATATATATATATGCATATCCCAGTTTAACGATCTAATTGGTCAGGTAAAACCCTATCGTTAGGTGGGGTATCGTATATCGGAATACTTTTAACATGTATTTCAATGTGAACCGTGTACCAGCCTTGGGTTCCCCCCAAACCAAGTCCAAAACTCACCCAGATGAGCCCAAAAACAGGTTTAAAGGCAATCCATCCATCCATCCATTGCCAGACGCCATGTATCCCAAACGGGGTGGCCAAGGGCTTAGAGTTAATTGTTTTACAGGGAGGGGCACCAATCCTCCACCAACCCCACTTGACACGTAGGGATGCCAACAGCATCTGGTGTTCCCAGGCGGTCACCCATCCAGGTACTAACCAGACCCAATGTTGCTTAACTTCGCTGATCGGACGGGAAGCGGTGTACTCAACGTGACATGGCCGTTAAATAGCTGTCAAGGAAGCTAACCTAAGCCTAACACCTGTACATAACTCACCAAAACCAACAAATCAAATCTGAATATCGTCAAATGTAAGTCTGGAAAAACTCGAGCTTAGTAAACTGTACCCCAAAATGACAATGTTCACCCCACCTACGGCTAAAACACATTAACTGAAGTCTAAAAAAAGTTTATAAATCAACCTAAACAAACAATTTTAGTCTAATATATCATCAAAATCAATAAGAAAAATCAAAGCCCATCATTAAACCGGGGTTTGGCCATCATTAGGAGGGGTATGGTGCAATTTCTACCCCCATCGTTAAGCTGAAGTATCGCATTTCGAGGTATTACTGCATATATATATACACTATATATATTCTTTAACTTGTTCATAATCAGTAAAATAAGTACTGAAATGGCAATGATTAGGTGGATGTGCAGTACGTCCTTGAGTGCAGGGCCTGGGGGGGCTAGGTTTATGATGGAAGAGCTGAGAGGTAGGATGGGATTGGAGTGTATTGGTGTTGTGATGAGGAGAGGTAGATTGAGATGGTTTGGGCATGTGGAGAGGATGGGATATGATAACTGGGTGCAGAAAGTGAGAAGTGTTAATGTTGGGGGTAGGGTAGTGAAAGGTAGACCGAAAAAGACCTGGGACAAGGTCATTAAGTGTGACCTCAGGGTTAAGGGACTAAACATGGAAGCTGCCAGAGATCAAGCTGCATGGACAGCCGCCATTAGATAACCAAGGTTAACACATGCAAGCACGTTGGAGCCTTCAAAAACAAAAACTTAACCAAAAACCATACATATATATATATATATATATATATATATACACACATATATACAGTATATGCACACAGTAAAGTATATATATATATATATATATCCTTTCCTCTTTTCCTTCCTTCTTTCCTCCTCTGTCTTTCTTTTCTTCATTCTTTCCTCTTCCTTCTGTCTATGGATGACAAGCCAGATGGTTTCCTGTACACCAGGAAACCATATAACCAAATTATGGCACCTGGTGGTTTAGTGGGTAATTAACGTGCTCCAACTGGATTCAGCCTGTGTAGGTTTATAGCCAAGTTTTTTTATTTTTTATTTTTTAATGCAAGGAAGAAGGAACCAAAGGCCACGAGCCCACAAACCGTTCCTTCCGAGAAAAAAACAAAAACAACACGAAAGAGAGCCAAATTGGGGTTGGCGTTTATTGCTCGCATAATGCCACCCAGGGATGAGTGAGGTTGGTCACTCTCATCTTAAATGTCGGGACCAACTTGCCTTACCCCGGGCTCCTACACTCCTCATGGGGATTGGATGATGGATGGATGGATAACGTATCTTCTTAACTTCAGACATTTCTCCGCTACGCTTATAACACTGATATTGGAGCATGGGAGGCAGCCGTCAGTCTTCACAGGCTTTCAGCCACTCTGCTCTCTCAGAAACCTCGAAGATTTCAGAGGTCGAATGGCACCAACCCAACTCAATTCAACCAACTTTCTGGCTTTGATGATTGCTTATGTTTGTGCTAGGGATCTTATACTGGCATATTAAGCCCATTTGGCCATTTAAAAAAAAAAAAAAAAAAAAAAAATGCCAGCATAGAGGAGGTACCTTCTCCCCCCTAGTGCAGTGAGCTAACATCAGAGATATATTTATTTGGCCAATATACTTCAAAAGTGCGTAAAAGACTGTATTTTCATAACACCAGCCAAACCGTAAGAATTTGCAAACTATTAAGTATATATATTTAGTTGCATATACAAATTTCTCAAACCCAATTCCTTAAATAAAAATAACAGCCTCCATTATAGCTAGGAGTAAAATAGTGGACTCGACCATGACATACCTTGTAAGGAGACTTTCTTGGAGACTTTCGGGGTGCGAGTTTCTTGGGAGTCTTTTGGAAGGCTGCCTTTCCCTGACCTCTACTGTCCTCCTTATTGTCATCATTCTTCCTCCCACCTCCCTGCTTCCCATTCTTTGCGTCACACATCTCATCATTCTTTCTCTTCTGGCTGGTCTCCACCTGTCCTTTCTCCTCTTCCTGGTATGCTTTCTCTATACTTTTCTCCATTTTTTCTTTTGGACAGTTCTCAATTAACTTCCTCTCTCTGTCTGATGGGTATTCCTTACAATCATCCTGAGGGTTATCTTGTAATATTTTAGTCTCTCTATATTGATTTTCAGTTGCAGAGTCAAGCTTCATACACTCTATACTAGACTCTATTGTTTGAGAGCTGTCTGAATCGGTTTCAATGGTCTGAGAATTCTCCACACCTCTTTTTTTGCTGCCTGCAATTAAAACATTATATATCTACAATATCTTCATTAAAAAAAAAATATTAGGAACTCCACTGTATATCAACATCATCTTTGTATGTATATATATATATATATATATATATATATATATATATATATATATATATATATATATATATATATATATATATATATATATATATATATATATATATATATATATATATATATATATATATATATGGGACACCAGCATATAACATCATTTATATAAAATACAATAGATTTGCATTAAAAAAAAAAAAAAAAAATGGTTATCTGCATTATAGAAGCAAAGTGCAAGATCTTCATAAAAGACCAGCCAGTCCTGCACAGACACCTAACACATTGTACTTATCACAAAACTCTCCAAACTATTATGGTATATGCAGATTACAGAACACAAGAGGATTGATGGCACTCCTGGAGAGGTGAGATGACATGCTGTAAGGAAAAACACAAGGCAAAAGTACATTACATTTGTGAGGGAGGAGAGGAAGGGAAGTGACAGACAGTGCGAGAAGCAAAACAAACTAACCTGAAGACTGAAGGTGGTTCTGTCACAGGCATCTCAAGTAAGAGGGTACAGTACCCAGGAGTGGAAAAAAGAATCAGATGTTATAATTACAATAACCCTTTCACTACAATGGCAGCATATTTTTCTGTATACCAGAAGAGTATTGTATTCACCTTAGGAAGGCAAGATACACCCTCCTTCACTTGTATTAGTACAGTCAGATGCACAACTTCATCCCCATCATATATTCTCCTTACAGTAAAGAGTATTCAGCTTTGCACCCAATACGTTATGGCTAAACAGTAGCTAAATCAGACCAGATATTGTATGATGACATCACATGCAAAATACAGTAATCCCTCATTTATCCAGACATGCAGTGTCCGGACCTGTTTGTTATCCAGATACTGGACCCTGGCTTTATTAAACCATAATCCAAATGTACTTGCTATTATCCTGACATAAAAGTCCCCTAAAACTTCAGCAGGCCAGCCGACATGTTCAAACATTCAGTATCATGGCCGCTGGGCTCGAGCCATGAGTGGGAAATAGGCCATAACCCACAACCAGAGCTAAAATGTCCGTCTGCCCCTGTACTGAATGGGCAAAGACGTGTGCAGGTCCGATCACTCTCAACAAACCTCCAGTACCCGAGCAATACCGATTGTGGCCCACAGGCGGTGTCGCAATGTCCGTACGCACCGAATGTCCAAAGTCGCACAGCCAACCGCGATAAGTCTTTCCCTACTTGCCACCATGCGTCAAACACAGACCACGAGCCACAAGCACATGTTTGGTGACAGCAGCCGTCCACCTCTCTACCGAATGCCTGATCACTGGGAGCTGTGTTTCCGAATGGCCACCAAACATGTAACATAGACCACATGCCACAAGTAAATGTACGGTAAAAGTGCCCGTCCACCTCATGACAGAAGGGTGAAAATCCTGCCCACAGTCTCACTTCTCCCCCCCCTCCTGTCCCTATTCCATACCCTTCGATGCTCCCCGCTTTGCTCCCCCTTCACTCCCTCAATCCCTCCCCTCTTTCGTGCTGAAACCACTGACCCGTGACTTTTAAAAGTTTTTGGCAATTTATTTGAATACTATTGGTCGTATCAAAATTCCGTGACATCCATGAAAAAGCTCATGAAATTCAGCATCTATTCATATGCTTAACTCTTGCAAGCTGTGGGCAAAATTTTGCGCAAGGATGGTGGGAAGTTATATGAAGGTAAATTTTACTCTTGAACACCATTTATTCTCACCGTTTTGTTATTTTACTCATCAGTTTTCTGTGTTTTAACTTACAGTACAAACACCACCAAAGATGATGGTATACCAATATAACCAATTTCCAGTGGCGTATTTGGCCGTGGAATTTTTTTGTGTGTACCCCAGGAACAGCTATCACTCAAAGATAACTGATTTTCCAACTGTCTTCAGGTTTTTTGTGGATTGTGGTTGTTTATGCATTGTTTTCTTGGTGTTTAGCATTAATATGGATATTCTTGTGTGTGTTTTGATGACTCAATATGGAAGAATGACTGAAAAACACTGCCAAAATTTGGAGGGGTACTGTACATATAGGTACTGTACTTTTTTTCCTAAGTTATTTTGCATGGTTTTCTTGGTGTTTAGCATTACTCTGGATATTCCTATGTGTGTTCTGATGTCTAAATATGGCAGAATGACCAAAAAACATTGCCAAAATTAGGAGGGGTACTGTACATGCAGTAATGCATAGCTAGGGTGTTTTTTGGTTTTCAGTATTTTTTTTCTATGGTTTTCTTGGTGTTTAAAATTATTCTGGATATTCCTGTGTGTGTTCTGATCTCTAAATATGGCAGAATGACCAGAAACCACTGCCAAAATTTGGAGGGGTACTGTACATACAGTAGTATATAGCTAGGGTGTTTTTTGGTTTTCATTTTTTTTTTTTATTATTTGCTTTTTTAGTTAGTTCTTTTTACAGGGTGGGGCACTAACCCACCACCAACCCTTTTAGTCACCTTGTACGACAAGCAGGGATACTGGGGGAGTATTCTTGAAACCCCCCTACCCCCAGGGGTAAAATGGGAGGATTCGAACCAGCGCTTCTAACTGCGTGAATACAGCAGCTTACCAAGTGAGCTACTTAGGCACCCAAGTGACGTGGAGGGACAGGTTGATGAATGAAGAAGTGAAGGAACGTTGTGGGGTGGATGTGGATGTGGTTGAGAAGATTAGGAGAAATACACTGAGGTGGTTTGGACATGTGAAGAGAATGGAGAATGAGAGACTGACTAAGAGGGTGTATGTAGGTGAGGTGGAGGGAGGGAGAGGGAGGGGTAGACTGAGGATGAGGTGAAGGGGTGGAGTTGAGAGGTATATGAGGGAGGAAAGGGGGGTGAGATGGGAAGAGGGTAGTCAAATGGTGGGTGACAGAGCGACTTGGAGGCGTTTTGTCTGCGGTCACCCTTTGCAGGATTAGGGCGTCGGGCTATAGATAGATAGATTTTTTTTTTTTCCCCAAGGTTTTCTTGGTGTTATAAAATATTTTGAGCATTCCTATGTGTATTTTGATGTCGAAATATGCCTGAACAACCGGAAAGCACTGCCAAAGTAAGCAGAGGTGCTGTACAAATAGGTTAGGTATAGGTTGGAGGTTGGGTACGGGTAGGGTCTGGGTATAGTAGGGGGAATATTGTTCATTATCCGGACATTGCCACTACCCAGACATGCCTTTGGCTCTACTACGCTGGATAATTGAGGGACTACTGTACACTCAAGAAGACCACCCACATGAAAACTGACGGAAAAATACGAAATTCCACACAAAATCCCCAGGACTCTGGTAGACTCCCTCTACCTAACCACCAAGTATGAAGGCTGTATCTTGATATCAACTACCTAAAAAATCAATACAGTGACCCCCCACCCCCCATGCCACACACCAGGCATGGTCAGGGATGTTGAGTAAAGACCATTTTCTGTTGTAACTATTCTTTTGTAATATGCTGTTACCACTCTACTTATGATTATTTACAATAAATAGTCAACCTCCATATTGACAACACTGTCAGTAATTGGTGGTGGTGGTGGATACTCACCTAACACACACAGTGTCTGCCTGGCTGTCATTAAGAGCACACCCATGCCGCACGTCTTGAGATCGCCCCCCTCTCATTTTACCTTGCTACAAACTACAAACCTGGTGGATACTGATTATCTAAACCTGGCAAAACAGAGAGTGGGGTGGTGGCCCATGATACCCTTTCTGTAACAATAGTATACCATACAAAATAAAGGAAGGGGGCCAGATACCATGAACAATAAACCTGAAAGGCCACTCCTGAAAAATGTAATTTTTCACATGAAACTGGAAATGGGGCAAAAACTTCTTGATTGATTTTCAGTTTCTAAACATATTTGGAATCGCTGTCATAAGTAATCAGTCTTGTAAGAAGGAAAATGTGCTCCTTTAAATAGTTTTATTACACTTTTAAACTTTTACCCTTTTTTTTCATGAAATCTTGATTTTTTTTTTCTCATCACTGACTAATGATAATGCAATGATTCTTCCACACAATCTTTACTTATGCTGTCTCATTATGAGGAAAAAAAATCATCAATATCCCTTCAAAGGTATTTCCTGAGTTTCCATTTTTATAGTGGGGAAAAAAAAAAAAAAAAAAAAAAAGGGTAGAATGCATTGCAACTTAGGTGAGAATGTTGTTGGGAAGGGCCAAATGACGTGTTAAATTTGCAGTCACATCCTGCCAATAATGAGAAATCATATGGACGGTCCCCTTGAATCATATCAACAAACCATCTTCGCAACTACAACAATCCCTCGATAATCCAGACATCCATTATCCGAACAATCCATCATCCAATTATCCAGATGCTGTAATCTGCCTGCTCAAAACCATCATTCATACATGTTTCAATTTTATCCAGACAAAATGCTTGAGTCTGGGTGGAAATTCTGGCAGTTTTTTTTTTTTTTTTTTTTTTTTTTTTTTTTTTTCCACTGCAGGGTATGGCCCTGAAGTGGTGACTGCTTGTCTGTGGTTGATGGGTCTGATTGACCATGGTAACTTCTTGGCTGTGGTTTACAGGTCTGCTTGACCAGATGGAGTAGTGTAAAACACCAGGAATAAGTGTTGTGCAATGTACTGTAATGGCCTTTTAAAATGACTTTCAAAGTTAGGGTATGTACAAAGGGGGGCCTGGGGAGAAGTCCATTACCCTGACGGATCCACTATCCAGGCATGTCTCTGGCTATATTACGTCAGATAATTGAGGGATTGCTGTAACACTATACCGTACATGCATAGCATAACATATCTCATAGCTACCGAACAACAATTCTGATAAGCCATGGATGAAATACAGTATTGCACTGTTAAACTCAGAATACTGGAGCAAAAGATTTAATGGAAGTCAGTATGGTGATGGCAAATAATGCATTCCATACACAGCATACATCATCTCTGGTATACATAAACTGTTCATGAAGCAGGAAAGTAAACTGGCAATTCCATATCCAAAATCTTTTTACTTGCCATTTATATACCACTATACCATATTTCATAACTAACCTTTGCTAGTTGATGGCATAAACATGTCCGTCAGTGATAACTGCCGCAATTTCTTCTTTGGTGGATACTCAGTCATAACTTGAAATTACCTGTGAAAAGAAGCCTTGTGTAAGAACTAAACTAAACTACAATCATAATACTGTATTGCAGATAGTAAGCCTAACTAGGTGTAGCATCTATGTCCACTGCATGTACAGCTGGATTAACCCCTAGAATCCACTGACATAATGGCTTATTCCTGCTTTCTCCCAATTTTCGTTACTTGTCTTAGACCACAGTACTCTATTTGTCCTGCTGCTGCTGTTCAGTACGGTAACTGCACTGTCTAGCCCAACCATCTGTACCGTAGAGGTTAGATATAACCTTAATTCATGTTTTTTTTTTTTTTTTTTTCCTGTACCATGAATAGAACTGTGTTAATGAGAAAGGGCAACATTTGGAAACTCCTTGTACTGCTGTTAGCAGATGCTACTGTGCTGTTAAGTGAAGACAAAGGGGAACTGCAAGACTTGGTGAATTAGTCTGGAAGAAAGTGCAAGAAACAGAATCTAATGGTGAATGTAGGGAAGAGTAAAGTTATGGTCTTCGAGAGAAATTAAGTCACTAAATGTACAGTGTGGCTGGATGATAAGGAAATGGAAAATGAGAGTGCATTTAAGTACTTGGGAAGTGTGATGAGTAGGGATGTGCAGTGCTTGAAAGGGTACAACATGGAAAAAAGGTTGCTGGTTCTTTGCATGCAGTGATAAAGAACAGGGAAGTGAACACGGAAGTAAAAAAGTTGCTGCATGAGAGTATTGTGATACCAATTCTAATACAGTAATCTCTGTAATATCTGGACACCCATTTTCCAGACATCCCCAATAACCGGACATTTTCGTCCCGGGATCCAATATTCCCAAAAAGGGCCAAAAACTGCAAAAAATTAGAAAAAAATCTTACTTTTTTCCCACCCGTAATTTGAAATTGCCACATGGAGCCGAACAGCTGTTACACCATGGTCCCTTCACCCCTTCCTTCCTCCCCCTCCCCCTCCCCTGTCAGGGTTGCCATTTGGTATTTTTCATTACCAAATGTGGGCCAATTTGGTAATGAAAAATTCGTTTGGTAATGAATCAGAATAATACAATACCAAACGGATTTTTCACATGTATGGGGATACACAGGATGGAGATGGTGGATTGTTTCCTCTCTCTGATTAATTTGGTAGCCTATATAGCATGATAATAATATTTTTTTTCATTCATTCATTCATTGCCAGACGCCATGTATCCCAAACAGGGTGGCCAAGGGCTTAGAGTTAATTGTTTTACAGGGACGGGCACTAATCCTCCACCAACATGCTGTTAATTATAAGAAGAGTGATTACATGTATTTCCACTTGTGTAAATAATTAGTGAAGAACAGATGCTAGCTTTACAAATTTGGTAATGAAAGTTAAAAATGGTAATGAAAATTGAGGAGTTTGGTAATGTAGCTGTTGCGATCTGGCAAACTCTGTTACCCCGCTATCATCAACAGTCACAGCCTAACTTCAATCGAGAGCAGATGCTTATAGCAATGCAAACCACCCATGCTCGTTTTTTGTGAATAAACTGCAATACCTTGCCACTAGAACACACGAGAATTTACAGTGTTGTGCAGTGTTAAGAAATTAGAATTTAGAGTGCAAAGGAATTAACTGTGGACAGCAAACTGCCAGTTCAAACCAGTCCAGGAGCCAGGGACTTGTTGTAAGTACCCAGAATGTTTAATATTGTATAAACTCACCTCTAAAACCTCATTTTATGGTTCTTTTGCATTTATTTCAGTCTTTTATGTCCCTTATTGGTGTGATTTCGGTCTTAAATAGGTGCAATGCATGTCCAGAGGGAGTTGTATAGGTGTTTTTCTGAGTTAGGGTCCATAAGTATAAGTCCAGGAGGCTGGGGCCCAATATCCGGACAGGATCACTATCCAGACATGCCTTTGGCTCTATTACATCGGATATTGGAGGGATTACTATATATGGAAGAGAAGCTTGGACCTTGTTGGAAGGACACAAGAGTGAGAGCAGTGGAAATGAGTTATTTCAGAGGAGCATGTGGTTTAACATGGAGAGAGAGACTGACAAATGAGGAAGTGAAGGAGCATTGTGGTATGGATGTGGATGTGACAGAAAGCATTAGGAGAAATACACTGAGGTTGTCTGGCCACATGGAGGGGATGGAGAGTGACAGACTAATGAGGAGAGTGTATGTGAGTGAGGTGGAGGCCAAGGATGAGATGGAGGGATGGAGTGGAGAGGTATATGAGAGTGAGGATGTGTGGGTTGGAAGCAGGGCAGTGTAATGGCTGGGGACCAGGTGACATGGAGGCGATTTGTTTGTGGCCATGCCACCCCTTAAGGGAGTAAGGCATCTGGCAATAGACAGACAGACAGAAGAGAACTATCTGGAGATGGTAGAAATAAAAAATCACCAGGTAGGTTGAAAGGGTTAAGCAGCATCATAAAGCAAATGAGAATCATGGCCATGTTCAAAATTGTAGCAGCTTATTTATAGTTACCGTACTGTATTATGTACTGGTTATCCTCATCTTACTCTAATATCCCACATTACCCTTAATCTAGGAGGAGAAAGGGGTGAAAACTGCAGAATATTAAAAGTACAGAAAACAGTACTGGAAGCATTTGAAGGAGAAATTAAGGATACCCGGTACAGTATTTAATAAAAAACAGGCAAAACACATATCACAAACACTTACCCACATACTTCTACACAATGGCACTTCTAACAAAAAGATACTTTCGTAATGGCTGTACCCTTGATTACCTCAAAAATACAGAATTATAGGCTACAGAACAAGACTACTAATTTAATAGTATTTTCCTCTTACATTGTAGCATTTATCTTGTGCTACTTCATCAGACAGTACAGTATGATTCTTGCTGCAAACTTTTCGTTTACCAGGAATGACTCCAAGACATTTTTCATTTATAAAACTGGTATCCTTCAGTCCTAACACTGGCATCCCATGGACTTAAGCACAGCATCAAAAGTTGTATACCTATTGATATCAATTACAAAATCCACATATAAAAAAAACTATCATACCATATACCAAGTAGTGATCACTTCTATATACTAACCACAACGTTCCTGCATTCCCCCCCCCTCCCTGGTAATCATATGTTTTACTTTAAGCAGTAGAAGCACCTTACTGAATCAGTTCCTCTTCTTCCAGGTAGTCCATTATATTTTAATGATTATTTCTGGGGTGGTAAACAAATGCTTGTTGTTAAATGTGTTACCCTGTTGTTTTTAGTTGTTCTGCTGTGACAACTCGTCTGATTCATCAGCATAATGGTGGAAAGGATCATCCTAACCTAAGTGCTTAATGCTACCTAACCTATCTTAGCCTAACTATACCGTACCTAATAATTTAGCCTAACCTAACCCAACCTCCAGTTGGGAAATTGGGAAATGAAATCTACCTCCGAGTTGGCTGAGTAGGTTTCTTCCACTACGCCAGAAACAATCATAGGTACGGCTTAAGGAACGTGATGATAACAACAGGGGGGGAATTTTTTTGGCAGGAAAAGATAACTTACCACCCTGAAAATAGACAGAAAAATACAGAAAACAAACTGGAGGAATATAAATTGAACTGATAAGGTCTTTCTGCTACTTAAAGTAAAACATACACTAACCTTTTTTCTCTTAAATCTCACAAAAGGAAATTCTAATAAGTTGACTGACATACACTGATATTGACTCCTCTAGTCAATAATGTGTGTAATACACCCAAGCTGTAGCAAGTGTAAAGATAGTCAATTTTCGATGTCAAATCATTCAAAAAAAAAAAATTTTCTGGTCAACTTTTGTGATCTGAATGAATTTTAGCTTCATTTTTGTCAGAAATCACTCATTTTGGAGATTAGGTCTAACCATGGCAAAATATACCTATTTTTGGGTTGTTAAGGAAGCGGCTAGGTCACCCGCAGCAATGTTTACCAACAATCTCACCAACTGACCATGTTGTTTACCATCACTCCAACTGGAGGCATCAGTGTATCTAGTGTCAAAACAATGGGAAACTTAATGATTTAACCAAACCTAATGTAATCCAACCTAACCTCAACTGCATTTGACAGCCACCTTTCATATGTAAAAAAATGCATGTTAAGAACGCTAAATATGGCCGGCTACTGGCAGAAGTCAGCAGAGATCCGGGGTACTGTAATTCAATACAGAATTTTCACGTTAAATATATATTCCGAAAACAAATTGTGGAAGATTCAAAATAACGTGATCTACAACGTGGTTATGTCATACTTCCTGGATCGAGTGATGTGAATTACCGAAAACTGACCAGATATGTTGCTGAGTGCTTTAGGGGCTTGCAATACCACGTTGATGGTAATTCCCTGGCCTAGCTCAAATCCAATCACCAGCATCAGCTAAGATACCAAACTGTCCTAATTAGAGACCCAGGCTGGTATTTCTCCTGCCCGCTGATTTCAAACTTTGCGGTAGTAAGTGACACTCGAAGTCTCTAGTCAGCCGCGGTACACTACGTTTGAGGCTGACTGAAGGGTCAAACTTTACAAATACTGATACCGCACCGCAGACTCACGGCTACGGCGTCACGTCATGCAATCAAAACAAAACATGGTGTAATTTCCGACTCGGGCAAAATTTCGGCTCCACCGTGACGTATGTTACTTCTCAACGTCTGTTCTGAGCGGTGGATAATACATTCAAAAGTAATAGTATTAAGTGACTGCTATATCACGGACACGGATTGTGTGATGGAAATAAATGAGTTGAATATACATGAACAAAAACTTTTCACGTTTCCAGTCACAACTCTGATATTGAAAATCTTTCTAAATGGCTTCCTGTACACCAGGAAACCACTTACTACACTGGATGGTAACCATACAACCAAATTATGGCGCCTGGTGGTTAAATGGGTAAATGCTCCAATCGGATAGGCTTACATCCAAGGGATGGTTGGGGTTTATTGCTCACGTAATGCCACTCAGGGATGAATGAGTCTGGTCACTCACATCTTAAATGTCAAAACCAACCTGCTTTGCCCCAGGCTCCTACACTCCTCATGGAGTAAAGTAGGATTGGATGATGCATGTATCTAGAGCCAGACACCATCATCCCGCATGCGGTGGTAGTTTGTTTCAGTTTTACAGGAAGGGGCACTAGGTTTCCGTCAACCCACTTGCTGACACGTAGAGAACACGTATGGGTTGGTTAATATATGGTTACAAATCAGCGTTTAAATGGTTTCATGGCGTACAGGAAACTATTTGGCTTGTCACTCAATGTAAAGCCACCTGAAAAATTAAGAAGAGTAATAAAAAGTAACAGGAACGATGGGAGAAACAGAAGGAGAGGGAAGAGACAAAAATAGTAATAAAGGTGAAGGAAGAAGTAGGCAGCACTACATCAAATGAGTGGATGATGGTTGCCACCACTATGATGCATCTGTACTAATTAATTAATGTACTGTAGTGATGTGATCAAAATATCAAAACTGGTTATTTCCTACTTACCTTAACATAAGCCCTCCCACCACTCCATGCTACCTTTCCTTAGTGTACTCCACTGTTTCCAAACTTATTTACTTTCATTCAATACTTTTCATTTCTCACACTATTAACCTTCAAAGACTGATATTCCCATTATGTCTGACAAAGGTGCAGCTGGTCACCTACACCACACTCATGGTCTTCTCTTTGCCTACCACCAATCTCCTCCCAAGTACAGTACCCCAATGGAGTTAGGCTTACACCAGACAAGCTTAAAAATTTGAAGGAACTCTGCAAATATGGGTCACATCACTTCTAGGACTTCTTATAAGGATTTCTTCAAGAATCAGAGTGAAGAGGAGGGAGAGGGGGGTGTTGCCTGGGAGACAGAAGAGTCTAATCTGTAGGATGGCTTCCTTAAGTATTAACCTACCACCCCACCCCCCATCAATCCATTCAGGCATTACTGTTCCTGAGGGATTGATAGGTGTTTATATTTTAATATTTTCATTCACATCCTAATCTTTATCTTCTTATGAATCACTTCTCCTAGTTCTAAATCTAAACCACTGGTAAAAATCAGACACTAAAAGTCATTAAAAAAAATGCACTATAGCTCAAAGCATGATTTTTTTTTTCTATCTTCTTACTAATGATGTTTTAGGACACACAATTCTCCCAAACAGCAAAATTTTCATAAGGGTTAAGCAGGTAGGTTTGTTGAACAGTTCACTATAAAATATTACAAAAATATTTTGTTAAATACTTTGTCACTGAAAAACACTAAACCAGATAATTCATATAATGGTTAGGTATCAACACCACAGAGAAAAGTTTTATCTACTTTAGCTAGGTTTACGATGTAAGTGGTAAGGGGTACGATGGGACTGGAGTGTATTGGTGTTGTGATGAGAGGTAGAGGGAGATGGTTTGGGCATGTGGAGAAGATGGGGGGGAGATAATTGGGTGCAGAAAGTGAGAAGTGTTAATGTTAGGGGTAGGAGTGCGAGACGTAGACTGAAAAAGACCTGGGACGAGGTCCTTGAGTGTGACCTCAGGGACAAGGGACTGAAGAGAAAAGCTGCCAGAGATTGACCAGCATGGACAGCCACCATTAGGTGACCAAGGCCAAAGCATGCAAGTACGTTGGAGCCCTCAAAAACAAACGAACAAACCTTAACTGCGCAAAGCTAGGATTTGGTGGTTACACCCTTCTAGTACCAGATGGATCAAGTATCAGTATACTTCATTAACATCAGTTACGAGACTGCAGTTATTTTTGAAACTCAATAATGCAATCTTTGGAGCCAAACAAGTTTTTCTGAATAATGAGAAAAGTTCAAAATTGTTCAAGAAGTTACTGTATTGCACTAATAATCTTGTTTGCAAATGCTTAGTGATTTCCTCGTCCTGCCCCTCTTCTGTCTTGGTCGGTCCCATCTGTTTAGGGTGCATTTTCCCCTTCCTACTCCTAGTGGTGTTTGTACACTGCTATAGACATTTCTGTATATCTATCTTTTCACAAAACTTAATGTGTTGCAGTCAGATCAACTGAAAATCTTTTGCCTTTCATCCTTACCTGTCTCTCCAGAGCAAAATTATTTCTCCTTCATCCTCCGACAAAAAACTTACCTATACAGTATTGTGCATTCAGATCCTTAGGTTCTGCTTTTTAGTAAAACACAGTGGTTAATTTTTTATATGCCCACTTATCCAGACTCTTCCATTACGGGCCTATCATTTGCTCTACCAGTACCAACACATAAGCACATCAAGTATTCACACAAACCTGAGCACAATCAATCAATCAGTTAATCAATCACTTCAATGATGCCATGCTTCCTCATTTGAAATCACTATACTCAGGTTGGCCATGGTACGGGACTGGAAACTAGATCAAGTGCCAAAAACAAGCTAATTACTTCCGAACATTTGCTAGAAACTTCTAGTAATAAGGAAATTTCAGATGCAATAAGAATTTTAACACTATGAGTCTCGGCTTTGGACCCTGACTCTATCTACCTATGAGTGAATGTTTCCTTTCTGTGAATGCTGATCATATGGCTAGTTATGAAGCTTGTAGCCATATATCACTCACAGTTGTAACGGCCAGGGATTACTGTAGCCACGCATCTACTACCTAGGCATAAATTCATAAAAATTGAATTAGGGATGTATAGTAGTTGATGACAAAAAAAGTGATGAAGGCTGGAAACTGATGAAGGCAAAATGTATTAAGATGCAAGAGTTACACCCTCTTTCTGAAAGTTGCAGACAACAGCAGGCATTATGATGTATATTTAGCATAGATTGTTTAGCCTGTGAGGTGAAACAGAAAATTTTGAAAGCTTAAATGATTGTGTGGCCCATTATACCAGGCATGTTGCTGATCGTTCCCCCACTTTTTTTTTTTTTTTATCCTGTCTCATCCCATCTTTAAAATGACGAGCTGTGGTCATGGTGATGATAATGATGATGATTATGATAATAATGATGAGGGAAAGTAGAATACTGTACTGCAAATACAAAATTATATGATGAAAGTTAACTATAGTCTCCCTATGCAAAACCACAACAAGTACTCCCTATTACATTATATTTCCCTACGTCAGCATAATAACTGTTCTATTACTACATCTCTTACATTCGCCAGAGTAAAATAGTGGGCATGATAACTATAAACACTTCAACACTAACACAGAATACAACTCGCTAAAAATCCACTACATTTTTCACTACAATGAAGCTCCTCACAGCACAACATACTCACCTCACGCACCTCTCTATCGCAACACAAACAATCCTTCAACCTAACCTCAACAAAGCTCCCTGGGAGTGCCTAGCTGAAGTGGCTGGTATCTTGTAGTCCAATGGGTTTACGTCCCGATGAGCCTGGGGCAACAACAATGAAAACAATATGAAATATTGTTACAAGTTGTAAAGTATGAAAGGCAATTAAAAAAAAAAAAAAAAATGGATTCTCTCCTTGAAAGCTTTAATGCTATCACAGAGAGGTGCTTTGTGCCAGCAGACATATACAGAGGATAATGAATAGACTTATCTACTTAAAATTATCTCATTAGCGAGTTTCATATCACAATCATCAGGTCAGATCTAACGGAAGACAACAAACTACAGACAGATTATGTCTTTCCTTTTAAGTAAGAAATTTTGTATTTAAATTTTACAAACATTCTGGATCAGCATCTGGATACTGATTTAAAATTCAAGTACTCACATGTGCTAAACTTCAGTGACCTTAATAATATACATAACACATATGTGCAGTTACTCTCTAAAATGTAACTGAAGTTAAGAGAACTAGTATTATGAACATAAACAATGCACTGTTCATTACTGATACTGTATGACTTGAACAGAAATGCAGCAATGAGACAGCATTTCATATACTATATATATATATGTTTTTCATTCCTATAGTCAGTCACCATTGGCACGTAAGAAAGTCTGGTCTAAACTATTCCTGACTACCAAATGTAAATGCTGCAGTGCTTAGGGAACCATCTTGACAAGTCGCAAATTTGAGCCAAAAAGTGTCATAGTTCAATGAGTTAGTGAAGTCTTTCAGTGTAAACACTCCATACCATAATGGATGATTTGTAAAATATCACAATTCTTTATGCACAACCACAAGTGTAATCTGGGGGATTCTGGTCGAGGCACTCCGCAACATAATGGATGATTTGTAAAATATCACAATTCTTTATGCACGACTGCAAGTGTAATCTGGGGGATTCTGGTCAATCAACTGAACTGGTGGGAATGGAATCTTTGTAGCACTTTTTCTTTTGCTTACCGAGAGCATAACAACAAAATGGATGTCAGAAACAACTAAAGGTACTTATAATGTGGACTGCTTGTAAATTCAAAAGTTCCACTACTGGAGGGAGTCCACGACTTAAGCTGATCATAAAGCTTATCCTATCCCCCATTCTGGCACTTGTAACTGGTGTCAAGTCATATCCATGTGGTGCTTCATTCTTACATGCTGCTGACTCTGTTGGCCATTCTACAGATCAAATGCTTTGTGCTTGCCACAGCTCTGAAGCCCTCACTGTGGACATTCTTTTTCTTTACGGTTTGTCATGAATTATCTGCATGGTAGAACTGTACCCATATCTAGAAAAGTTACTTATTGGGAAGTTACGACAGTTTTGGACCAATCTTAACCTACCTGAAGAGGGTCCAAGTTGGGCTGGAACTGTTGTATCTTCCAAACATACAACTCCAAATGTAAGTATTACTCTTCCATCTTTGTTTAGATATCATGAAACTTTAGGGATAGTTTTGTTTACATTTTCTGTGCACAATGCAGCTGACCAGTTCTCTCCCTGACTGTGTGACTGATGCAAGATAGTCTCCAGTGCCAATGCACTTCCGAGGTCAAGAGCAGATGTACAGATGAATGCAATAATCAATATACCTCCTGGCAGATAATGCCACGAAACACTAATGTCTGCTACTTTTTACTGTCTTCCTCATTACTTTACTGTCAACCCACCCTCACTCTCATCCTCTATTGGCATCTGTTTTGCCATGATGAAAACAGACTTTCCACTGGCTATGGTTTTGTCTGATGAGATGACGATTACTGCTAAGTGTGCCTGCTCTTCCTTGGGTACGACAACATTTGACAATGAGAAAGAAAAATCACACTTCTGAAATAAAATGTTAGATTACAGTACTGTACACTGCATGGTTAGTGACTAGAGTTATTTTAAGATTATGCAGTGCATTTTGAAAGACAATAGTACTACACAATATAAAATAATAAATAATATTTGCTGACAAATTACACTAACAAATAACTTTTGTGACATTGCACATGATCATGTTACCAAGGGACAGCTGCTCTTTGAAGTTTAGTAAAAAGAAAAAAACAAAGAAGGAAATGCAAATTTGCATTAATCCAACTGTAGTGCTGCAATATACATTTCACTTTATTCTAATTAAAATGAAAATGCAATTTTTGGGCATATGTCCTGCTTTAAACTAATTATTTTTTTTAATGGGAAACAAACTAAAACTAACCCAAAGATCCTTACCCATTAATATCAAATAAAATTTCATCACTGGAGAAATACACTGTTAAGTCATGATAATACTAAGAATGTAGTATATTCATGCAAAGGCAAAGCATCCATGTTAACAGGCATATACTGTAGTAAAAAAAAAAAAAAAAAAAAAAAAAAAAAAAAAAAAAAATGGCAGGGGGGGGGGGAAGGTTAGCACAATACAGTGCAGGATTATAAAACGCTGACTAAAACTTTGCAGAATAAACACAGCTTACAATATTATGGATTCAGTAATTATTCTAGCTGTTTTGAGATGATGCAATCATGACCAAGAAACACACATATGATTAACTTCTTGTCATAACTGTGAAACATTTTCCCAGGAGGGATGAGAAAAGGAATGCAGAAACTTCCCATATATCTTACTCTTCCTGCAAATCCAAATCAGAGTTAGAAGAGGGGGTTGATCATTGGTTTATGTGCAGATCCAAGCCAAGCACCTCAAAGGGGAGAAGGGGAATGGTGCACAACTACACAGAGCTACTAACTACTTCACTGTTATGGATGCAGTGGGATATTTTATTCAGACTAAAACTACAATCTTTTATTCAGCTTAGAGGAAATTTCAACAAATAAAAAATGCCACTTGAGATACTTTTTAACTCCCTGACTGCTGCTTCTGTTATCCAAAGAAAAGCATCTGGTGTTTGCCTAAACAAAATACACAAATGCATCCATAACAGGAAAAAAAAAAAATCACAACAACCAACTATCAACATCACCAAGACTGAGTATTAATATCATGGAGGACAACCATAAGTTCAACACTAACGTACTAAACTGCAGTCCATTACCTAGCTTAAGGCTATTGTGGCACAAGGTAGTGGGACGATGCATAAACATCTGCTTGCATGTACTCCTATATGTACTATCCCATTCAAATTCTTAAACAGTTTTGTAAATGTCATTTTCTTTTTCATACCTCAAATTCCTTGGTAAAATCTCTATTTCTTTATTTTATTTTCAAACTGTTGATAAAAGCTTAACTTATTTTACCTCTTAAATTCTTTGGCAATTCACACTGTTTTTCACCCCTAAAAAAATTCAGTAAAAAACTTAAAATTTTAACCTCGAAGCCACAGGCATCTCATTAGATTTCTAAATTAATATTAATTCACACAATCATCAATCAGTATACAGCAGTACTGTCTACAGTGCTCGTCAGAAGTATTCAGCGATGTCCGCCGGGCGCGCAATACTTATGGCCCAAAAAGAATCACCCCATTTTTGGGGGTAAGAATTGAGCCACAAGTTTGAGCTCCGAGCATGACGTCACGGTAGCCTGAGGCCTTCTGACGCGCTGGTTGGTTCCTGCCTCAGTTGCCCACGGGCTGCCTGAGAGAGAGGAACTCCGCCGAGTGTCCCTCTCAAATTGCGCCATTTTTTACCGAGTGTCCCGCAGTGTTTTGGCCTTCAAAACTTTGTTATGGCACCTATCCGTGAACTATCGAGTGAAATCATATCCCAGATCATTGCTCTAAAGGAGGCAGGCCACCAGACAAAGGAAATTAGTGAATTGGTTGGTGTGGGACGATCGACAGTGCGTCGTTGGTGTGCGCAGTTTCGGGAGGAAAACAGTGGTGAAGTTCCCACAAAGAAACCGAGGTCTGGTAGGCCTAGGAAAACTTCCCCAAGGTCTGTTAATGTTTTAAAACGTGCAGTGGAGTTTAATCCTTGTGTGAGTGCAAGGAAAATTAAGGAGAGCAACCCAGAAGTGTTTGGTGAGGTGTCAGTGAGAACAGTGTCTCGTAGGGTGCATGAGCTTGGTTACACAAGTCACAGGCCTGTGAAAAAGCCTCTTCTCTCTAGCAGCCAGAGAATTCGTAGGCTTGCCTTTGCTAATAAATATCTAAATTGGGGTGAGGAGCAATGGTTGTCAGTGTTGTGGTCTGATGAGGCAACGTTTAGTGTTACCTGTAACAGAGGAGCATGCAAAGGTAGTGACCCACTTGACCCACGGTATGTAGAAAGCACAGTTAAACATCCTGATTCACTCATGGTATGGGGTTGTTTTTCAGGGAAGGGTTTGGGGAAGCTTGTTGTACTTCCCAAGAACCTCAGAGTGAATCAGGATGTTTACCTGGAGCTTCTGTGTGATCATTTACCAGACTCCTTCGAGCTAACAGGTGCACGAGTGTTTCAGCAGGACGGTGCACCTGCTCACAAGGCCAAATCGGTCACCAATTGGCTTCGTGACTGCGAGGTATCATTCATGACAGACTGGCCAGGAAATAGCCCAGACCTCAACCCGATTGAAAACCTCTGGTACCTCGTAAAGAAGAGTCTCCAAGGGAAGGACGTGAGCTCTCTGCCTAAGCTGGAAGCCGCCATTCGTGACTCCTGGGACAAAATACCCCTCCAGCACCTCAGGAGCCTCGCCCTTTCACTTCCAAGACGTCTCAGGTCCGTGAAGAAACGTAAAGGCTACCCTACGAAGCACTAAAGGTAAATAAAATGCATTATTTATATGTTTTTTCAATGTTGAAAGGTTTGTTTCTCAGGAGGGACGCAGGGCGCCCCATACTTCTGACGAGCACTGTATGCTCTAAAACCATTTTTTTTTTTTTTTTTTTTTTTTTTTAACTTAGCCCATTTTTCATTAAAATCTGGTATGGCTATGATTATTGGACCATAGTACAGTATTCATGTCTGCATATACTGTATGCTGCTGCACACATATATGTAAGTAAGGTATACTGTATAAATATCTATCATGCAGCAGCTCTGAGATGGGTATCTACATGTCTGATAGTACTGTGCTGTTATGCCTCATAATTCATAACCTCTCAAAATACAACTGGAGTAGACTGTTAAAGCTATAGTACTAACAGCAGCAGCAGCCCCTGGTTCATCTGAAATGTGAATCCAGTAGAATGCTGGTGGAGGTCCTCCTGTAGTCCACTGTCCTCCATTTGGGGAACAGGCAGGGAGCTGAGGGACATTTCCATGACCAGGCAGTTATGCCTCCCAGTCATATCAATGTCACCACATAAAGGAGTTCCTCTCCAGCACCACACTCAGTTATACAGTACAAGTACACTCATGAACCAGTTTCTGCTCCTTTTTTACCCATAGTCTTGTTGTCCAGTGTTAACCCCTTCAACCCAATGGAGTACTGTATTTTCTATTTTATTCTTGCAAACTCCAGATGACTTTATTCCATTCAGGCCAGACTTTTCACTCTGGAGGGGTAAGGTATTGCCATCATAAACCCCTTCATTACACAAGTGTTCTCTTAAACTGAATAATATCACCCAACAGCTGCAACAATGAAGTACAAAATGGCACCACTGAGCACAAGGAGTTAAGCCAATGGTTTGGAGTCGAGGTTTTCCTGGACTACACGAGAAACAGTTCACGATGAAACTTGTCCTTCCACAGTTTGCAAAAAAAAGCTCTAAAACACCTCTAACAAATCTCTTTTTGATGCAAAAATCCTGTCAGGGCAAGCAGAACTAATAATTCAACTGTAAATATACTGTATTGGTATAGTGTACTTTATTTTCTTTTTACCTAATAACCTTGCTCAAGATTCTCTCCAATCTTTGTATGAAACATTAAAAATATCACATTCAGTAAATTATTTAAGAAAAGTGCAGACTGAGTATTACTATTGCATAAATAAAATATACACGCAATTATTTACAGTGCCTAAATGCAGTTTTCTGTCACACATTTCACAATATGAATTAAAATTATCTACAGTACGATACTTTGGGCTGATGAACACATTACCTTCACAGTACTCCTTTTAACCACATCACCCTGAGGATATAATTCTCTCTCTAGTCTTGCTATTGCCAGAAGATTTTAGTCACTTCATGATAGAAGTCCGTAGTTGACCAAGTGGATGCAGCCTACAGTACACATAACCCCTCAGGATGGGAGGTTTTTCTTTTTAAATTGCCTCGAGATAGCAAAATTATGACAAAGAAGACATCCTCAGAGTGAAGGGGTCAAAACACATACCCACTGAGGCTTCTGAGACACTCCTACAACTTGATCTTGTGGAGTTTGAGTTTGAAGCCGAGGAGATCCGAGAGAACCCCAGAGCAAGCCGAGAGAACCACCAGGCGGGTAATGTTGTAAAGAAGAGGATTGGCTGATAGTCCTGAGATCTTGAAGGGGCTCTCCAGTTCCTAGTGAGAATGTAAATAATAATGTATCTATCTACAGCTGGATGCCATAATCCAGGAGAAAGTGGCCATGAACAAACTGCCTCCATGTCACCATGTTCTCTATCATTAGGCTGCCCTCCCTCCAACGCATGCCACTCTCATTCATATACCTCTCAAACCCATACCCCCTGTTCAACATCATTATCTCCCTCTTCCTCTTCACTTCATGCTTAGCCAATCTTTAATTCTCTGTTCTTTCCACATGGCCAAATCATCTCATCATATTTCTAACATTTTTCAGTACATCCAGAATGATACAGTACTACAATGTTACTCCCTACTGAAGTATACATGCACAACAAAAAATTTCTTTTCCCTCTGTAAATACATGGTAGAGACATCCTTAAGAAGATTGCTTAAGCCAACTTCATCCATTATTACCTAACACTCCTGGGTCTGTGGATATATACAGGTACAACCACACACTGAAGGGTAGGCATACCTATTGTTACAACTCTGTAAGTTTTAATTCTCTCACCACAAGGACAACTCTCTTACTTAATCTAACAACCACTAAATGATTTTATTTAGTTAACACTGTGCCACAAGGACCTGAGAGTGATAATACTACCATCATTATCCCTCTCATGTTCAGGGCATCTCTAGTATTTTATTCCAGCTAATGTCAGACATATTCTGCCAGAACTGAGACATTACTACCTGAGACTCTTGGAATGCTACATTCTGCAATTACCAAGATAAAACAGAAATACTCATGAAGATACGCATTAACCCAAACATCCGGGGGATATCAAGTCACACCTAAACAAAACTGTCTGGAGTTGGTCAAATCATTACCATCATCATCATCATCATCATCATCACCACCAATACCTCACTGCCTCTGACCTCTCTCTCACTCTCTCACATACATCTCTTCCTCCTGCCAAATATAATGTTTAAAATCAGCAGGGAAATGGCTGACAATAGTAACAATGGAGAGCTGCCATCAAAAGAGAAGATGTACACATGCTAGTGTGGCCAGTGGCCTCTAAACACAACTGTAAATGTATCCAGGCAGATTGGTTTAAAAATATCTGCACTAACCTTGAGCAACACAGATACCAGTTTAAGCACATTGTTGGCCAAAGTGAGCTCGTCCTTCTTCTGGGGCTTCTGTTCCATGTGCAGGTACATGTTGATCTGCTCTGTGATGAGCACCGACAGGCTCGAGTACTTCTTATTGATCATCGCACCCAGCGTCATAAATCGTATCAAGTAGATACCAATTGCAAAGCACCTGTCATGGGAATTTGCAATGTTCTTTGACATATTTACTGTCTTTTTAAATCCTTTCAATATGTACAGTCATCAAAAATACAAAACTGAAGGAACAAAAATGATAATAACTTAATCATCCCAACCACTTTTTCTAATGAAAGATGGGATAAGACAGGGTCTACAAAGCACAGAAAGAGAAAAACATGACAGATAGTGACCTATCCAACAGCATGTCCAATAAAATGTGTCACACACAAATTCACTTACCATCTAAATCCTTTAGCTTAATGCATGTAGATACTGAAATAATTCTTATATTACCCTCAGCAGAATTTCCATACAATCATTCAATTATCATTCCTGGCTTCACCTCACAAGTGTAAGCCTCTACATACATTTCCTTGTATTTTCTCTTGATGGATGTACAGTGGTTCATAATACACCTACCAGATAGTTTGTAATAATGTACAAATAGGTGTGTACACTTACCACACAAACAATTCACAGTTGTACAGTGAGTGTTGTGACTTGTCATCTTCCTTCAGCAGCTCAAAGCAGAGGTAACAAACTAGTAGGAGGGTAATGACAAATGTAGCTGACACTATCACATCCACCGATCTCTGAGGACCACGTTTCTGTGCATGGAAAGTAGGAAATATAGTACTTTATAGTAGAGGGGGAGAGGAGGAGGGGAAGACCAAGAAAGAGACTGAGGGATGGAGTGGGGAGATGTACGAAAGAGGGAGATGCAAGATGAAGGCAATCTGTCTGTGGCCATTCCTTATGGGATTCAGGCACTTGGCTGTAGATAGATTTAAGTACTTTACTATTCTAATTAAGCAACATCCATCTCCTGCTCAATTACTATCAAACATTTACTTACAGCACAGATGCCTGTGGAGTGATATGGAGGGACAGATGGACAAATGAAAAGAGAATGTGGTGTAAAGCTTATGTTCTGAGATATAAAAAGAAACATTTTGAGGAAGTTTGACTGTTAGGAGCAAGTGGAGAGGGAAACATTGACTAAGGGTTGGGAGCAGAAGGCAAGAGAAACCAAGAATGAAGTGGAAAGATAAGGTAAGAATTTAAGTTAGGGAGGATGGTGTGTCACGGAAAGGGAGTTATTACTGAGTGGGGTCAGAAATGGATGAAGGACCTTCTGTTAAAGCCATACCTCACAGGATGCAGCAACAGCTAATATATAAATTGAAAGATGATATGGGGACCCTCCTTCATTTATAAGAATGATCCAAAATCATCATCATCATCAACATGGAAATGAAGTACAGTAAAGTATAACACTTTAACAAAGGAGTAACAGAATAGTTTGACAGGTGGAAGTGCTTAATTAAATAATCCACACATATCAATTCACTCACAAGTGTAACTTCAAAGTTTCTTTCTCCATTATACATGATACACTACTCACTAAATGAAAGTAATAAATAGCTAATAACAAAAAGAAAGAATATCACACCCTACATTTGACAAACCACTCTCATCCTTTTCTTTACTGTGGTTACCTTTACCTACAGTGTTAAAACAGTGATGTCTTTTTGGTTGTTGCTACTCCAAGATAACTTTATTCAACTGAAAGAACTCTCTCACTGGTAGGGATAAAAAACGGTATATCTAACCCCTCCAGTCTGAATAGTCTCCACTAATCTAAATAAATATTTCTGATGGTACCACGAAAAAAAAAAAAAAAAAAGTCACCATACTGAAGGGATAAGCACTATATCAAGTACTGTACATACCCTTAAGCAGGACCGAACTGAAAGCCAAGTCTTGATGTTGTGCACTTTGTTCAGCCGGAAATGTGGAAGGTCATACTTCCTGAAAGGAATGGTACCATATAAGAGATGCTAATTACTGTATATTTACTAGTTTTGTGATGTCCCATCTACTGCTGCTACCTTGAGCATAAATCAACAATGTGTAGGTTATGCCTCAGTGGTAAAGTAGTAAAGGTCCTAGGTTTAAGTAGACAGTAAAATAATGTACTAAAGTTCAAATCAATGAGATGCCTGGACGTTTTCCTAATGTGTAACCCATTTAACCACCTTTTTCACATCCATTCATTTGCTTTTATCTCCATCTTGCAAAACATCGTCACTGTCCAAAAGGATGAAAGTCTGATCCCAAGCTGCGGCAAGGAACAGTTCGATGATTTGAATTTCATTAAAATAGTCTTTACTGATCTTTCACAAAATCATCTGTTATGACACAGTAGAATTCCATCTAATACCAATAAACCAGTTCCAAATCAGACAGCCATAAAATATAATGTACTCAATTTGGATGGTAAGTGTTGGTGCCAAAGTGGTGAGATGGGAAGGTGTATGATACACATCTATCTCCAGAGGCATATATATATATATATATATATATATATATATATATACTGGTATATATATATCAACTCACCATCCAATCACTCGATGTAGTGATGCTCTCGGCTGCCTGCCCTTTCCTCTCTTCTTTCCTTCCTTCCTCTTCTGTTTTTCTTTCCTTCATTCTTTCTTTTTCCTTCTGTCTATGGGTGACCCTACACTGAGTGACAAGCCAAATGGTTTCCTGTACACCTAGAAACCATTTACTATAGTGGGTGGTAACAGTATAACCAAATTATGGCGCCTGGCAGTTTAGTGGGTAATTAAGGCGCTCTAATCGGACTGAGCCAGCGCAGGTTTATATCCATGGGGTGGTTGGTGTTTACTGCTCAAGTAATACCACTCAGGGATAAGTAAGGCTGGTCACTCTCACCTTAAATGTTAGGACCAACTTGCCTAGCCCTGGGCACCTACACTCATCATGGGGCAAACACTGGATTAGATGATGAAAGAATGAATGAATATATATTTGGTAAAAATAAAAAAATAAAAATTCACATCCTCACATTCCACACAGCTATATGAAACTACCTAACTGTACTCAGCTATGCAGTGTTAGTTAGTGTCAATAACTTACCTTGCACGTCGGGCAGAGGTGAGGTAGCAGAAGTGTTTGGCATACAGGAAACGTTGTTTGAAGGTGCGCTCAGCCACTGACAACAGGAAGAAGAAACCTCCTGCTAACAGGAACCGATTCAGGCAGCTCAGGAGGATCATTGTGGTTATCCTGCCGAAACATTCAGTATGTCTTTGTTGTAAGCTGGAACATATTCATGGCTTCTTTTATTTGGTTGCCTGAAAACCCTCATTTTTCTCTTCAATGATTATAAAAAACAACTGCTGTTACAGTATAAACCTTTTGACAGATAGGCAGCATTAGAACTTCACTGGGAATCACGATAGATAAAAACATAAGCTTTCTTTCCCTTCTTCACCAAGGAAACCACGTAATCTCTTTGGTCTCAGAATGTGCCTTTTAACTTACTCTTACCACTACCAGATTACTTCACTCAGCTGAGGAAAGACTGCAAACTACAGGCATTCATGATGGCTCTATCTATTCACTTTAGTATGGAAAATTTCTCCTGGGCTGAATACAATCATCTAGTGGCAGATACAGTAAATACAGTCATATAGTGGCAGCTACAATAAATAGTCATTTATTGCAGAAAATAAATACAATCATATAGTGGCATATACAACAAATACAATCATATGGTGGCAGCCACAATAAATACAATCACAGTGGCAGCTACAATAAATACAATCATACAGTGGGAGCTACAATAAATACAATCACCTAGTGACAGTTACAACAAAATATACAAAACATCCTCAGGTTGACGGTGTTGTAACTCACCATGCATTGCTACCAAGAAGACCCGCCAAGAGACTGAAGGCAGCATTTCCAAGTGCATGTATCCACTCCTGAGGCCCAGTGGTCACCATGGTCTCCAGCAGCGTCCCCACAGCACCAAAGTCCACTCGGTAAATGCTCGGCACCAGGGCTATCACTGTTGCCATCGTCAGGCCTGTGTTAATGGAAAATCAAGTACTGTACTAGAAATCCACATTATAAGTAGCCTTCTATCTAAGATGCCTAGTGGCAGGTGGTGATGACCATCATCCACTCACTTGATACAGTGCTACCAACATCTTCCTTCACCTTTATCATTCTTTTTCTGTGTCTACCCCCCTCTTTTCCTACTTCTCCCTTTGCTTCCAGCACTTTTTATTTTTCTTTCCACTTCAGGTGGCTCTACACTAAGTAACAAGCCTAATGGTTTCATGTAAACCAGGAAACCATTTACACTGCTGGGTGGTAACCAGATCATGAGGTAATGTGGAGCCTACTATAGTGTCCCTGTTAACTGGGTGGAGAGAGGCATCCACCCAGGAACCAAACCTCCAGACATTTCCCCATGCCTTACTATAGTGAGGTGCTATCAACAGCAAGGGAACATTGGTTCACTGCACAAGATGCTCCTGCAAGGGTGGTTGTTTGCTTGTGGCTGATGGGTTTTCTCAGCCACACAGACTGGGGTTGATCAACAATAACAAAGATGCCTAATAATCAACGAGAAAAATGAATTCCAACAATATGAAAGCAAAATTACATAAGAAACAAACCATTTAACTGGCCAGACTCTGATTAGTTCTTATTCTATGATGCCATTAATTATGCAGACTTTGATCAGTTCTCATTCTATCAAGTTTATTCTTATTCTTTGCACCCAACCACACCCCATCCTTAGGTGGGAAGGAAGATCTGAATGATGATGATGGCCAAAATACTGAAGAGCTGAGTACATGCAGTCTATAATTATGCAATAATTATACATGGATGCTACAAGCAGTTTATAGTTTTCTCAACATGTAACTCTCTTCAGAAGTCATCAAGATGCAGCATGACATCAGAAACTTGCAAATTCTTGTTCACATCTAACAAAGTAGAACCACTCCCACAATTTGAATACTAAGTTATACAGTACTGACAGTTAAAAGAAATTAGATGAACTTTAGCAATGAGACAGGAATGAGTTACCATGATCATTAGTCAAATCAATCCTCAAATCTCAAAATCTCACTATACTTGGCCAAGAACCAAGCAGAAAGGGGTTACGAATTTTCAGGTTAGGATAACTATGCTTCTGTCATCCAAGTGAGGTAATACACCATCAGGATAAAACTGACCAAACTGCAGGTAATGTGTGGTGTGCTGGAGGTTGTCCACTTTAGAGATAACGGCTGAGGAGATGTCCAAAACTGAGAGGTCCACTTTCTTTACCTCCACACCTTCCCAGATTTTACAACTCACTGCAAAATATACCACATGTCAAATTAATGTATTAATAACCTACCTTAAATACAATTCCACTGTATGCTCTGAGATCACTGAACTACATGTTATTAAATAATTGTTCATGCAAAATTACTACTTATTTTTCTTTTGTTCCTCATCATTCATTTCAAACCAATGAAAGGCATAATAGTCATTACCACTAACTGTTGTACATAAATACAGTGGTATCAGGGTTAATACAACCATCAGATAAGGAATGTGATGCATTAAGTCAACTAAGCTTATAATACAGTACTGTACTGTACTGTATACACTTTTCCTGGTTTGTCTTAAAAATTTCCATTTAACATTCTCAGGATCCTATGATCTACTCTCAGCTGAGTAAAACTGTTCAGCAATAGTTGGAATAACACACAAGGGAAGCTGCATTCTTAAGAGTGTTAATGTTACTAGTCTTAACACTCACAGGCTCTTAGTTCAATAAAATCATTTGGCATTACCTATAACAGAATACTGGAGTTGTTCTGGCCATGAGAGAGTTACCATTACAGGGACATGGCTATGAGACAACAAACAACCATTAACCTACCTTTGACAGAAACATTAGGTGTAGATGTGATGATGGCAGCCGGAGAGCCTTGGATATTCCAGTCGAGGGTTTCTGGGCACAGATATGTCTGATGTGTCTCCTCGTGATCATCCCACCCACCCTCACTCTCACTGCTGTAGCTCAGGTCATCACTATTGGTGGTGATGCCTGTCCATTCAAACTCAACAGGCTGGTGGGAAAATGACAAGGATGTAATGGAGGGGAAATGACTAACATATAACGGCGGGAGAAAAAAAAAAAAATCACTATTCACTGTAATTCTGGTGCACTCACACTCAACAGCTCGTGAAGTAATGGCACAGAGACATGAACATCTGATGTAGGATATGTCCATTCACATAAGTGGTGTGAGCACCATCCACTCATTTACGAAGTGCTGCCTACTTCTTCCTTAGGTGACTCTGCAAAGAGACAAACCTAATGGTTTCCTGTAAACTAAGAAACTATTTACACAACACTGGGTGGTAAACAATTAACCAAACAATGGCATGATATGAAGTTTACTACGGTGCCTGCGTTAGCAGGGGGGAGAGACCCAAATGCAGCATTCATTCGGTAACTAAACTTTCATACACTTCCCCATGCCTCACCACAGTGAGGCACCATCCACCACATGGGAAAATCAGTTCACTGAGATGTAGAACACATCCCTGACTTTTAATAAAGACTTCCTGAAGAAATACCATCATACTGAAGGAATTTAAATTAATACTCTTATGCTATAACATACTCTCAACTAAATAAGATCATCTGGCTCTGCCTGGAACAGAATACAAGAGTTGTCCTGACCATGACAGGGTTAATGGTACCATTATCAAATATAAAAAGAGATGTTTAGAACAGCAGTGGAATTAGTAGTGTTAACCTTTGGCCTGGCATAGAAGTGTACCAATTACGAGGAAAATAGTTGCAGTATTTTTTATAATGTCCCTGACTGGTAAGAAAAGATCTCACCACAGTGAATGGATTAAATGCATTAAATGAGCTTGGAAAGGCAGGGGAATCAGTAGTGAGGGCAGAGTGAGGGGTACTGTGTTAATATTACAGAAAATTTTGTATAGGCATAATGATGATTTCCTCTATGAAAAAGATGTCAATTTATTGAAAGGATTAAACACGCAAGATGCTTTGGGGCCCATCATCCACTCACGCAATGCAGTGTTGCCTTCTGGTCTCCACACTGAGTGACAAGCCAAATAGTTTCCTGTTTCCAGGAAACCATTTACTATGCTGGGTGGTAATCATATAACCGGGGTTTTTGGCTGGGTTAGTGTCCCCTAGATTCCCCAATCTAAAATCACTAAATCACGGCAGACGTTTCAGAGATCCTGGGAGGGCCCAACCAAATGGGCAGATTCGCATGACCATATGAAATGTGAGAGGTGTGAATGAGGAGAGCAGGAGGGTGTTGCCAACTGTAAATGGTTGCTTAAAAAGGCAGGGGAATTAGTGGACTGTTACCTTTGCCTTTGTATAGTGAGGGGCTGCGTCCTGCTCTGCATCACTCTCACAAGAGGAGTTGCAGGAGCTCCTCTCAACCACTACAGAGGGCATCAACTGGTGGTGGTGATGGTGGTGGTGTGGGGAGCAGCGGCAGTGAGGGTGGACACAGGGGTCAGGCAGCTGTGGAGTTGGGAAGCAGGGTAGGGCTAGGGGGTGTTGGCCTCACTCACACTATATCAACATAACAAATAACCTCACTCACTAATGTGGATACCTTAATTATATGGACTCTAAAGAAATAATTATTGATGCTTTACTGCAGCATACTACAGTTGGTCCCCTACTTACATGCATTCAAATTAAGAACTTGGAAGAATACTATATAAGGTAATATTCAGCAAACATATCCTGCCCTCTGTTATCAAGATAAACATGAAGTATTTGCTTACCTGTAAACCTATTTTTTCCCCTTGATGAAAATATCAGTACCAGCACTTTAAGAAGTTGACTCATAAGCCAGCTTACAACATCCACTATGATATATGGGGCTGGGAGGAACATACAAGAACAATCACTAGCACAGGCAGAGTTTCAGTAAGATCACCAATGTGTCCCAGAATCATATAAAACATCCTCCAAGGTTATGGGTTAAAAAAAAAAAAAAAGTGCAATGGTCCATGTCTGTGATGTGGAGCCAGCATTCCAAACACTTAAGTGATGTATGAATGAGTGTCAGGCCAATTTCACTGGACATACTGTTGATAGTTCTCCCTCTTCTGTGTCTTCTATGTCCTCATTCTCTGGAACCTACTTCACCCCAACCTTATGTGGAAGAAAAAGTGATGATGATGATGATGATGATGATGATGATGATGATGAAAATGATGATGATGATGGCAATGATGACGATGATGATGATAATAGCGATGATGATGTAGCTCTCACTATATAAGATATCCCTGGGAATCCCCTTAACTGGTAGCAAGAGAGATGAGTTCAATACATTGTTAACAGACAACATCACAGTCTAACCAATTGCGACATGTCCAAAGAAGAACTCACTTCACCAGAAACTATAACACGTGGAAGTTTGTACAGTATGTTTCACACTCCTCATCACAAAATGCCAAGTTCTCTTGCAGCAGCAACCTGTTTCAGCTAGTGACTGTCTTGAGATATTCCTTCCAATCTGAATATGTTTTATTGTGGTCATCAACAACTTAACGGCTTGGTTTCTTGAATGCCTCCACCCTCTTCACAGAAAAGAAGACTGTAGATTTTTAGCAACACAGAACACACTTTTAATAGGTATCAATAACACCATACACAACATCATTAAATAATCAGTTGCTTGTGTTCATAAAGTTTCTACATCCACCTCCATCTTCAACTTATAGCAATGAAACTCACCTTCAATAACTTTCTTTAAGAACCACAATCTTGGACTTCATCCCTGAGTCAGATGATGCATTCTTTGGTTCTGTCTTGCTACTTCAGACAATTTATTCAACTTAGAAAAGCTGAACGGGTTAACGAGCGCTATATCTAATCCTTCCAGTTTGAAAACTTTCCCCTAAACTGAATAAACCCACAACTTATAACAAGGTAGTTAAAAAAACAAAAAAATGATGTCCTCGGCTGAAGGCGTTAAGTATCTGTTCCCCTAATATAGAAGTATTCAACACAGTGCAGTAACCCAATCTCAACAACATCTTTTTTCACATTAACTTAGCCTAAAACTGACATCTCTCCATCCAGACTGCTATGCTGGAACAAGAGAGTAACATAAGAACGCAGCACTAGTCAAGAAATACATCCATTGTATTGTCTCATTCTGCCATCATGTAATGGGAAATAAGCTGCAACCGGACAAAATCTCTGCCAAGTTGGAGAGAAAGAACTACAGGCTTAATGAGTAGTCTTAAAATTTATTGCAAATATAAACAGAGGAACTAACTTTTGTTTTGTTGCAAGGACATCGATGGTGATGCTTGGTGATGCTTCTGTTAACACTGCAACTGTCAGTGTCGGTTGTTGGTGCCTCCAGGTCACCAAGGCAGCTCTCCTCCCCACCATCACTGCCACCATCACACTCGGAGCTCTTCTGATCTGGTAACCTGAGGTGTCGTTGGTGTGCTGGTACAGCTAATTTTACTTTCCCCTTCATATCCTTTGCAATGATATCCCGATTTTCCTTATTCTTCCCCTTGTGACTGAATATATTTTGAGAATCTTTATCATCACAGTTACTGCAATCTCCAGATAGTTCTGCTGGGCTTAATACTACAGTGATGTCTTCATTTTCAGAGTTGCTTGTGTTTGTGGCATCTGGCTGTGTTTTGTGGCCAAGCTCCTCCAGGAAGATGTGTTTACCTTCCATGTGACCAATAACAGGACTACGATCACCAGAGGAAGGGGTGGCGGATGAACTAGATCTCTCCTCTGGCTTCTCTATTTCATCACTGTGTGGCTGCAAAATTATAATACTGGGTCTGGAATCTGTTAAGTCATTAGATACGACATTGTTCTCTGAGGCTGAACGAGGTCGCAAAGGGTATGACGATTCCTCACATCTTGGCTCTTCTGAGTGTGATCTGAAAACATAACTATTTAACTTATAACTCACATTCTTTATTTTCCATTCATTATGACTTTTAAAGCTGATAATATACATATAAATTTAACTTTGCAAATACCGGACAAGAGCTTGGCGGACTAGTACAGAGCTTTGTAGATGTCTGTGAGCATCGAGTCTTAAAAGTAAACGTAGAAAAGAGTTAAGAGATGGTTAATGAGAGAGAAAGTGACTCCCAGTGTGATGTTACAGTGAATGGAGAGAGACTGGAACTGGTGAGCGAGTTCAAATACCTGAGTATAGTGACAGAAAAGAGAGGAAAATATGCAAAAGATGTGGAAAGTACAGTGACACATGGAAGGAGAGTAGCTGGTGCTATAAAGGCCTTGATAAGAAACAAAGGCTTGAGTGTTGACCTGCATGAGGCTTACATGAAGGAGTGTTACTGCCAACTTAAACATATGGATGTGAGACTATGGTGTGGCATGAAAATGAAAACTCAAGAGTAAAAGCAGAGGAGACAGGACTGCTGAGGAATTATGTGGAGAACAGAGAGTGGATAGGATATGGAATAACGTGATTTGCGAAAGATGCGGAGTAAGGAAGTCTGTGGACACCAGAAATGAAGAGTGTACAGAGTTGAATTGGTCATGTGGAGAGAATGAATGACAATAGTATGGTGAAAAAGGTATATCTGAGCAAATCTGAAGGACGGAGGAGGTGAGGTAGGCCAAGAAGAAGGTGGAGAGATATGGTGGATGAGTGTGTGAGGAAGAGAGGTATGGAAGTTGGTAAGGCTAAGGAACTGACAAGATAAAGAGCTGAATGGATCAATTTTGTGTGAAGAGCATACCCACGAATTTGGCATCCCTTTTTAACGTGACTGCATTTGCACTGGCTCTATCAGATGGGTATATGTGAAGCTACAGAACGTGGTGAAATTTTTTTGGCCTATCTGATGGAACCACGATTTTGAGGGCTTGAATGATGAGTGCAAGGAAGCGTGGCCCATTGAACTGGGCAAACATTGGCTGACTGGACGTTGCTACTCTTCACCCTGCCCTAGGGTGGGAAAGATGGTCCGAATGCTGCTGCTGCTGATGATGATCTTTGGTAGCGTTCATAGCATTTATAAAGGCTACAACATGCTTGCATGCGTCGTCCTTGGTCACTTTAATGGTGGTTCTCCACACTGCTCAACCTCTACCAGCCTCCCAAATAAGTCCCTTATACCTAACTCAGGTCTTTTTCGGTCTGCCTTTTGCAACCCTACCCCAGACATTCACATTTCTCGCTTTCCAAACCCAATTGTCATCCTCCATCCTCTGCTTTGGTTGGAATGGATAAAGCAGCGAAGTCATGGGACAACAAAGAGCAGTGAAGAAGGACAAAATGACACAAGATACATAAATGATCAGCGCTCAACTGAGTCTCTATACCAAAGAAATGTGTGTCTGTGCTCAAAATATTAAAATCCCCAACAACTCTACTATGTTTTGACAAATAACTGTACTATGAAACAGTGAGCACTCATACTCCTAATATGAAACCTATTGTGAGCATTTCTTTCAGTACTAGTGCTGTTTTGGGATGGGTATAAACAAGTAAGTGCTGTAAATAACTTTAACTCTGGATATATCACCCATGTCCATCTAGAATCAAAGCTTCTAAGATTTGCCCACAGCAAAGATAAATTTACAGATACATTATCAACTTTAAAAAGTCACAATTAATGAAATATCAATTATATGAGTTATGAGTCAAATAGTTGTATTTTAAGTAACTACTTGCGAAATATCATAAAATTTAATATAAACCTGGACATGTCTTGAGACGAAAATTGGAAATGCCTTTCTCAAAATATAAAAGTACAACTGGTACAAGAAATGTGCACTCAAAATAATTTCCTGTATCATCGGCTTGACTATAGCAGCAGAGATTCAAGATATCCAGTGCATCATCAGACTAATTTGCAGACTAAAAAAAAATGTAAGTTATTTATCACATTCACTGTCTGGAGCATTAACACAGCAATATTACCAACCATAAATTAACTAAAGTATGTCAGTGATACATATATATATATATATATATATATATATATATATATATACTGTATATATTTTTTATATATATGATTGTGAACTACATTACCTGAATGACTTGTACGGAGATCTATTTTTTAACGAATTTGGGTGCTTCTTTGTATAATTATTAGCATGCTTCACTGCCTCCCTCTTGCAGCTGCAGCAAGATGAACATTTGCCTGCAAAATGGATGGTATAAATACTTTGTTAAGACACACCTTTTGCCCTTTACTTATCCCAATAATAGTTATTTAGAGATTTTACTTGGAAAAATCAGGATTCTAATATCAACCCCTTTGATTCGGTGTTATCTTTTTTCCAATTCAGTTATACTACCACCAGACGATTTTAATCAAAAACTGTATATATTTATATATATATATATATATATATATATATATATATATATATATATATATATATATATATATACCGTGATAAGTAACAAGTTGAATATGGTTATATCTTACTCCTCAAGTACAGAAAGTCTCTCCTTAACTGAATAAAATCATCTAGAAGTTGCAAAAATCAAATAAAAACTAAATCATCACACTGAAGGAGTTAAGACAATGTTACTGCACTTCAACCTAACCTTCTACAGTAACAGCCCTATACTAGGAGAAATCAGGATTCTAACATTAAAGCCAGATCTTGATCAACAGTGTCATTGCACTACAGTCACCTCTCACATATTGTATAGTTTAGAATGTGTACAGCACAATGTTACTTTAAATGAAAAGGCTTTAACTGACATCTACAACCTCACTGGAGCTCATACAACACCCTGTGGAGTTTAAGGGAAAACAGAGACTATATGTAGTTCTTGATCAACAGTGTTGTTATGCTACTGTTTTACTGCAGTGCTATTAACAAAGATATGTTAACTTCTTCAGCTAAGGGAAAAAGCTCTCACAGTAAAAAGATGAAGCACAATTATTTACCTCGACCGGAAAGTGAAGAGCTCCTCCTAAGGGGTCTAGTGGGAGCAGGGGTTGATCTCCTGCCACAACGGAGGCCCAGGGAAGATGTGGTGGAGGAACGGGGATGGTGATGTGGGGAGGAAGACATGGACCCGCCGGGATGTCGTGTGCACACTATTTGAGAGTGTATCACGCTTAACACCACCATCACTAACCCAGGCAGTAAGACTTCTGATACTGGCACCTCCTACAAAGGTTGAGAGGATTACAACAGGTATCTTCTACCCTGATGATGATCCTAAACCCCTTCTGGCTCAGCTGACGGCCAAGTGCGCTGATTAGGTCAATCTGACAATCAATGTAAATTTTTCATAACAATGGCTCAGTGAATTTCAAGCAACCATGATATGGTATTCAAGTTTTGGGAGTGCCTCTGTTCCACCAAGTAAAAACAAACTGACTACAGCAATGTCCAGTACAAAGTAGATTATTGCGGATGACATACCAGTGGCCACAAGGATGAAGTCAAACTCAGAAAACTGGCATGAGATGTGAATATACATATGGTCAATTCTAATGATCATTTAATGACAGAAATGATTACCTACGTGGATCTAATCCCAAGTCCAGCTGTCTAAAAAATCTGTAACTAGACCTTTTAGTTTCAACAGTGTTTGACATCTTATAACTGTCACCATGCACTATGGGACTGTGGTAATAACACAAATTGGTTACAGGTGAAAGTAGAAAGCAAGCCAGAGCTTAAATGCATATAAAAGGTCATACAATACCTCCTCCTGGAGGCAGTTTTATATATTGACACTACTGTAACTTATGGAAGGGGGGGGGGTGAATATCAGAGACTTAGCACAGAATATGAAAACCAACAGTACAATCCTTTGCCTCTAAGAACTTACCTTAATAATCTGTTCACTGTGCCTACATGTTATCATAACAGCACCACAGAACAAGATGGAACAGTAGATGGACAGTACAATGAGGAACCCCATACAGGATGTCTCAAGGATCCACCACTTATAGTACAATGGCAGGAGCACAATCCGGGTGATACCATGGAGCCCCGCCAGCCACAGACCAGAGTGGGGCTTGGCTTTGGGGAATGTTGAACCTGTGGGTGTGATGGAAAGTCTGGTATGACGGACAAGGTTGTCTACTGTTGCTGTTGTGGCCCCAGGCCCATCTAGACAGGCTGAAATGGCCTTTTTCCTGCAGTCCACCACCTTCCTTTAGGGGGACAGGAAGTGGGGCTAAAGGACTCTTGTATAACCAGAGAGTGAAACCATTCAGTTACATCAGTGCCACCAAGGAATGGCACCACTCCCATGCACTGAAGAACAAAGAAACTATGAGTATACTACAGAGTGTGCAGGAGCACATAGATTTATGTAACTCTGTCTATCCATCATTCAGTCCTATGTTGCTTCAACAAAACAAAGGGGCCTTGGATTAAGCTAGTCAGTCCCGACATTAAGGTGAGGGGATTTGTGTAACAAAATGCAAAGCCATATGGTAAAATAGCATAAATAATATATCTATGTAATAGTAAACTAAACATGAAAATAAAACATACCATAAACTGCTAAGCTAAACTAAGATATGAAAAAAAAAAAAACATAAAAATACTGTATAACAATACTGTATATAAAACTTAACAGACATAAAACAGCAGTACTGAAACAAAAACTGAAAATTCAAGTGATAACCATTGTAACAAAGAGAGAGGATTAGGAGAGGATGAAGTGGAACTATCAGTGTATGAAATGAGAATGCAAACACCAATACAGAGAAATGGAAAAGAAAAAAAGAAAAAAAAAAAAGGAAAAAAGAAAAGAGAGAGAATGAAAGGCGACATGAGAGAGTATCAATATTAAATACAGTACATCACTTATAATATGATTGCTTGATCACACATATAATATCAGTTTCTTTTTACAGTTCAAAAACCCTTAAAATGACTTCACCACACATAAAATATCCGTTTCTTTCTACAACTCAAAAATCTTACCATACCTCTAACCAGATCTACATCAATAAATTCTGTCTTGGGGTTTGCAGTTTTGCGGGGTGTATAAGATAGTCCTTGAAGGATCCTCTGTTCCACTGTGGTCTCCCATGACTGCTTGTCATATTGGCTGATGCGGCTCTGATACCACCCCAATGCCGACTCCAGCACCATCCTACAAAATGAATAAATACTGTATGTCATCATTATCATCCTAAACCTATTTCCCATTTATGAATGAGGTGGGTACTGTAAACTGTACTATACTCTTTTCATTTTAACTTAGTCTAATTTTGCTATCTCTTCATCTTGAATACCCAGCTGTAACAGGAAATAAACACTAAAATATCATTATCAAGAAGGGGTAAACACCATGGGGCGCATAGCCTCACTCACCTTCCAACTCCACCCATGAGAGTCCCTTTGTGCAACCCTCCAGACAGCAACTCTTCCCCCTCTAGATATCTCCTGACAGGAGTAATTGACCTGCTCCAGCCTTGAGTTAAATGGCCTTCCCCTTGGCTTCCTCCACTCAGGTTAACTTGCTCAGAGATCACCTTGTGAGCAGGATCAGCCTCAGGAAAGAAGGCCATGTGCCCATGTAGCTGGAGTTGGCATTGCTGTATTATGTGGGTAACAGGCCTTGATTCAGTCTCATGGAGTAGTCGCTCATTACGCACCTGGTTGTATCAGCGATATCCCATGATCCTACCAAGACCTAGTACCAGAGGAGTCAATTCGCCACTTCAAGTCACAGTTTAGCGTCCATGTCTCACAGCCATAAAGTAAGACATGGAGCACCAGCGCCTTAAAGATGCAAACTTTTGTCCTACACAAATAACGACTGTGCCAAATACCCAAACTGAGTGAATCCATAATCCTCAAGGGCACTCAGCAGTGTCTCCAGCGACTCCGCCAGGATAACTGCATCATTGGAAAAGTCAAGGTCAGTAACCCTGAAATTGCCAACTGATACCTCACAGTGACTTCAACCCACAGCCCGGTCCAGTACCCAATCCATACATGTGTTGACAAGTGTATGGGGAAGGACACATTCCTGTTTTACACCAGAACTTACTGGGAAGATGGATGTTCCCTCGGCCCCCCCCCCCCATACACACACATTTGACAGCACTCTCAGTGTTTGAGTACAAGCCAGCAATCAGCTGGATTATCCCTGCAGGGATCTCACACAGTCGCATATGTTCCCATAGTACCTCCCAATTTACTGAGTCTAATGCCTTCTTGAGATCCATATAGGCTGCTAGCAAACCTTTCCGTAAATCAACACCGAGTTCCACAAGAACTCGTAGAATGAAATATGGTGCTATGCAAACTATGCAGAGCTATACTACTGTCCTATTCTGACTCTGAGCCACAGGAAACAAGCTGTAAAACTACTAAAATCTCCATCACATTAGGATTAATGATCTATTGTAAACTTGTTAGGTTTCTGAAAATAACTCTGTTACATTTCTGTCGAAAGTGCCAGCTTGCTACTTGGTTTTCAAACCACAGTTCCTCACACATTCAGTTATCATATCTAACCATCTTCTTGCTCTTCCACACTCCCTGCTTCCACTTTCTTCACTTCACGAATTAGACACGGTAATAAAAGGGCAAAGGACATCTTTGACAACCATATCCACCCAAACATATCCACTAACCCCAACACATCCTGAAAGGTGTCCGTCTTTGGATATATCCCTCAGATGCACACTACACACACCTTACACACACTCAGACATGCCCCAGATGCCCATCAGAGACACCATCAATTATCTCCTTCCAATAACTATGATGCTCCTAAGACTCTACACTTGTACCTTACCAGATTTCAACTTTCAAAAGGGTACAGGGGCTCAATCAGAGAATGAGTGAGTGATACAGTTAGGGACACACACTGGATTTGGTTGCCCATGTAGGTGCAATAAAACTAAGTTAAAAAAGTACTATCACAGTTTCAATCAATATGATGTTAGGTGGCTTCAGTGTGACGGCTCCTTCATTACTTATGTCTTGCAACAACCAGACAATTTAACTCACATCAGGAGATTCCTGGTACTGGAGGGATGAGACATATACTCAACTAAACTATTTTCCCAAAGGAAGTATCTGACAAGTGAAATAAAACTGTATGATGACAGCATGATTAAACTGTAAAAGACATCATAACAGTGAAGAGATTGATGCTGGAACAAGGAAATAACTCCTCCTACCTGAAATTTAGGAAAAATGCTCATTCTTCTACAAATCTGTACCAAAATTTATACCCAAATCCCTTCTCTGTAATAAATGCTGAAATACACATGGCTCTCTCACATGTCAGTCACGACTAATGATAACCAATATGGATAAGATAACAATGTTCAGTAGGTGAAAAACAGGGAGATCACCTTATCTCATACTGGGTCATTAATCCCATCTCAAACTAAACTAACAGATCAGTCTGCTGTCTCAAGTATCATTCAGAACTAAGAATAACCCATATGGATAACAAAACAGGGGAGGGTGGGGAAGGGCTGATCTATGATGTACTGTTCCTCCCTTCTCCTATTAATTTGGGTGATCAATTTGCTATCGAAAATGTCAGTCAATATCAAGGATAACATGATTGTTTTAAGATATTAAAGTAAGTCGAACGGGGTGGGGGGGGGGGAATCATGGCCTAATCTCATGTGTCGTTCCACCCTGCCCTCAACAGAAAAGATGGATGGTATGGCTAATTACATGGCAATATCCCCTCCCAATTATGTTCTTGATACAACTATGCAATTTATAGCATGTAATGGTAAGGGAAGCCTTTACATGGTAGCAATGATATAACTGGACTGCTACTAACATCCCTCAACACTCTTCCTATGCCCCAAATGGAGGAAGGTGGACTGCAGGTGTAAAGCAGCTTCAGTTTAAGTCCAAGATGTTCATGTTCTGATGAACCTGGGCCACAACAGCAACAACAACTGAAACAACTGTATAATAATTAATGGTGTTAAATCCTTGAACCTGAACACATCTTATTTTATCAGCACTACCACAATTTTATATATATATATATATATATATATATATATATATATATATATATATATATATAGCTTAGAAAGGTCTGGCTGTGTAGGGATTTCAAACAAATTCCAATCATTCAACTCTGGAGAAATTTCAAACTGGAAAAGCTAGATATAGCCTTTATTTACTCTTTCACTACAAGAAGTCTCCCCAAAGCTGAATATAATTGTCTGAAAGTAACAATAAACAAAAGAAAAAGATCACTGGGCTCAAGGGGTGAATCTGATTTCAACCTTCACTGAACTATTCTCAAAAAAAAAAAAAAAAAAAAAAGATTCAGACACATGTACACATATTTAATGCACAATTCATCACACAATAGATGAGAACTACTGTATACAGGACTACAGTTTTACCCCAAAATTATCTTTCTTTTTTTTCTTTCTTTTTCTTTAAGCAATACATAACCATGGAGAGTTTGTTTCATGAATCTGTGTGTGTGTTATACTTACATTACTAGTGATGGAACAACCACTCTGAATGGCTTTTTCCAGGCTGTCCTTAAGCTGGTCATTTTCAATTACTCAGAGTGAAAACACACAGCAAAATATCACTCCTTTGATAAGACAGTTCTGTACAATGGCATAAACTTCTCTGTTAATGCAGTTGCTGAAATGAAATATAATGACATTTTCTGCACAGTAGTAACTTTGTACCTATAAATCTTTCATTTAAAAAATGAAAAAAACTTATCCACTCAATCTTACTACATGTAACAGTGCACACACACTCACTCACAGGATGCTAGGTACTGCTGAGATTATCTATACAGGAAATTGGCTTGCACGACACTTCTGTGCTATCAGTCTTAGATAACAGTCAAGATAAGATTTCACAGACGTATCAGAAATCTTATCAGTGAACAATGGAGAAATGTACTATGATCCAGATAAAACACATCACAGCATGTGTTCCCACGTCAGTCAACACCGACCAAGGTAACTATCAAAACTACAGTACTGCAGAAAATGATATAGCAGATTCAGAATATTCAGGGACAACACAAACTAGCATTATTATTATATATTTCTATTAATCTATGTCCAGATACTTTAATCCCAGAGGGGGTGGACACACACAAACTGCCTTAATATCTTTCTGTCCTCCACGACCTTTTATTCGTACATCTCTCCAGCATGCCTCCACCTCTACCCCAGAGACTACATTTTCCTGGTCAATCTCTCACTCTCCACTCTCTCTATAGCCAAACTATTGAAGAGTACTCATTTCACATCACTTTCCAGCAAATTCAGTTATTTTCATTTTGATCTGGCATGAAATTTGAACTCAACAAAATTCAGCATGCCCTCTGTATGTCAACTTCTTTTACATTCCGCTTTTGAATTAATACTATAAAACAGATAACAGCTATCTATAAAAGTTCTCTTGCTATCTGTGAAACTGATATGCCAACTTCCCCTAATGTACCATATTGCCAGAGTCAGGAGAGTAACCCCTTTCAGTGCAGATGCAGATGCAGATACAGTATCATTTTACTTACTCTGTCTCCAGATAATTTTATGTGCCTTTGGAGATTTCTAACTGGAGTGGTAAAATACAGCCCTCATTAACCCTTTTACAAAGGTGCTCTGATAGAAGAGGTCAAGCTTACAAGTGGTCCATCATGCTATGCAGGTTATATTTTCACTCTGCTAACCTTTTAATGATGTCAGAAATGCTACCTATTGTATTTTTGCTACCAGCAAATGATTAATGAAGAGTAGAGTGGCCTGTCACGCTCTAAGGCTGCGGTTCTTAATCACGGGTGTGTGCACACCTTTGGGGTGCGAAATGTCATTTCTGGGGATTGCGTAACATGCCAGCCAGTTCCGTTACAAGTTGTTAAAATAAAATTCTTCATCACGGAATGTTTCCATGGTTCACTGTACAGTATTTTCACTCTAAAACTGATTCCTAACAAGGGATGTGAGAAGATATTCTGAGATGTGAAGGACTGTGAACACTGACAAAGGTTAGCTACCATAGCTCTGTGGATTAAATTTTGCACTCCAGTAACATTTTCTATTTCACACTTGCTACTTCCATATAATTTTTTTTTTCTTCTTTGGAAGGACCTGCAGCAGAGAAGAGATTAATGACAGCTATATCTAATCCCTCTCATGAGAAGTCTCAAGTTGAATAAAATGTCTGAGTACTGAGTATGGTACAGGTTCAGAAACAATCAGTTTATCCAAAATGCTGTTCCCATATTACCCCCTTCAGGCGCAGGGGCCTGAGGCAAGACAACCAATGGTCCGGTATATGAAAAATCCATCACAAATATAGGCAGTCCATGTCATGTCAGGGATGTGTTCCAAAATGTCACTACTTTTTCCACACCATTATATTTGGTGCTGCAAATTGGGAAACTGGTAAATCACCTTTATTGTAGCAATGAAACTAATATTTATGAAGTATACTATACTAAACAATTAACAGCAAAATAACCTAATAAGACAAAAGGCAAGGAATTACTACCATACAGTATTGCTAAAATACAAAACTGGTGCAGGAGTTACTGGATCTTGAAATGATTTACCATCACAAGAAATGTACAGTAATCCCTCCATTATTTGACGTTACAGAGCCAAAAGCACGTCCAGGTAAAGGCTCCATCTGGATAACGGACCTCTCCACTGGCCCCCTTTCATACACAACCAAACTTAGAAAGCTAGTGTGAAAGGCCACTATGGAACATTGTACAAAAGTTGTTCCTGTTGTTCAACACTACTCAATCTGGTCAAGCAGACCTGTAAACCACAGCAAAGTAATTACTGTGGTCAAGCAGACCCATCAACCAAGACAAGCAATCACCAATGGGTAAACTACCCAGCCAGACAGGGCGGCGCCACCAGGTTATTCCCGCCCAGCCAGGCGGAAATGTTCGTGCAACCATAATTTCCACCCAGACGCAGGCATTTTGTCCAGATAATACGGAACAATGTATGAATTATGGTTTCGAACAGCCAGATCACAACATCCAGGTAATGGATCGTCTGGGTAATAGCCATCTAGACAATAGAGAGATTACTTACTCAGAATCACACAAATTAACATATGGCAACTACATTTGGCCATGTGGAGAGGATGGAGGGTGAAAGACTGACGAAGAGAGTGTATGTGAGTGAGGTGGAGGGGGGAAGAGGGAGGGGGAGGCCGAGGATGAGATGGAGGGATGGGGTGGAGAGGTATATGAGAGAAGGGGGTGTAAGTTGGGAGCAGGGCAGTGAAATGGCAGGGGACAGGGCGACTTGGAGGCGATTTGTTTGTGGCCACCCCAAACGGGATTGAGGCGTCTGGCAATAGATAGATAGATAGAACTACATTTCAAGATATGGGTAATGCATCATTATTATGGAAGAGTACAACGGTACTCAGCCTTGTTACTAACCATACTGCTGGGGTGGTTGAAACTGATTAACCCTTATACTGCGATGGATTCATGTACTGTACATGTACGAATTTCAGATATACTGTACAATTATCTATCTGAAGGAATAAAGGAATAATGGAGAATTAGCACCAAGCCATGATATGGCTTTATGGCACTGCAGGGGAAGAGGGAAAGTAAAGGCCAGAAGAAACACAGAAATTTCAAGAAGAGAGGTGCAAATAAGGGCAGAAGGGACAGGAAGAAAAGAGAGACCAGAGACAAAAAAGCCCCTTTTAGTTGCCTCTTACAACAAACAGGGACATTGAGGAAGTACCAGTATTCTTTACCCCCTCCCCAGGGGCTATCAATCTGTAGCTAAAGGTCACAGCCAATGGCTTAAAAATTGAAAGCACAAAGGCATAGGTGAGCACCATATTGTGACAGTCACGTGAAACACCTATAATGGTGGGAAACACGCTACATTCCCCTTCACACATACACTCAGTATTAACAATAAAATATATTTTTAGTTTTTATTAGTGGTAAGAGGGGGTGCTCATCATCCACTTACTCAATATAGCGCTGCTCTCGGGTGCCTGCCCTTTCCTCTCTTCTTTCCTCCTCTGTCTTTCTTTCCTTCATTCTTTCCACTTCCTTTTGTCTACAGGTGACTCTACCCTGAGCGACAAGCTGAAAACTTTCCTGTAGACTGGGAAATAATTTACTACGCTGGGTGGTAACCATAAAACCAAATTATGGCATCTGGTGGTTTAGTGGGCAATTAATGCATTCTAATAGGACTGAACCTGTGCAGATTTATATCCAAATGGTGGTTGGGGTCTACTGCTCACATAATGCCGCTCAGGGATGGGTGAGGCTGGTCACTCTCATCTTAAATGTCAGGACCAACTCGCCTAGCCCCAGGCTCCTATGCTCCCCATGGGGTAAAACTGGATTAGATGATGAATGAATGAATGAATGATTGTTTGTGTAGTGGTCAAATACTGGGGGTTTCTTTTCTTCTTTGTGATCTCAGCTTTAAATCACTCACATGTAGGACATTTTATTCATTTAATATTACTGTTTCCAAATTAGTTAATTTAGAACAGTATAATTTGTATAAACTGAGGAGTTAAATATAGCTTTCATATACTTCTAGCCTTTCTAAGGTTGAATATAATCATTGTTAAAATGGGCTGTCATTGAAGGTGCTAATAAATGTTACGTTATTCTCTGCATGCTGCTCTGTGGACACACCTAGTACCTTACAATAAATGACCTGGGCTTGGTGCGTGATCCATCATTACAACTGCACGGGTGAAATCAGATTTAAATTTGGGGTAACTCTTCAGTTGCACAGCCCTGTTTATAGACACAACACAAAGCAAACTTACCAAGACATAACCGTGCCATCAAAAGCCCATACTTCGGTTCTAACTTTATCATCGTTGGCCCTAACCCTGGCATAAATGGAAAAATGAAATAATGCTTTTGTTTGCTATGTCTAGGTACAGAAATATCTAAAAATAAGGCTCTGCAACTACTTTTAACAATTACTAGAATATACAGTCCTCCTCTGTAATTGTAATACTCTATTGGTTAATCATGTAACGTTATCAGTTATGTAGGATGATCTCTTCCGCAACAGTATGATTAAGACAGGATTCCCTCCATCTGCAAGCAAGGTCAAGGACATTAATCTACATTAAAGATCTCTAGTTTTAGTACTCTCACTGCTACCTTAATTCTGGGAGGCAACAGTGCAGACGAGTTACCTGTACTCCGTGTATATTTATCAAGAAAACTTCCGGAATACTGCACGGGTGGTAGACATTGACATTTCTTCCCTTCCTTTTAAACAAATATGACCCGTAATGACCACAGCTGATGCAGGCATAAACTAGTTTCTTGTTTACCTTGATATATAACACTTACCGGTAAAATGAATAATTATGTTGCTGTACTAACCACGTCTAATTATAACTACTTATCATACAAATTGTTAATTGGTTATTGGACCTTGGATAACAAAAGAAAATATTTTTATCCCGCAATCAATTTGTTTTGGGATGCTGATGACGTCACAACAGCTGATGGCACGTTTATGAAGCTGCCAAGAGGTGTGGGAGATAAGCACTTATTTGACAGCGTCTGAGGCGAGTCTTTTTACCCTAAGTTGTAATCTCTTCACCGATTTTGTACGCGATGTATTTCGTAAATGAATAATGTAGCCACTACGGGTATTTATGCTCAGAACGAGAATGATTGATGGTAAACTACCAAAATAAATATGAACAAAATTTACTATGTGAATTATGCAAGGAGGAAGAAGAAAGGCAACTTCATCTATTTCATTGTAAGGCATATGAAGACATAACGGAGAACATAATAGTGAACGAAACAATAAATGGAACAATCCAAGAAAACGATAAAGTGGCTGAAACTGTAGAAAAAATACTGAAAAGGAGTATAATACTAAATATGAGAAAGGAACAATTGAAATAGATAAGGGATACAGAAAATAAATAATAAATAATATGTTGTAAAACAACTCCTGGACAGGACAGTGCACCAGCAACAACATGTCCATCTGTTCCACCATAACTTTGAGGGGATGAGTACTCAGTGAAACTGTGGGTAGGCTTACTGTAGCTTCAGTCATTCTGGGTAAATTTCAAAAAAATCCTCTTAAAAGGGCAATGCCAGAGTTCCTTGAAAAAGGGGTCAATTTGCAGTTTGGTAAAACCATGGAATTTCAAAATGAAAATTTGTTTTAACCTAACCTTGTGTTACCTTGAACCGTTCCTAGGTTAGGATAGGGTAAAACAAATTTTCAGTTTCGAAGTCCATGATTGTATGAAACTGCAAATTGACCAAGAAGGGAGTACACAGTGGAAACCTGTATCATGGCCATAAATGGGGAGTGTTGAGTGGTAACCATACAGTCAATTGGTTGTTTGATGATCTGGTGGTTTTAGGCATTCTATTTGGGTGTGGCCCATAAGGGATGGCAGCTAAGGGATGGTTCAAGTTTACTGCACACATAACATAGTGCTATTTTATCTGCAGCCAGACAATAATCCCATAAAGGGCAGCCATTTGTCTGTGAGTTTTTAACAGGGAGGGTCACTAACCTTCACCAACCTACTTGTTGACATGTATGGAACACGTGAAATTTGGTTATATGGTTACCACCCAGCAATGCAATTGGTTTCCTGGTTTCCATGAAACAATTAGACTTGTCACTCAGTGTAAAACCACCTGAAAAGGAAAGAAGAGTAATATAAAGTGACAGGAAAGATGGGAAAAATCACTTACCGGTACTTCAAATGTCTGGCCTGAATAGGCTTTCTCTGGGCTCGTATGCTCATGGCGGGGCAGTAAAGAACTGGTTAAGAGATAAAGATATGATAGTTATACTTCCCGTGTTTTTGTATGAATGCTTACAAATTGCACAGCTATGTTGTTCACCTTGTACATTTGTCTCATTTTTCAGGTGCCTGAGATTCACATAAGATGCCAACAGTGCTATTATTAGACGTGTCACTGTCAATGAGCCGGGGCATTGACGCAACCAGCCCCTGTCAGGAGGACGACGAAACAGAAAGGCAGTTATTACGGAAAGATTTGGCAGCTCATGGCTGTAACATTTTGCTTGACCACTTCATTCAACACTGCAAATTAGAGTTTGCATCTTTGGTAAGCACATTTTATACAAGAACCAAATATTAGCAGCTACCTGGTACCTACTGTATCACTGGAAAAGATGTCCATAACTTACAGAAATGGGCAAATCAGTTCTGAAGGTAGAAACTGAATTTTAATAGGCAGTTTCTTTAGCGAACTGAGGATTTTAAGAAAAGAAAATGTAAAAAAGGTTGCTGCTGATGAGGACAATATGCATTGTAAGTTTCCATGCACTACATACTGTACTTTCAGATTGTGTTCTCTTCTATGTACAAAGTGCTGATGTCCTTTACAAGAGATTTTGAAGCAATCAAGAATGCACTTAACATGGCTGAGGAATGTGACAAGACATGCATAGAAGTGGGGCTGATGGGGGCAGCTCAGCACATCCTGGAGGAATGGGGAAATGGTACTCCCTGCCAGGTGAGGCTGTGGACTCACAGTTGCTTTGGACAGATTTTTTCAGACTGGAGGGTTATTATAGCCTTTATTGACCCCTTCAAAGTAAAGGTCATTTCTAAGTTGCATAAAGCATCTGGAGATGGCAAATTAAAATGAAAATTATGTCCTATGGGTTGATTGGGGTAACAGCAAAAAATAAGTAAATCATTCATTCATTCATCATCTAATCTAAATGTTAATATTATTAAATTTTATACTTTTACTGTTATAAAAAATGACAATTTTCTTAACTGTGCCTATACTCTAGCTAACCCTATTTTAGCCAGGATTGAGGATGGGAATAATAATCCACAGTGAAAATGTTTCAGGTAGTGCTGGTGACTGATGGCAATGCAGGAACTGGCCAGCACCACTTACAGAAATCCATGATGTCCCCCCATTCCCGAGGAGCATCTCAGTTCCCGCTACCCTTCCCATTCCCTGCCAAGCTCAATATTATGTGTATAGCCAACCCTAATGAACCATGTCTCCAGGTGTGTTCTGCTGAGAGTTTTTATGCAGCTTATCCCTACTTTCTGCCTATCTAATTTGTATATATACTGTATAGGGTGTATGGAAATACAGTACTGTATTAACATTACCCCATCTTTAAGTAGCAGTAAGGATGATGACGATGATGATGATGATTGAAATACTGACCTTTTATCATCCATAAGTTTTCCATCCTTCCATCATGTAATCCAGTGTTGCCCCATGAGGAGTGTAGGAGCCTGGGGATGAGCAAGTTAGTCCTGACATTTAGGATGAGAGTGACCAGCCTCACTCATCCCTGAGTGGCATTACATGAGCAGTAAACCTCAACCACCCATTAGATATAAACCTTCAAAGGGTCCATCCAATTGAAGTGCCTTAATTGCCCACTAAACCACCAGCACCATAATTTGGTTATATGGTTACATCCCAGCATAGTAAATGGTTTCCAGGTGTACAGGAAACCATTTGGCTTGTCACTCAGTGTAGTCACCTGTAGACAGATGGAAGAGGAAAGAATGAAGGAACGAAAGATAGAAAAGGAAGGGTGGAAAGGAAGTAAGAGAGGAAAAGGCAGGCACCCGAGAGCAGCACTACATCGAGTGAGTGGATGGTGAGCGCCCCCACCAGCCACACATATTTACAGATATTTATTCCTCTAACTGCATGCACAATATTTGCTGTACTGTTTGACCTAATATTTCTCCACTGTTTGCAGGCTTCCAAGCCCCTGTATCAGAGGCTAATAGAACTGAATGGGGAGGGAGACATATTGGTTCCTGAAGGCAGTCTTACAAAGCAGGTGATTGAGATCATGTACATTAGTGTTATTAATAACAGTATCATAACACATTATACAAACTGTATTACTGATGAGCAAGGCGTTTCTTTCTTGGCCATTAGTGTGAAATTACTTATCATAGTGAAATTGACTGTGTAATGAGTGATAAAGTATAAGCATTAGTGTACATGGTATTATATTCTTTACCATGTATACTCTTAGCTCCTTCAAGCATATGTTATATATATTTTATTCCTGTTGCTACTAGACAATTTTATTTAGCTTTGGACACCATTCTCCAAGTTGAATGGAGTGATCTGGGGTTAGAAAGAATAAAATCAAGATTAGGCTACATCCTCAAGTTAAACAGTAATTTCATTCTTGTCAGTCTGTCACGGAGATGTTTGAACACCTAATCAAGAACAACTTTTCTTCTTACTCCGGAGTGCTGCACTGTGGCAACCTTTCAGCACCCATCACCCTCTCGCCACCACCACAGGTATTGTAACTCTTGTTGAGTATGTTCTTGCCACCATTCAGTCATTTAATTCAGCTTGGAAGTGACTTTTAAAACTGGAGGAGTTAGGTTTACCCCTCAGTAACCCCTTCACTATAAGACACTATTCCTAAGTTTAGTAAAATCAAGACGGTGAGACAAAAGTTGTATTACAGGTCTGAAGGAATTAACCCTCTCCACTTTGACAGCTCTTTCAGTTAAATGATGACAAACGAATGCCAGTACAGTAAAACCTCGATATAACGGACTTCAATAGATCGGAATTCACTTTTATCGGACTCGAGAAGCTACCGGACTAAATTCCTATATATCGGAAAAAGTCCGACAAAGCCAGAAGCAGTCTGGACTGCCTGACCACTTCAGCTATGTTCACCACAATAAGGTAAATAAAAGACATGTTTATCAGTGTACAGTACAGTATTATTATATATATTATACCACTTGATTAATGTAGTGAGGTTATAACACAGTACAGTACCGCAATGGTAGTCAAAACAGTTTAAAAACCATTCATGCAATCCAGACTAGTGTCTGATATATCGGAAAAAGTCCAGGTTAACAGGGTGAGGTCCGGATGTGGCTTTTATCGGAATTTTGCATTTTTCAGAATAGTTTAGGCCCCAATTAGTCCGCTACAATGAGGTCTTACTAAACACTGACTGTATTGTACAGAACAGTTAATAGGGATAGTTTCACACCCTGTTCGTACACTACCAAGCGAAATAAAGTTATCTGGTGATAGCAAGAATAGAAAAAAAAAAAATACTTTTTAATAGGTACCAGTATGAAATGAATGTCCTGTCTTGTGCTTTGAATCTCTGATACAGTAAGACCTCACTATAACAGACTAATTGGGGCCCAAACCATTCCGAAAAATGAGAAATTCTGATGAAAGCGACATCCGGACTTCCTCCTGCTAATTCGGACTCTTTCCGATATATCAGACATTAGTCCGGATTGCATGAACAGTTTTTAAACTGTTTTGACTACCATTGTGGTACTTTACTGTGTTATAACTTCACTACATTAATCAAATGGTTTAATATACATAATAATATTGTACTGTACACTGATAAACATGTCTTTTATTTCCCTTATTGTGGTGCACATAGCTGAAGTGGTCAGGCAGTCCGGACTGCTTCTGGCTTTATCAGACTTTTTCCAATATATAGGAATTTAGTCCGGTAGCTCCTTGAGTCTAATAAAAGTGAATTCCGGTCTACTGGAGTCTGTTATCAGGCAGTCCGGACTGCTTCTGGCTTTATCGGACTTTCTCCGATTTATAGGAATTTAGTCCGGTAGCTTCTCGAGTCCGATAAATGCGAATTCTGGTCTATTGAAGTCTGTTACATCGAGGTTTTACTGTATTGTATATTAAAATGTGTCCCTAGTAGTGTACAATAAAGGTATCTAATGTAGTGCCTAATTTGTCACAACTAGCTCAGTGGCACTACCTTTCTTCTGCCTGTCCATATTCTTTCCCCTCTTCCCCCCATTCCTCCTATCCCTCATCGCCTGCACTACCTCTTTCCCCCCCATCTCCCCCTTTACATTGCCCTCCTTTCCATCTCTCCTGTTGTCTCTTTTTCCCTTCCTCCTCCGGTTTAATTCATCACTTCCTGTGCTCCTCCTCCTTTTGCGCTGCTCCCTATCCCCTCTCTTCCCTTCTTTGTCTCACTTCCCTCCAATTTCCATCTCTCCACCCCAGCCTTACTGCCGCCACCATGACTTTGAGGTGATGCGTGTGAGTGTGGACCCAACAGTGACTGTCCTGGGATTCCTCAACACTGGGGATGTCTCGTCTCCTCCAGCTTTCTCACGACACCTTGTCCTGCCACTTTCTGCTAAAGGTTAGCATACAGTCATTATGTTGTAATGTGCATTTAGCCTCTGAATACAAATTTGGGGGATTTATCAAGCTTTTGAAAATACAGCATTTCATCCGCCAAACTGGCTGGTGTAGCTGTTGTACTGAATTACAGTATACAAAATTTAGTTTGGATATGTCTGGGCCATCTCTCTACATGTTATTGTTTTTATTTCAGTCAGACAGGCTCTTTGTATTGGATATTTCTTTATTCCATCAAGTGTCATATCTCATTCTTCCATATCAGAGTACTTATAAATTTCACCAGCAGATATACTCTTCATCCTGTTATGCTTGCAGTTGTTCTGACATTTTTAGCCTCAGCACTTTTTCTCTTCTTTTTGTTTGGGCTACCACCTTATAACTGTATTCATCTTAGGACAAACCCAGGATCAGCTTATTGGTAATGAAGGTAGTGCTTGCCTTGGCGCAGGTGATATGGTGATGTTGCCCAAAGTGGACGCTGGGAGTGATGATGAGGGGGCAGGTAACGATGAAGGCAAGATTCCTTCCTTCTGTGTCCTGCTACATGGAGGGCTTAAGGTACTGTGGTTCTTATTCTTGTTATTGTTGTGGCCCAGGCTCACTTGAATGTGAACCTAGTGGACTGCTGGTTGAAGTTGCTCCTCCTACACTCCACCATTTTCCTCTCAGGCAATAGGGAATGAGTTGAGAGACGTTTGTGTAACTGGGTTGTGGAACCGCTCAGTTATATCAGTGAATCCCTCTCTCATAACCCTCTTGATCATAGCTTCCTTTAACTCCTGCTGGGCTTCCTTGCAAGGTAGTTTACCTTCCCTGAGTCATTGTTTTATAGCCAGTGTAAACTGTAAATCATATGAAACTTGCAGCCTGGCCTGTGCACACCTTTACTGTGCCTAATTTGAGGTTGCAGCTTAGCATGGGTTAATGCAGACGAGATAAAAACATCTGTTTCTTTTCAGCGTGAGAATATGGTGGCTCTGTGCCAAGTGGGAGAGAACTGGTATGGAATCCTGTACTCCTGGGCAGACAACAAGAAAAAGTCTAACCTTATGTTATCCCTCTTTGTGCCAGGTCAGTGGGTATGCAGAAATAAGTTGACTAAAATATTTGGATATACCAATAGAGTCTGCTTCACTGAAACAAATTCTTCTTTATAGGGAGATGCTGGTAACTGTCATCACTTTACAAGGCTGCTTTACACTTATCATTTCAGTATAAGAATTTAATGTGAGGAGATATCTTGATTGTGGGTTGGGTTGGCAAGAAGCATTTTACTCTGCTATACTTACACAGTGAAGCACCCCCCCATATTTCTAGTGTATAATGAGGTAGTTTCAGCAGGGGTTTCCCTGTTATTCCACAGCATCTACTTCTCATTTGGCACACATTATTTTTTTCTGTGATGCAATATATCAAAGAGCATCATCTGTCAGCATAGAAACATAGCAACCTTCTCTCAGCTTTGGAATATCAGCTAGCAAAGGAGAGTAAGAAGAGATGAAATATTGTGTCCACAACTGTACTTTGTCCACCTTCAGTGACCAGGATCTCAATATGACACATTCCTGAGTCTTACTTTAATTGAAGAGTTTATATCTGTCATTCCTGCTTATGACTGACCTTACTTATCCCCCCATGCCTCCAGCCAGCATGTCTCTTGCACATAACACACACATCCACCATTCAAATTGGAAATGGGTAGTGCAATGAAGTGAAAAATTTGAAAGGCTTCATTGGGGAGCAAAATGATATATGGCTTAATCCATATAGTTGATTTGTTTTCACCTGACAGAACTGGACTACTCCCACAGTTTGAACATTAAGTTGTGGTAGCATGAAATTTGATGAACCTTGGTTATAACATAGAAATGAGTCTCCTTGAGTACTATTCAAACTGACCCTCTAGTCTGATGCCACTTGACCATCAACTAAGTGAAATGGGTTTGGGATTTTTTTTTTTCTTGGCTTTTCAAAACAGACAAAAATGGTATTGTGTAACCAGATTATTGTCATCAAGTTAACTAGGCTTAACCATGTGTATTTATTTAGACATTTCTTTCAGGTGTAGATGTTATACCTTGGATGGGTAAACTCTCAAATTTGGGTCCTGCCTCTCAGTTATCTGTTAACCCCTATGGCCCCTCAGATACATCCACGCCCTTCCCCATCAAGGTCAGTAAAAAAAATTACCAAAGTTCTTGGCCTTGAGCCTGTCAGTATATATTCCCCCCCCTCCCCCTAGCACAATGTTTCAAAGCAGAGAAGTGACCTTAGGTACCACCTCCATCTCATTGATACTTAGAGTTCATTCAAGAAACCATGAAAGTAATTTCATGGTACCTTCTTAAGCACCATTTTTTGTTTTTTTGTTTTTTTTCCCAGTTTCATGGTACTTTCTTATGCACTGCTTTCTCAAGCACCTTAAAAAATATCTTTAAAAGATACTTTAGCTTTTCTGTTACAAATAGTAAAAAACAAACCTTCATACTTAACCCGCCCCGTCCCGACGACGTATAGGTACGTCACCACGATTTGCATTTGCCAGTCCCGGCGACGTACCAGTACGTCATGCAATTGCAATATGCATAATTTCGACAATTTTCAAATTTCGCGCTTGATTTGCGGTACGTACCCTCGCCTGACCTTCCCCTACCTGCCACCAGGCGGGGACACTCGGCAACCCCGCGCTAGCCCGCCACTCGTCCACTCACCTGGTAGCCACGGTCCTGCTCAGACATGGCTAAGAGAGGTCTCTCAGAGAGCGAAATTCAAGTCGCCCTGGACACCTTTACCGGCGACAGTGATTCCTCACTGGATGACGAGGAGATGGACAAGGATTATGTGCAGCCAGAGGAGGAAGAAACCACCAGCAGTGACGAGGAAGTTCCGTCACACAGGAAGCGGCAGTACGTGACTTACCGTGCTGCTAGAGAGGGGCAGGAGTTAAAGAAGGCACGTGGTATATCATATCCCTATCCCCAGCGTGCCTTGGAAGCAGAATTCGAGGTCGAGGACGGAGACGTGGGACGTGCTGCCACGTGGTATGGACGGGAGGTGATTACCCATCGTGGCCCAGAGCGCACACCACGTCGTCTAAGCAGGTATGGGCCTAGCATTCTGTTTGGGGCGGTAGGAAGTGAAGTGGAGGGAGTGGGGAGTGAAATGGACATTCCTGGGATTAGGGAAAGTGAGAGTGAGGTGGGTGAGTCATTGCTCTCCCTACGCAGTGTGAGGCGGCAGAGTGGATCACGTGGGCCAGTGCGGGTGCGTTCATTATCACGTGGGGTTGTGAGGGAGGGGGAAGGTGGGGAGGAACCACTCCAAAGCACGTCTTATGCTCCCCAATATCCCCTAACACGTGGTCGAGCAAGGTTGCGTGAGAGCACATGGTGTGGTAATGGAGGGGGAAGGTGGGGAGGAACCATTCCCCAGCACGTCTTCTGCTCCCCAATATTCAACAATTTCATCCCCACAGCCCCCTAATGTTCCTCAAGGCCGTAAGGGTAAGGGAAAGGGAAAGGGTAAAGGCAGAGGGAAGAGGAGTGACAGTGGGGAAGCCCTCCGTACTCCTTCTCCCCAACCTCCCCAACCAGGATCTCCTCCCCACCCAGACGAAGGCAGTGATGGGGACGAGGGATTTGTGTCGTGGGATTGGGAGGATGGGAGTGATTTTTCTCCCCTCATTCACCCCTTCACTGAGCATGGGCGATCTGGCTGCATTGCACCAGGTATTCACTGTAATTCAGGCAGGTTGGATTTTTTCCACCTGTTTTTCAGTGAGGCCTTCGTAGATCAGATCGTTTTTCAAACAAACCTGTTTGCAAGCGGCCTACGGCTAGAAAGTGAAAGATTGGGAACAAGGAGTAGGCATTCTGTGATTTATGATTACCCTGTCTCCATTCCAGAAATGTTCTTATTTTTTGCCCTTGTCCTTTTGATGGGTATAATAAGAAAAAATAGAATTCCTGCTTACTGGACTAGGGACCCTGTTATGTTTACCCCCATATTTGGTCAAGTGATGAACCGTAATCAGTTTCAACAAATTCTAAGTCGCCTCCATTTTTATGATGCTAATGACCCTGCAAATGCAAACAACACTGACAAAATGAGGCGAATTAGGCTGGTCTTTGATCACCTCAGGCAAACCTTTCGATCCTCATTCTATCCCTATAGAGATCTCGTCATAGACGAGAGTCTCGTGTTGTGGAGAGGCAATATTTCATTCAGACAGTATACACCCAGCAAAAGGCACCATTTTGGGTTCAAGATCTTTGTTATGTGTGACTGTAGGACTGGATACGTGCAAGACATAGTCTTGTACACAGGTGCACAGACAGACATAATAGAAGATCGAAGTATAGGACTTTCGGGAGCAGTGGTAAAGACGATGATGCAAGACTACCTTCATCGTGGTCACGTTCTCTACCTCGACAACTGGTACACTAGCCCTCTTCTCGCTCGTTATCTTCACAGACATGAAACGGGAGTCTGTGGAACCGTAAAGGTGAACCGGCGTCACATGGTCAAGGTAGGGCGGAAACTTGCAAGGAGTGAGGTTGTCTTCTTCAAAGCAAACAACATCCTTGCAACAATGTGGAACCACAACAGAGAAGTAAGCCTCTTGTCCACGGTTCACCGCCCCTTGATGCACCGTACTGATTCTGTTGATTACCATAGCGAGAGCAGGCGTCGTGTTTGGAAACCTGAATGTGTCATGGACTATAATATGAACATGCGCCTCGTGGACCAGTCAGACTCCATGATATCGACGGTAGAGTGTGCCAGGACCACGATGAAGTGGTATAAAAAACTGTTCTTTCACTTGCTAGATATCACTGCTCTGAATTGCCACCACCTTCACGCCATGACCACAGGAGTTCAGGAAACCTTTGAGGGGTTTGTGAGGGAACTCACACGAGAAATCTTTGCTAAGTATGCTGTTGAAAGGCCCCAACAGCGCCCCCGCACTGCCCATATTACCCACACTCCCCAGAGAATATCCGCCTGCCATTTCCCCACTCCTATCCCTCCCCAGCCCAACAGACCTAGGCCCCAGCGCAGGTGTCACGTGTGCAGTCATTCCCAGGTGAGACTCACGACACAGAGGAAGGACACCCGCTATGAGTGCGTGCAGTGTGACGTGGGTCTGTGTATTCACCCATGTTTTAGTGAATATCACACGTTGCTGCACTTTTAGCATGGTGTGAATGCGAAAGGACGCTGAAAATATGAGGTAAATGCGACAGACAGACGCTCTGTGAAAATATCAGTCATGTGGATCGCCAAATATTAGTATAAAGTGCCTACGGGTAGAACATAAGTGAAAACATTGGGTGTAAGTATATAAATCTGCCCTAAGTTGAAACTTACATAGAGAGGGTTGTTTGATTCGATATTCTGTCGCTCAGTGCAATAAATACGGCCCCTGATTATATATTTCTTATTATGTGACATTCTTACGGGTATAATATAAGTTCAAATTATTGTATATGATGATGTATATTCTAAGTCAAATATTCATAGCGTGTCTATAAAGATAAGATTTCCTGACGCTTAGTCGAATGAATAAGGCACGTATTAGTCAAAATAAAAGTCAGCAAGTGATAAAGTGAATAATTAGTATATAAGTGTGTGAGTGAATTAGTATATAAGTGTGTGAGTATTATGTATGACGAAACATTCCTTGCGAGGGTATTTTTAGGCGATATTCTCACGCTCACTTGAATAAATAATGGCAGTAAGTATGTACAGTGCATTCTAGGGGTGTAAACGTGTGTAATGTAAGTGGGAAAATATAATTTGAGTGAATAAATAAAGTAGATGATGAAACACGAGTGTTTGAGATCGTGGTTGCTACGTGAATAGGCGCTAGCATATCGCTAAATGCCCTCGTAATGAATGATAATAATTGAAAACCTTCACAGTGGTGGAGGAAAGGTTCTATGTAAATGGGAAAATAATTGGAAAGTGATAAAACAATTTGGTATGTTGAAATACGAGTCATAGCGAGTGCGCTTACTAAGCTGATGTGCGCTAAACTTATGCTGCATGTCATCATAATGAATGAAAACATCTGAAAACACTTACAAACAGTTATAATTGGTAAATTGTCCTTGAAACAGAAGTATACAAGTAGAAAAAATGATAGGTTGACTCATACCAGAAACTTAGCATACTGTATAGCATGTTACGACTCGGACCTAACTCGCTATGCTCGCGCGATGGTACAATGCTTATTTTTCCTATATATGTGTCTGAAATCCATTATCTTGTTACTGTTATTGTTTATTAGTTCAAATTCAATAAATGTAGAGGTGTTGTGTGTTGTTTGTCCCATTATTCCTTACCATAGAAAACGTACACACATATCCAGCCCATTACAGAATACGATACCTGCGGGGGGAAACCGCACCTGTAGAGACCACTTATAGACCGCAGAGACCACTTTCTTCATGATTTTCCATCTTTTCTCGACCTAAGCGGAAGTTTTAGAAGAAAAAAAAATTTTCCAAAAAGGCTCGGGACTGGGGGATGTCATAGGTGCGGAAAGGCTCGGGACGTGACGGGTTAATCCATGATTCTGTGCCAAAGTGAAGCTGTGTTCAACAAAGGCATGTTTAGGAGCATCATCTTGCAGTTGTACCCTGTTTTGTACCACCTGTCTTACAAGTTTGTGCTTCATCATGCAGTAATCTCACTGTACATGTGGTGCAATAATTCAACAACTTAGCTGCTTTCATTAAACACACACATTTGGTTTTGGTATGCTGTTCACTGGGTAACATTTTACTGTGCCCATATGTAAGAACCAAAAAACTGTATATTAATTTGTGTACCCTTGTGGAGACACTAACAGCAAATTTAGTGTGGCTAAACATGTCAGGGGATGCCATATATATCATGATAGATGTATCTAATGTACTGTGGCATAAACTTTTTTGTGTAATCAATGAAATATCTGCTATGATACAATTTGATAAGCATATGAATTTCCCATGTGCAGTGATATGTAATAAATGTACTTTGTACATAATTTCAAGTGACTGACCAAATGTTCTGTATTTCAGGTTCAAGAGAAAAAGAGTTATGCACTCAACTCCGTGGTGTGGGTAAGACAAGGAGGATTACAGTCTGATATACAGAAAATACTACGCCATGCTCGCAAACTTCCTGACAAGACTCAGAGTTTTTATAAGGTATGAAAATCTTTCGGTGCCTGGTGGTTTAGTGGGCAATTAAGGCGCTCAAATCGGAGTGAGCCGATGCAGGATTATATCCAAGGAGTGGTCGGGGTTTATTGCTCACGTAATGCCACTCAGGGATGAGTGAGGCTGGTCACTCTCATCTTAAATGTCAAGACCAACTTGCCTAGCCCAAGGCTCCTACACTCCTCATGGGGTGACATAGGATTGGATGATGGATGGATGGATGGAAAAGAATTTGGCTACTATAGACAGTGAGAGGTACTAGAATGAGTGAGGTAGGACCACAAAGCTTGATAACAAACAACACATCATTACTCTTAGGTAGGAACCTGTCACATATAAGTAGTCAGTCAGAAATGTATCAAACACTGTTACAAATTACAGATATTGGAGTTCTTTTTCCTAAATGCTTTTAGCAACTGTTCAGGAGAAATCTGCTATGATTTGCTTTTCCCAACACTGGATCTGTCCCATTCATTACTTGGGTTTGGACGACAACACTGATGATAAATCTAACATTAGCATCAACCTGTACAAACATTAACACTTGTTTTTGTAACCAATATTGCAAAAGAATTCCTTACAAAGGATATTTGTCTTGCAGATGTTGCAGTGAAAAATTAGGCTGTATTAGAGAAGTCCCTAAAGAAAGAGCAAATTTTTCCACAGTAATAAGGAGAATGATACTGTATAATGTAAAAAAAAGTTAAGGGGTTTGAGCGTATTTCTATTAAGTTGATGCTCAACCTATAGTATCTACAAAGTAATTATTTGTGATGTATCTGAGAATTTGGGTGGATATGATGATGATGTGTCTGGAGTCAAGTAGGCATGGAAAAAGCATATATATATATATACCCATTGTACAATACAATATTAGTACTGAAATGTATATGCCCAAGTCTGTCACATGTATTCACAAAGCTACCATACATTGTTTCCTCAGGAACTGAATCGTGTGCGTCGCGCAGCCTTAGCTTATGGGTTTGGTGAACTGTTGGAGGGACTGGCCAATGTGCTGGAGAGAGAGTGTACCCTACTGCCATCCACTGCCCACCCTGATGCAGCCATACAACTTCAACATGCGTATGAGGCTCTCCGCAGCCATGACAGAAAGGATGCACGCCAAAATATCACACCACTCAAGACAACATTTTCTGGCAATGACTAGGATACAGTGACCCCTCACTTCTCTGGCCTACACCAGGGGTAAAGTTGGGTAATATAATTCCCAAACCAGGATAACTGAGGGTATGCATACATCACCCACCCACATGCTTTCTCTCCTCCCTCCCTTTCATCCATCCCCATGTACTCAATCACCTATTCTCATTCATTTTCACTTTTACTTAATGACTGACTGCTCCAATTCATTATTACATTTATAGTCCCTCATTACTCAAATTTACACTTACTCCCACACTCACTCATTTTTCGACTTCCACTCTATCCTTTTCTCAGTATGGTGTTATTCATCTTTTTACACTCATAAGTAGTTCCCAGTTTCATTCATTTTCTCGTTCAAAAGAAGTAGTAGTGAAGCTCATGTAAGAGGGATTCATAGGCCAGGCAGTTAATCAAGAGGCCACTGTCTAGCTTAGAACATCGATTCATGGAAGTGACTGCCATTAGGTCCTTACAAAAGTTGCAACTCCTTGTCACTCCATCCTGCTAATTCCAAAACCTATCTTTCTCTTCCATATGCTACATCAATCATCACCATAAAGTTTCTGCTTAGACCACTTTCGTCCTGACACATCATGGTTCCTCAGTTTTTTCTATTTCCAATTCATCAGCAAATCTTTTCCATTTCCACCTCATCTGGGAGTTTTAAGGTCACACATCTAACTTTGTATGGGTGACTCTATTTTCGTGACACTTGATATACTGTAGTGCTGTCTACTTCATATACAGTACTTATATCATTCTTTTTCTGTGTCCGCCCTCCTCTCTTCCCCTTTCTACCAACTTTCCTCACTTTTTATTACTCTTATTTCCTTTTCAGATGGCTATACATTACGTGACAAACCTAATGGTTTCCTGTAAGCCAGGAAACCATTTACAGTGCTGAGTGGTAACCATATAACCAACCCACACATGTTCCCTACGTGTCAGCAAGTGGGTTGGTGGAAGGTTAATGCTCCTCCCTGTAAAACTACCTCAAAGACAAATGGCCACCCCTTATGGGATTATGGCGTCTGGCCACAGATAGACAGTCATTGATGTCTCACACCTACCGCATACCTATCAGATCCTGCCTAAGTTTAATGGGCCCTGTGTAGTCGCATATGTTCTATGGCTTCTGTGATTTATACTAATGTGGTAGAGCATGTGAATATGGTGAAGGGTGATGGTGGTGGTGGGGGGGGGGGCGTGAGAATGAAGTGGAGAGGTATATGAATAAGGATGGTGTAAGTTTGAGGGATGGCAGCCTGATAGTGGAGCGCAGGGTGACATGGAGGGTATCATTTGTGGACACCCCTTCTGGGATTAAAGCATCTGGCTACAGAGAGAGATTATATTAGGGTGGTGATTCCTAGCCCCAGCACCACCACCTCTTCCCTTTTAGTTATCCAGTCACAACACTCAAGGAATACATAGACAGTAAATTTTCTGCATTGTCCCCAGGATATCTGGTGAAGAGAGGGAGATGAAATCTGTTACATGTAATAAAGAAGCTTGAGAATCTCAGTTTGGAGTTTAATTTTGTGTACTTGTCGAGGTCCCAGCTGAACAGTACTGTACAGGCAAACCCCAGTTTAACGATGCAATTGGTCGAGTAAAAACCCACCGCCAGTCGGGGTATTGTAAATCAAGGCTGATTTAACATGTAAAGTTCAGTAATCACTTTAAGACCCAGATGCCCAAGTCCCAGACATTTTGGGCTCAGGTCCTTGAAAACACACACACACACACACACACACACACACACACACACACACACACACACACACACACACACAAACAAACAGTGTTCATCCCTATTTTAAATTTGCTGCGCGGTGATGAACAGCTTTGTTTTGGCGTGTAGTTCCTCCGGCATCTGCTAGTGCCCTTGCATCCTCCCCAGTTCCCACCTACCTACCGTCATGACTGCACGCTCATCGCCATGGCTGCCCACATGCTCGTTTTTGTGAATAAACAATGAATAAACTGCAATGCCTCGCTGCTAGACCACATGGGAATTTACAGTGTTGAGCAGTGTTAAGAAATTAGAATTCAGAGTGCAAAGGATTAAGTGTACAGGTCAACAATGACCTGTTGCAACTGGCATGGCGCACGTAAGAACAGCATGTGCAGAGTTAAACCATCATAATTCACAGTGCAAAGGATTAAGTGTGGCACAACACTGGATTACTGTACATGCTTCAAGTGCACCTCCTCCACTGTCAGAGCCATAAAGGAGGCAGGTTAATATTCGTGATGGCCAGAGACGTGTCGTAAGTACCCTGTACACTGCTAAATATTTTCCATACTCACTTCTAATTTCTCATTCTCTGGTTCATTTCATGGTTTCTGTCCCTTATGTGTGTGCATATGGTCTTAAATAGGTGCTGTGCATGTCCAGTAGGGAGTTATTTAGGTGGCTTTCAAAGTTAGGTTGGGTTAAGTACGTGTCCAGGGGCATTTTTCCCAAGTCCTGGACATATCTTTGGCTCTATTACATCAGATCTTGGGGATTACTGTATAGGGATGCATTTTTAACCCATGGATTGTGAGTCGCAGCTCAGGCTGTGCTGGCCGTGCATTGCCGTTAACTTCTCCACCCCTACGCAAACTTACGCACGGCCCTACGCAAAGACAAAAAGAGAGAGAGACTTTTTTCTTTTCACCAGATGATGCCCTGAATGTTTATCTTCAAGTTTATAATAAACTAAAACAAAAAAACAAAAATAAAACTTTTTTCCCTTCATTTTTTGCACCACGGGTGGGATAAAAAAAGATAATTGCACAATCTACGGGTTAAACTTTGGGTTTCCCCCTCAGCCAAGTCCTAAACCCACCCAAATAAGTCCAAAAACAAGTTTATGGGTAATCTAAATGGCCTATCAACTGTAAAAGAAGCTAACCTAAGCCTAAAACCAGTGCCAGTCTCGCTTGTACCCAGTCGAGGTCGCTGGAGAATGCAATCTCTGACTCGTATTCAAACTCAGTAGAGAAGCAGCAGCACTGTGTACAATCCCACCATCAGACGGTCCCGGGACAATTAAATAAACATCTGTTAACCTGTTAACTGCTCTATACACTCTAGGCTGTTCCGAGTGCGACTGCTCAATACAGCCCTGGCTGCGCAGATGAATTTCAAGTATAGTGCCATGGTGACCAGGGCTGACCCATGCAAGCATGTTTGAGCCATCAAAACCAAAACCGAAAACAAAAACCATACATTCCAATAGGGAATCAGACACTTCGATGTTCATCCATGGCTTTACCAAGGTAAAATATTGAGCTAATATTTCATTATTATATACTTTGGCATGTGTTCTCTCAATTCCTAAGACAAAATTTGGCCTTTGGGAAATTTCATTTTTACCCCTATGTCTGCGCACCACGGACACCTAAAAAACTTCCATGTGCAGTTAACAGGTTAAGCATACAGTAATAATAATGTACGAATGACACAGAATCGTCCAAGGTGTGAATTGTTGTGAAGGAGAATTGCTGATGTTTTGACGCGGAATGCAATCGATGATGCGTTCGGGATAGCTTTTTCAATGGCACCTCTTTATGTGATTTTAGTTACTGTTCTAGTTGTTGAGTTCCTTTATTTTTTTCTCTCTTATTTTCCAACATTTATTTAGATATTCCTTTGTATTTTCAAAGCGTTTTCCCTTGAACAGCCCGAATGTAAATATGTACACAATTTATCGATGTCACAGTTCTCATCAAAGCAGGAAATATTTACTCTTTAAGGCTTTCATAATCATTCATAATCATCATCATCCAGACCTCCTTTGCCACCCTTGGGCATGGTAAGGAGTAGCACGTCCAGACTAAATTATTAATATTTATTTCAAATTACTGTACTACATTTATGTATTCCATGATAGGTTAGATGTTCAATGGTCAAATATGAAATATTCTTTGTTAAGCTGCCTAGTTGTCCACACTGTTTTGTACCTCATCTGACAGGCAAGAATCTGTACCCCAAATGACAGTGTTCAGTCCACCTGACTAAAACACATTAATCTCAGTCTAAAAACTGTTTATAAATCAACCTAAGCACAAAGTATAAAATATCATCAAAATCAGTTTTAAAAAAATAGTTAAACCAGGGCTCAGCCATCGTTAGGCATGGTAGGGTGGTATTTGTGCCCCCCCCCCCCACTATTCTGGGATATCGCATCTAGGGGTATCGTAAATTGGGGTTTGCCTGTATTATGGTGTGGCCAGGTATCAAGCTTGTAGCCATACATCACTCTTATGGTAATACCTTCAAGGGTCACTGGAAGCCAACCTAACCACTTATATTTCTATTGTGGAAAACTGAGTTATTATGATGATGAATGGCAAAGTAAATGAAGTGTGATACCTGTAGTATAAAACTGGTGGCTCAGACACTGCTGACCCCACCCTTCCATGGCACCATTTAGGTGCACTACAGTATGGACTTCAGTACAATGCCTACACACCTTCTTCACTACCATGTTTAAACCTCATCACCAGCTTCACTACTATGCTTACACTTCGTCACCTACTTCACTACCATGTTTACACTTCGTCTCCTACTTCACTACCATGTTTACATTTTTTTACGTACTTCACTACCATGTTTACACTTCAGTCACCTACTTCACTACCATGCTTACACTTCAGTCACCTACCTCTGCTTTTTGTGCTCCTCACACTGTTCTATGCTGCTGTCCCCTATGCTAACTCACCATCCATCCTGCCTTCTGCACTGGTTCCTGACACTGATTAAAAATAAATCAACCTTCATAAATGTCGTAATCATCCTGACCTTAATCCCACCACATAAAATGGTAAAAAATAAATATGGCGACAAAGATGGGCTGGATATAATTTTTTTTCCCTATTACAATATACTAGACCCTAAATTTGAAGGCTGCAAGGTAAATTTAATAATACAGTAACACTGTATTAATAATTTGGTCTTCTGTTAAATTTAATAATACAGTAATACTGTATTAATAATTTGGTCTTCTGTATATAAAAAGTAAAAAGATTGTCCATTCATTCATCAAAAGATTATACCACTTTTAAATGCAACCCAAGTTGAGTCACAACAATTTATATTTGGCCAATGAATATACAGTAATTTAGATAAGTTATGGTGTTTTTTAGAGCATTACTAAACCCTATACTCTGGTAACTTATGTTTTTCTATTTTGTTCTTACTATGTCCAGACAATTTTATTCAGCTTAGAAGAAATGTTTTGAACTGGAGCAGTTTGATACATCCTTCATTCACTCCATGAAAACTCTTCATCTTCCAAAACCTGAATATTTTGTCTGTAAATCACCAGAACAGAATGAGTAAATAATCTGTTCAACTTAAGTGCTACTTGATTAGCCAAACAAAAGTAAACTACCCACTCACCTCCACTGTGTTAGCATCTCAGAGGAAATAAGCATTCTGGTAATGATGAATGAGAGTCTAAGAGGCCTTCATGGTGAATGCCAAATACATGTACTGTATTTTTACAAAACATTAAATGACAGTACTTGCAATTATGGTAAGCATCAAAGGCTAATACTTACAGAAGGCCCATAATGGCTTTCAGTTCAGCTGATGGCAAAGATTACTTAGACTGTAGGGTTGATTTGGTAGTGACAGTGTGTGTGTTATGTTCAACAATTACAGTAAAATAAAAACTGATACTGCAATCAGTATCTTACTATTAACTATTTTATTAACAGTTGTCCATCACTGCCTGAAGGGTGATAAATACCATGACTTATCAAAAATCATATTTATTAAACTAAAATTAATAATGGTTGCTTTCTGCCATATAAATTAAACTTGTACTTTCACTTAACCCACTAATACCTTACTTACACTTGCATTTGCTGTGACAGTGAAGGATCTTAAGTACCGTATATATCATGAACAAGCACTCTCCACTTGGTGTCTGGCTTGTATGAATGTATACCCTAATACTATTATGAAAAACTATACCAAATACTAGATAAATATACATCCATGGCATTTAATACATAAGGTGATACATTTCTTATATAAAATTCTAACCCCTTATGATTTTTTTTGTCTTTAATTACTGCTCATACTTAACGACTCTATTAAGCTTGCAGACCTTTGAGCTGGAATGGTCAGATGTAGCATTCAGTAAGCCCTCCAGGGTGCTCTTAAATTGAATACAATTATCTGGCACCAGCCAGAACAAAATATAAATTATGTTATCATGCTCATCGTCTCTCTCTCTCTCTCTCTCAACCACTCTTCTTCCTTTACAAACTCAGTAGCCATGCACTGCTTAACCTTTCAACCGAGATACATATATTTTGCATTTTATTTACTTAACATCAGATGAATTTACTGTGCCCAAGAAACATAAGGCACCAAAAGGCTAACAACTGCTATGATCAATGTTTGGGCTGAGAAGAGAGAATTCCCTATTATGGACAGTATTTTTAGAGGGATGGGAGGCTTTGTAGCACCTCTTCCTCAGTAATTTATTTTATACTACGGTTTCCCTTAACATTCTCTTGCATGTTGCTTGCATTGTTATAAGATCGACATACTTTGCATCAATAATATAAACGAGGCTACTGGGGTGCAACAAAAAAAAAAAAAAAAAAAAAAGGATACTGGGGTGTACTGTAAAGTGCAAGAGTAAATTATTAAGGAAGAGATGCTATGAAACCTCCAATACCATTTTGGATACAACTCTGTATTACAGCTTATGACGGAATACTGCAGTCAGCAAAGAGAAATTCACAGTTGTGCTGCAACATTCATGCGACACAACGTAACCAGACATTAAGTGATGAGTGCTTGTACAGTGACAAATACTTAAAAAAAAAAAAAAAAAAAAAGTAAATACTGAACTGAGTTCTAATGAAAGAAATATTAACTAAATACTTGCATATGTACAGAAATTAAACAGATATTCTTTTTTGATGGTAAATGTTATTGCATTAAGAACAAAAACTTGTTCACTTTTCGAAAAGGATGGGGAAACTGTCCCAGAGGGGGGGTTTCAGGGCACCTTGTAATTATATACCAGTACACATCCAACAGTTTGGGGGGTTACATATTTCCATCACTGTTTTCATCACAGGAGAAACACTCAAGCTAATCCCCACTTTTTTACAGTTTGTGACAATCCCCTTTTAGCAGACTTCAGATAACCTGTCTTCTCTCAATATCAAGCTTCACTGTATGGACAATTGCACAAAAAGTCATGATCAAACTAAAGTTATATCAACTTGACCATACTTTGTACTTTGTTTGCAAAGTTATGCCCAGCTCAGCACATATACGAAGGTAGTCTGATTCCTATTGAGTTGATCTGTGCTGGGATTATGTTTGTACCAGGGCAGCAGTCACACCCATTTAATCTATTAAGCATAGTATTTGCCCTGAATGTGACATATCCCCACCTCCTCCCAAGACCTTAAACAAGATGGACGCAGCTTCTCAATTCCAAAATTTCCCCTTCCCTGCTTTACGACAGTACGCCATTTCATGGCTGAGTACAAAAATACGCTAAATCACCGTCCATTCCATCTGTAACTCAGAATCTCAGACGTGGGACAACAGCAAAATGCAAGAAAAAAAATAGTTATATTGAAAAGTTTTAGGGGTGGTGCTTCATAAATCTTAATATTTTCATTTTCATAACTACTGTAATAGCATGTTTTAGCTTCCACTGAAACTTTTAATAGACTTCATTTCTATACAGTGCAAACTGTCAAATTTGCAATTAAAGTTCTGTCACTAAAATTTAAGCTTCAACATCCAAGACTCATTCTCACCTCCTACTGTGGGGAGAGCTGCAGTGTATACATAAAGCAAACGACTTGCTTGCATAACTCTCAACAATTTTACAAGTGAAATATAAACTAGGTTACCCACCTGTCTTGGGTAGATTCTTTCAAGTTTTATTATTTTTTACTACTATATACTTGCAATGTATATAAAAGAAAAAACTTTATGTTTTAAGACTTAAAGGACTGATCAAGTCATTCCTGAATAACTATTATCAGGAGGTAAAAATGTGTCACAGTATTCAATGACTGCATAACAATGTACACAAAGTTAGGGCAACATCTAACTGGCCCTTTTATCAATATCCATGAACACAGTCAGTTGTTATATTTAGAGAGATTCTGTTTATTGACTGCAGAATTACATACGGTACTAAACATACAAATTTCAAATTCTACAGCACCAAATGCTAATAACAAATGCACTCACATTATCTTGGTAATTCCTGTCTGAAACCTTGGAGTTTTAGCAGTGGACATTTCTCTCTCATCTACAACGCTGTCTTCATGTCGTCTCTTTTTGGAAGGGGACACCTGCTCTTTCACCAAGAGATCCTTAACTTTGCTCTGCACAGCATCATCCTGATTGAGGAAGAGAAATGCTTAGCTAATTCACCACATGCATGTATTTTTGTTTTATTCTTGCAATATCTTAGTCATTGTAGTGGTAGTAGCTGCAACTCCAGGCTCATATGAATCTGACCCTGGTGGACTGCAGGCTGAAGTTGTCTTCTCCGACAGTCAACCTATCTTATTTTGGGGGATAAAGAGGAGACTAACATATGAGAGGATATTGGTGGTATTATGCAGAAGCAGAAAAATTCATTTGACAAGAGGTGTTATGATGCCTCCAAAGACAATTAAGAATGGTAACTTACAAATATGATACTAAGCAATAAATGTACTAACCTGCAACCAAGGATGATTCAGCATTTGTTCTACATCCAATCTCTCTGTTGGCTCCTTTACCAAGAGCTTGGTGATGAGATCCTTGGCATCCTGTGAAACATCATTCCACACAGGACGGTTGAAGTCAAAAATAGCGTTCCTAATCAGGTGGCGAACCTTCAAGTCATCACCATCAAACGGAGCATAACAACAAAGACTGTAGGACAGGGAACAAGAAGAAAGATATGGTAGCCATTATTCACAATCCACCAATCATCAACATCACTATTATATTCCACCATCCTATGGCTACACAGTCCCAACACACCATCCTAAGGCTACACAGTCCCAACATATTAGGCACAAGTGACCAGTCTATCTCATTTATGTGGACATTATGCAAGGAATTAACCTCAACCAGTCCTGAAATGTAAACACTGCTATATTTGCCATTCCTCAGATGTAAACCTTTATGTTATTTGTTATCATTTTAACCTTTACTAAGCTGCAGACCTCATAAGGTACAATAAAGTTCTGCCAGCCATGAGGTACAATTTACATTTACTATAAAACAAAGACTCTGGGGAGGCAATTATCTCAAAGAATCAGCACTGCAGGGTTTTATATTGATATACAGTAGTTTGCACTAGAGGCTATTGATATACAATGTGTCAAGTCTGACAAAAATCAACAGCCACATGAAAAAACTCTGAATTTCCTGGTTTATTCTACCTTGCAAACAGCACCACCCCAAGACTCCACATATCCACTTTGTTGGTGTAGGAAAGTGTGCCTAAATCCAACAGTTCTGGTGCGATGTATGACATGGTACCACAGAATGTTGTCATCTGGGAGGTGTCTGCAGCCAATTTGGAGAGACCAAAATCAGTGAGTTTGATGCAAGTATCTTCTTCCTCAGTGGCTAGTAGTATGTTCTCAGGCTGCAAGCAAGAAAAATTTGCTTTACGGACCATATGTAACAGATTGCCACAACCATTTCCATCCAATCTCTTTTCCCATCTAAGGCTGGGTCAAGGCAGAATCCAGAAAGCAACAAGAAAGAAAACATAAAGGAAGAACTACAGTAATTCAATAAATCTCATGAGAACTAGTTCCACTGAATCAAATATTCATCATACATCTAAACTGTACAAGCACCAGTGCCACCACAGACTGTTACTTGTGCGATCAACTATGCTGCAAATATCACACTAGCACTAGACAACAAGCCTTCATTATGTCAAACACCTGGCTATGACCACAGGTATGATTAAAGGATGAGAAGACACTAGCTCTGGTGTACGACTCAACTATGAACCTCTGAGCTCAACTGCATCTAACATTCAAAAAAAAAAAATGGGGGGGAGGGGGGGGGCATTAAACCAAACAAAATTATACCTTGATATCTGCTTACCCTGATATTTTTGTGTGAAAAGAACACAAATCCCACCTTAATATCTCTATGTGTGATCCTACGTGAGTGAAGGTACTGTACAGCCACTCCCAGCTGATAGAAGTAGAATTTGGCGGTATCCTCAGGCAGTCGACCTCCATGCACTAAGCGATCGAACAGCTCCCCTCCACCCGCTGCCTCCATCACTATGTATATCTTGTCTGGAGTGTCAATTACATCCTCCATTCTGATGATGAAAGGCTGAGAGGAGGAATAAATCATCATCATTATCACAATCACCACCACCACCATCAGGTATCACACTGCCAATTGCCAATGTTGCAATCTGGGATTAAAAAATAATTTTAGGAGATAGTTTTTAGATTTTTAATCTTTTTTTTTTTTTTTGTGGCAGGTGGGGGCGCTCACCATCCACTCAATGTAGTGCTGCTCTCGGGCAACTGGCCTTTCCTCTCTTCCTTCCTTCTTCCTTTCCTTCCTCTTCTTTCTTTCCTTCATTCTTCCCTCTTCCTTCTGTCTACGGGTGACTCTACGCTAAATGACAAGCCAAATGGTTTCCTGTACACCAGGAAACCGTTTGCTACACTGGGTGATAACCATATAACCAAATTATGGCACCTAGTGGTTTAGTGGGTAATAAAGGCACCCAAACCGGAATTACCTTTAGGAGGTTTATATCCAAGGGGTGGTTGGGGTTTACTGCTCATGTAATGCCGCTCAGGGATGAGTGAGGCCGGTCCCTTTCATCTTAAATGTCAGGATCAACTTGCCTAGCCCCAGGCTCCTACGCTCCTCATGGGGCAATGTAGGATTGGATGATGGATGGATGGATGGATATTGCAATACGATACAGAATGTAAAACATCATCATCATCTAATCCTGTGTTCCCCCATAAGGAGTGCAGAAGCCCAGGGCTAGGCAAGCTGGTCCTGACATATAAGATATGAGTGACCAGCCTCACTCATCTCTTAGGGGCATTACATGAGCAATAAACCCCAACCACCCCTTGGATATAAACCTGCAAAAGGTAATTCATTCAGTTCACCACCCACCCTTCTCATCACTCGCCATGTATACCTGTGGATCGTTTTGTGCCTGAAGAGGGTATAGGCTATCACCAACCCCCTCCCGGCACAAATGTCCACTAATGCACTGCCATTCTCATCTATCTCAGCAGGCACACCCCACTCACCAACTATTACATCCACCTTCACATTACCTACTTTACCATTCATATCACCAATCAAAAACACTCTCTCATTCCTTCCAAACTTTTCCATGCACATTTCTACATTTGTCCAGAACTCTTCTCTCACTCTGCCTGCACGATCTTGCGTTGGCGCATACACGCTCACAATCACCCACATTTGTATTCCAACTTTCAATCTTACCCACACAATCCTTAAGCCAACTGATCCATACTCTCTTATGCTCTTCTTCCATCTTTTACTCACAACAATACACCCTCCTTCTTTTGCCCTCTCATTCTCACCTACTCCTGCACATACACCCCATCCATACTCCCATTTTCTCACACTCACTCCTCTCCATTTAGTTTCAGTTACTACACATACATCCACTTTTGCACCCTCAAGCATCTGGACAATCTCTCTCTCTTTCACCTCATCATTCGCACCCCTTAAATTCCACGTCGCAATCCGTACCATGTCCTTTGTCCAGTCCTTGGTCGTCATCTTTTGGTCAGTCCTTGTCCGAGGCTTCATGTTAGTCTTTTTAGTTAGCTGTTTTCCGGGAAGGGAAACTAACCCTTCGCCAGCCCTTTTAGTCACCCCATACGACAAGCAGGGATACTGAGGGAGTATTCTTGAAAACCCCCCTACCCCCAGGGGGCTTAATCCAACTGAAGTGCCTTAATTGCCCACTAAACCACCAGGCGCCACAATTTGGTTATATGTTTACCACCCAGCATAGTAAATGGTTCCCTTGTGTTCGGGAAACCATTTGGCTTGTCGCTAGGCATAGTCATCCATAGGCAAAAGGAAGAGGAAATAATGAAGGAAAGAATGACAGAAGAGGAAGGATGGAAAGAAGGAAGGTAGAGAGGAAAGGGATGGCACCCAAGAGCAACACTACATCAAGTGAGTGGATGGCCAGTGCCCCCACCAACTACTAACAAGAATTGAAAATAGAAAATGTAGAGTTTATTTTTCTAATATAATTAAACAATTATTTGCATGTTGTTATATAAAATAATTGGAAATAAAAAAATTGGTTCATCGCATGGGAATGGAATCTTTTGAAAAAACTGCCGACACTTTTTGAGGGGCTGGGGCTAACCCTGACCATCGTCATCCCAACATCTTTTTCCAACCTATGATTTGGGTGAGATAGGGTTCAAAAAGCAATGAGAGGAAACCTGTGCAAGGGAGAATTAATCAACAGCACACCCAGTGGAATGGGCCACATTCTTATTTACTTACCATTAAAGCCAGGATGGGAGAAATAAATACATGAAGTCAATGTAATACTAATTCCATAAACCATTTTCTCACCCTCTTTACCATATCTGTTTACCTTCTTGTTTTTACAACACATCTCCCCACCTTCAGATTCACTTATACCTTTCTCACCAATCTACCTACAGTACATCCAGTTTCTGCATATAACTATTCCATCAATGGATTACCTGGCCCTCTTCACTGGGTATGCAGCTGTCCCACTTTCGTACTTTCTATTTCCTTTTTTTCTGACCCCTACCCCACCATATTCTTAAGCAGGAAAAGGGTTTGGATAACAATGTTATACACTATCATTCATCTTTTCTGCAGTCAATGTTTAGATGTGCATTTCCTATTCCAGGGCTGCTGTAGCCCCTGGCTCATTTGAACATGAACCCAGAGAACTGCTGCCTGAAGCTGCCATTTGTCCACCAACCTCCTTTCAGATTATATGGAAGGAGACGAAGGATGCCTGAATCACAGGCAGTGAAGTTGCCCTGTTGTGTCAGTGCCACCATGTAAAGATGTCCCTTTCTAGCACCTATATGCACAGAAACATACAACTGTAATTAATAGATACTCACATGGTTAACAGACTGTAGAAGTTGTATTTCATTCCCAATCTGTTTGATGTTGTTCAGTTGTATCTGGCTCCCTTTCTTCTTCAGTACTTTGATTGCACACTTTTCAAGTGTACCCTGAAATGGACACATAATTAATGATAACTTTCTCCAACATAATGTCCCATTTGAATACCCTCCACATCCATTAACAATAACAATCATAACTAGAAGACTGTGCCAGAGACAGTTACTGATCTCCACCTCTAAGAACAGTGTTTTTTGTAATAACTCAAAAACCTTTCGTCAATCTGCCACCAAAATGTCTACAGATCTAGTCTAGGACCAGACAAAACTTGTATGGCAAAGAAGTGCCTTACAAATGTTTGGGTGTTTCCTGTACGGCAGACCAAATGAAAGGTGTTAAAAAGTGGGATGTCCCAAATATCGTAATGTCATGCATGAACGACCTTCAAAAACTTTTTTCCATACAAATACTTGGAACATAATTTTATCACGGGATTTCCTTCCATGTCCATATATCTATAATAGTTTTGGAGCAAACTGAGGCTGAAATTTCATGATTTCTGGACCTGCAACCTTGAAAAGTACATCAAGGTGACTGAAACTAGGTCAGTGTAATAAGGTTATGGTGCTGTACATCCTCAATAGGTATGATGGAAACCAGAGACGGAAAGTCACGGAATAGTAATAATAATAAATTTATCTATTGCCAAATGCCTTAATCCCGTAAGGGGTGGCCACAAACAAACTGCCTCCTTGTCCCCAGACATTTCACTGCCCTGCTCCCAGCTCACACCCCCCTCTCTCATATACCTCTCCACTCCACCCCTCCATCTCATCCTTGGCCTTCCCCTCCCTCCACCTCACTCACATACACATAAAAATAATCCATCCATCCACCCATCATCCAATCCTACATTGTCCTACGAGAAGTGTAACTGCCCAGGGCTGGGCAAGTTGGTGCTGATATTTAAGATGAGAGTGACCAGCCTCACGCATCCCTGAGTGACATTACATGAGCAATAAAACCCCAACCACCCCTTGGATATAAACCTGCACTGCCTTAATCTGACTGGAACACCTTAACTGCCCACTAAACCACCAGGTGCCATAATATGGTTATATGGTTACCACCCAGTGTAGTGAATGGTTTCCTGGTGTACAGGAAACCATTTGGCTTATCATTCCATGCAGAGTCACTGATAGACGGAAGGAAAAGGAAACAACAAAGGAAAGAAAGATAGAAGAGGAAGAATGGAAAGAAGGAAGAGAGGAAAGGGCAAGCACCTGAGGGCAGCACTACACTGAGTGAGTAGATGGACAGCGCCCCTACCAACCACTAATAATGATAATTTTTCTAATTCTGCATTTTACTTTTTCCATCCATCCATTATTCAGTCCCCTACTTCACCAATAACAATGCTCAGGTCCTGGGCTATGCTATTTTGACCATAACTTGAAAATGTGACCAGTTGCTTACCCAAGTGGTTTGATATACACAATGAAGCTCAACCACCCCTTGGATTCTTCCAAATTCCTTGTACCCCAAAACTTGCAAGTGGTCAACTACCCTAAAAGCAGCATTGTAGGACAGAACTGGAATACATGTGATAAGGTAGGAGGGAAATGGAAAACATGTAGTGCAGTAAGTCTTCAGATAGTACAGCAACTCACCTGCTTATAAGCCAGCCGCACCTCGCCAAAGTTGCCGGCACCTAGTTTTTTGGTCACAGTATACCTCTGGGTCACTTCATCAGGGTAGTCTTGGTCATCATTTTTCAGGCAGTCATGGAATATAAACACTGAGGGGGAGAAAAATTCTGACTAGAGTTTGAGAAAAAATTTTGGTTCAAGTTCCAGAAAAAAATAAACACTGGGGGAGGAGAAAATTTTTTGCAAGTTGAAAAAATAAATGAATAACTAAACACAAACACTGTAGGGGATAAAAATCAGATTTAAAAAAAAAAAAAAAAAGTGGGGAGAAATTTTTTGGGATTGAATTTGAGATAAACTTCAGTCTAGTGATGTATTTTTTTTTAGTTAATGCTTATTCCTTAACTTGAAAAGTTTCAAAATGAGTAAGATAATCCGGAAATGCCAAGAATGAAACAAAAACTTCCATAGACTGAATGGGTTATGTGCTTTAACTAACCCAACTAACTAACCAAAAAACACACTGGATCCTTAACTGGCCAATCATGAGCCTAATCTATCCATCTATTGCCAGATATACTGATCCATGAGGTGTCCCCAAACTGCCTCCATGTCATCGTTCTCTGCCATTTGGCGCCGTACCTACAACTCACCCCCCCCCCCACCTTCTCCCATATATCTCTTTAGTCCATCCCTCAATCTCATCCTTGGTCTCCCCTTCCTCTCCTCCCTCTTAACCTCCATCACATACACTCTCCTAGTCAGTCTCATTCTCTAGAGTTTTATCTACTGTAGCTATATGTACAGTATACAAGACAGATGCAACTGCTATAGTAAGTGTTTTATCACTTCACTCTGACCATGTAATTTTATATTTCATTCTTGCTGTTAACAGATGGTTTTACTCAGTTGAACACCTACACTATTATCACTCTAACTTGGCCAAGATTTTCATCATTTTGCAGCTTGGTTTCCCAGGGTTCAGTGGTAAGAAATGACAATACTGACTCCACATCCTTTCCACAGCACTTCCTCACAGTGAGCGCTATGTTTTTGTGTTTACCTCGTTACAGATTAGCTTTCAATTTGGAGATTTCAATTTTAGGCCAAGTTAAAGTGAAAAGAGTTAGTGAAGGTTAAATCTAACCTCTCCAATCCAGTGTCTCCTATGCTGAAAGAAATTATCTGGAAATGTTAACATAAAATATAACCTAGAGCCACTTAAAGACCCATGGCAAAGTTCCCTACACATCTCAACTATTTTCAAGTAAATGTGCCAGTATGGGAAGTATATGTGCAATTAATAATATCATCAGGAACGGCCATACCACGTTGAGTACACCGCTTCCCGTCCGATCAGCGAAGTTAAGCAACGTTGGGTCTGGTTAGTACTTGGATGGGTGACCGCCTGGGAACACCAGATGCTGTTGGCATCCCTACGTGTCAAGTGGGGTTGGTGGAGGATTAGTGCCCCTCCCTGTAAAACAATTAACTCTAAGCCATTGGCCACCCCGTCTGGGATACATGGCGTCTGGCAATGAATGAATGATGAATGATCAGGAAACTGCAAAATTATTACCGGGTATTCATTCATTCATCACTCAATCCTACATTGCCCCATGAGAAGTGTAGAAGCCCGGGGCTAAGCAAGTTGGTCCTGACATTTAAGATGAGAGTGACCAGCCTCACTCATCCCTTAGTGGCATTAGGTGAGCAATAAACCCCAACCATCCCTTGGATATAAACCTTCACTGGCTCAATCCAACTGGAGCACCATAATTACTCACTAAACCATCATGCGCCAAAATTTGGTTATATGGTTACCACCCAGCATAGTAAATGGTTTCCTGGTGTACAGGAAACCATTTGGCTTGTCACTCAGAGCAGAGTCACCCACACGCAGAAGGAAGAGGCAAGATTGAAGAAAACAAAAACAGAAGAGGGAGTGTAAAGTCACCCGTAGGCAGAAGAACAAGGAAAGAATGAAGGAAAGACAGAAGAGGATGGAAAGAAAGGAAGATGGAGGAGATGAAAGGGCAGATACCCGAGAACAGCACTAGATTGAGTGAGTGGATGGTGAGTGCCCCCACCTAAAAAAAAAAAAAAAAAAAAAAAAAAAAAAAAAAGTAAATGGGTTTAACTAAAATCATTCAAGTGCATTCACACCCACAAAAGATTAACTTCTGAAAGTACCTTTGGTTTGGGGGGAGGACAAGGCAACTTCATCATTGTTTTTTAGGACGGTCTTATTCCCATGCCCAATGTTTTTTTTGTTGATGTAGGTCCCATTACAGGACAGGTCTTCAATGATCACCACAGGGTCCAAGTCTGCAGTGAACACCCGGCTTACTCTGCAAGAGGTTTGTAAAAAAAATATATATATATATATATATATATATACTGTATATAGATAGATAGATATAGATATAGATATATATATATATATGTATGTATACTGTATATATATATATATATATATATATATATATACTGTGTCTATATATATTTATATATATCTATATAGATTTATATCTATATATATATAGATCTATAGATATATATATATATATATATATATATATATATATATATATATATATATATATATCTATATATATATATATGAGACCGGCTACAAGAACGTATGTGAGTGAAGTTAGGGGGAAGAGGAGGGAGAGATGATGGATAAGACGGAGGGATGGAGTAAAGCATGACTGAAGGAGGTGCAAGTTGGAGGGAGGGCAGGCAAATAGCAAAGGACAGGGTGACATGGAGACAAACTGTTTGTGGCCATCCCTTCCGTGATTACCGCATCTGGAAACAGACAGATAGAAAAATGTGTGTGGATGGTCAAAATCAGGAAAGTGGGTGCTTGCATGGTGACTGAATGAGTGTAGGCCCATTTCACTGGTATGTTGCTGCTAACTTCTCCCTCTATTGTGTTTTTTCTGAAACCTGCCTCATCCTATCCTTGAATGAAAGGGAGATTGGGATGACATTGATGATGATGACAAAAAAGAACTGATGCTGGAAGGTGAAAGAAGAACAAAATAAAAGTGGTGACCTATTTTATACTGTATTCTTGCAATCACCAAATCTGAAGTCTTTACGTAACCTTTTGAGACTAGTTTAAATGGAAGGGTCAGATGGAACTTTCATTAATCTTTCTCCACACCACATGTATAACTGCTAGTCTACCCATCTTTTAAATTAAAATTACCAATGCTAGCTTCCAAGGCGAAGAGTTGCTATACTGTACTTTGAGTCTTTTGTGTGTTCCAGTTAATAACAGTTACTCTACCATTAGGAGTTACTGATGTTCGGCTGCTTAATCCCTCCACATTTATAACAGCCATTTTTTGTTACTTCGATGAATTTATTCAGCTTTGCAGATTTTTTTTTTTTTTTTTTTACATTGTTAAATATCTATAGCTTTCATAAACATCTTCATTACTATGGTGCCTTTGTAAGATGAATAAAATTTGGTGGTGGGAAATATACTGTAAAATATTAATTGTGCCCAAGCTAAAAGTAAGCATTACTGTCTTATGCCTATTTATCTACTCTGTCTATACACAGATGCCTTAATGCTTAACCAGTGCTGTACTAACCTGAAGTGAATTTTGGATATGGTTGGGAGGTATGTGCCGTCAAAGTTTTCCCGGTTGAAACGATAGTCTGCTTCACCTCGACCAAAAGTATACGAGCTGTTTACCAGGTCTGTAAAATAATGCAGTCAGCAAGTGGTTCTATTTAGCTTAGGAAAATTTTTTCAAATAAGGCAGTTGGCTACAGCCTTCATTAACCCCTTAAGGCAGATTCACACCAGATGCTATGCAAGCTATGCTAACTATGCTAGCCAGGTGACTGTGAAATTGTTTGTGTTATTTTCATCAGGGTTGTCTAGACCGGATGCAATGCTATGTAAGCGATGCTTGTGATAACGCGGGCATAGCTCTGAAGATCGCTCCTACAGCGATTTTCCTTGCCATAGCTTCCATCACACATGTGCACTAGTGGCCATGCCGACGCCAGCCCAGCCCCCTCCACAACAGTCTCACCGACTCTCATGCCACTCAGTCTGCCTGCCCCTCGGACGAGTACAGTACAGACAGACGGCTGCTACAGGATGCAATGGAGCAACTTATTGAAGAAGTACGGAAATATCCGCACTCATATGACATGACTTCTGATGATTATTGGGATGTGGTAAAGGGTGGACTGCTGTTGGCAGGAGATTGCAAAAGCCGTTGACATGGATGGTAAGTCATTTACTGACAAAATACATATCAAGTGGCATATAAATGATGTAATACATATGTTGCATCTTTTTATTTACCTTATCTTTTATATGTATCTTTTTACATTTATTTACATTTACCTTATTTAAATTTATCTTTTAATTTACCTTAAGGTAATGGCCAGCCTTTCCTTCACACTTATGGAGTTCCCATAATTTGTATCTTATCTCTTGATGTCTTGTTCAATCATTGATAAAACCTCACTGAACTGAGTGGGGGATAGTCTAAAATACTGTTTTAATTTTTCTTCATCACCTGAAAGTTCTTGAATTAGATGATGGAATTCCCCAAACTTTTGTCTTTTATAGAAAGGGCTAAAGTAAGCAATAATAGCTCCTCCTCCTCCTCCTCACAGAACCACTTCATATTCTCCTCCATAGCTGCAGCGAACCAACTGTCAAAAACAACTGACTGTGATCAGTATCTCTCGTAACGTCTGCGATGTAGCTAGCCGGCATGACTTCCAGTGTAAACAGTCAAATAGCAAGCATCGCTAGCATGCGTCCATAGCATAGCTTGCGTAGCATCCGTTGTGAATCCGCCTTTACTAGATAACCTTCTTAAACTGAACAGATGCATCTTATGGCAGTAAACGTAAAGTAAAAATTAAATCATCACACTGAAGAAGTTAAATATCAGGTAGCGAACACTATACTTACTGTACACAGCTACATTGTCCCGCACTGAGTAGAATCGTCCCCAAACACTGTCATTGTCTGCAGTGCACACATCTTGGCTGGTCACCTCCTGAGTTTCACGAAGGCCCTGAGAGTAATGAAATGCTACTGTAGATTACTTCCAATAAAATCAAAATACGGTAATCATCATTATCATGACCTTTTTCTTGTTTTCCTAGTTTCTATTACTATTATTACTGATTCTGATAAAATTTTACTTTTGTACAACCACTGAACTTTTAGCACCCAATAAACTTTTCTTTTTTTAGGTGTTCTATATGATTCTGACATTCAGTTTTTATAAGAAATCACTCATAATATCATCACCTCATCTTATGAGTCTCATGTTTCCCACAAAATTTGGTTAACTTATTTTAAAATCTAAATTAAAGGAACAATTTTACCATACCGTACCCTAATCATACAACCTAACCTGAGCATTCTCTGGTCCTAACCATCTTGAAACCAATTTAAATTCACCTGCATGCACTGAACTGCACTGTGACTGAAACCCAACAATTGCTAGCTACAAGTGGCTGAAAATATTCATTGGCACTAGACATTTTTTTTTTTTTTTTTTTTTTTAATGACCATATTTACACAGCACATATCCTATAACCTGAAGATTCCATGGTTGCATGAGTAAAGTATCAGAGATGTTACTACATCATGTCTTACTCAATAACTCCATCATTATTTGTGCCCTTCCCTCTAGCCAGTAGTCAAGCCTGATATGTGGGTGAAAGTGAGGGGGAACAGTAAATACTGTATTTAGAAACCACAACTACAATTGAAATGGTTTGAAATGTTTTCTGACATCTTCCTTCAATGACATTTCAGTCACAATCATCCCCTGGGAGCACTGATGACCCTGATAGAGTTACCGAAATTTGTTCGCAGTGTCACTCGTGAAGTGTCAACAAATGGCATGATTTAAACATAAAACACTTAAATACAGACAAAACTATAGAGTGCTCCCATTAACACAATGAATTTTTTGTGACGGGAATTAAGTTACATAATTGTGAAATTCATTTATGACATTAAAATTCCACAGAAATGACAAGTACGATATTAAGAGTAAAGGTTGAGTTTGTTGATGCATTAAGTCCCAAAGTTGTGATGTTCGAATTGGTCAGGCTAATGGTTAAGGTTATATCAGGTTAGGTCAGGCTAAACTGTTACGTAAAATGAGGTTAGGTTACATTAGTTTGGTCAAATTAGGTTGGGTCACAGACACGGCAAGTGGTGACAAACTGACTTTGGAGCTGAACAGATCTGAAAATCAAACCTTCTGTGCAGCAATTCCCTGTGGTCTGTGTGTTAATATGATGAGGATGTATAATCAATGGCTTCAAATTAAGGCTATGCACTTCTACAACCTTTAAAAAATACTGGAGTATTTCACTGGTGTGTATTAATTTAGAGTTTAATGTAATATATATATATATAATGAATGCATGGTAACCTGAAGTGAATTTGACACATATTTTCCTGGAAATGGCTCATGATTATTAAGGGTTTGACTTTAAACACTGTACCTTACTACTCTGAAAATATTGGCAAAAATGATATACTTTATTTCTGAAACTGACTCTAAGTAAATGACTTCCAGCAACGTTGTTGTTTAAGGTTGTCACAAATAATGCAAACTCAGTTTATCAAATTGCAATTTTTTTGCAACATCAAGGTCGGGTGGTAGCTTAGATATGAGTAAGGTATCTTGGCTACAACTCAACCGTGATATTTCATGTACTGCAGTCATATTAAAATACTCACTACAACGAACTTTATATCATTTGTGACGGAGTTAATATAATGCAACACTCACGAACCACCACAACCTTGAAAATCTTTGATCTATCTTACCTGCGTACTGGCTTGACTGTTGGCGTAGTTCTCCATGCTTGACAAAGTACCATGTAATCAGTCACCAAAACTGACAGCCAAAGCGTATGCCACTTCGTAATTATCAGAGAAAAACTTCATTGAAACATCGCTTTCCCCTCCCATTCAACACACGAGCGAAGACTCCGAAGTCCAATTTTTCAAAGTTGCCAACAATGTATTTTGTATTAAAATTGCAATATTTGCACCATAATATCGCTAGATGCACAAATCTAATAAATGCTGAAATTCTATTGAAATTCCCAGAGTACTGCCCTTTTTTAGAAGTATAAATAGACTCCAGGTTGCTGAACACTCAAAACCGTATCCAGTAGAAAATTGTTTCACATTGATGCAACACATATTGCTAAGTTGGCACAACTCAGTGGTCTGCTTCTGCTAACTCTACCAACAGACCCTTTACTAAAAAGATTATGAAAGTGTTTCTCTCTCTCTACATGTAAATACATTATAACTTAAATATAAACTAACAGACTTAAGCTCTAATTAAAAAAAAAAAAAAAATGCTTGACAATGTTCATGTCTATTATATCCTCTCCCTCACCAAAGTACCTGGCGCGAAATTCGAATTTGAATAATTGCCTACAATACTGGGGTAGGTAATTCACCGGGTCAGTCAGGATCACTTGATGGTCGTGATCGTCAGCTTTTACCCTCCCGGAAGGGAACTGAGAGCTCATATAGTCCGATCTAAGGGCAAGGCTGTGAACTTCACACACGCACACACCCGTCCCCTTGCTCAAAGGGGACAGTAACCACCCACTTCGTCAGTGAAACTTTTCGCAACCTGAGCGAGGCGCGAACTCCCGTCCACCAGTTGGCAAGCGAGAACGTTACCACTGCACCAGCGAGCGGTGCTACTTACAATGTGTAATGCGCTAACGAACATACATACAAAAGCCTGTTTTATAGCATACGTACAGCAGCTTTACACGTGGTTTCCAAGGCATCCAAACTGACTGAACATTCAATCCTTAAAATATCACATGTAGACTACTTGTGTCCCCATACTGCAGTTTCATCCACACTTGTTCCCCTTTGCTGTATCTTGATTTTCACTGAGTGAGCGGGATAAGCATTAATACAGATTCCCACATCTGTCTTGGGTCTACTGATGCCTTTGCACTCGCATCTACAGTAACTGACTCCTACTCATTCCTTCTCTGATCCAGCCAAATATTCACAGAATGCAAACTCTTTCTGGTACTCTTAAATGCCCTACTAAACACTTCTGATGCTGCCTGTTCCAGGCAAATTACACACACACACACACACCTCAGATGTGTGCATATTCATACAGGAGGGCATAGCATACATTATTATATACTGTTGGCTGCATATAGTCGTCATCATCATCAACCCACCTATTTCTGCTATCCAAAAGTGGGGTAAAGCAGACTCCAAAAACTAATGAAAACGAAAATAAAAACATGAGAACTAATCAACAGCATACCTAATGAAATGGGCCACACACACATTCACTCATCATTCGAGCCCCCAGATCCTGATTCTAGCTCATATGCACACCTGTCCATGCACAAGCATTGTAAATACTTATCAGACTCAGTCTGGTGACTCTCAAGTTAAACACGCACTGCCAAACCCTTGTCATGCACTCCATACAATATACTTCCAACCAGCTCATCCTTTGCCAATTCCCTGGCCTCATCAACCTCCATACTTCACATTCTCACACACTTATCATATCTGTGGGCCTTCTTGGGCCATTAGGTCTCCTTTCACCTTCAAATTCACTCACCTATTCCCCTTTCACTGCCCTGTTTATATGCATTCTCTCCAAAAACCATATACCCTGTGCAAGCTCTATTCACCTCTCTTGTCCACAGACTTTCTCACTCCATACCCTTCCAAATCATGTGAATATATTCCATATCCTTCACAAATCATATTAGTTTTTGTCCCATCTTCCTTCCTCACTCCACAGATTCCTCAACATTTCCATCTCCACTGCTTTAACCCTTGACTTTTCATATCTTTATGCCACACCAAAGCCTCACACCCATATTTTGCACTAAAACTCCTTTGTGTAATCTCTTGCAGCTGCCATACTCAGATCTGTTTCCTGTCAAGACTTTCAAACCACCAGCCACTTCCCATTCCTGTGCCATTATACCTTCCACTTCCTTTGCTCCATTACCTTAATCTGATTTTCTATCATTGCACCCAGGTACTTTAGCTCTCTCACCAGCTCCAGTCTCTCTCCACTCACCAGACTATCACACCAGGAGTCACCTATTCTCCCAACAACCACCACTTTCTTCGTATCTACATTTACTTCCAAAACTCAATGCTCACTGACATCAACAAACTATGTGTAGGCATACATGATAAACACTATCCTGATCTAACATCCATCCATTACCCAGTCCAGTGCTGTCCCAACAGGAGCGCAGGCATTTAGGGTTAGGCAACTCAGTTCAGACACTGAAGCCAACAGTGACCAGCTCCTAGCCTCTTTGTGGCATTATGGGGGCAATGAATCCTAACCATCCTTCAGAATTAGACCCTTATGGAGCATATGAACTGCCTTACCTCACAAGATCTCCATGAGTCTAAAAATTGTATGAGAGCAAGAAGTCTATTGTATACATCAGCACACAGCAAGGAAAACCACCCTAGATCTCCCTGCATGTACCAGAATTGAAGTGAACTGAATTATGGATTCCTAGAGTCAGGTATCAAAGACCATATGGCACTAAATCAAATCAAAAGGATGACAAGCAATGGAACTGAAATGGAAAAAAGAGAACAAAGATGAAAACAATCTGCATACACCAGAGGACCATTCCAAGTGTGACGGGAAAATCACTATACATGCAGAAATGGCTTCAAAATCCAGTCACCTTTCCTGTGTCTTTCTCCATGGACTTTGAAAATCAATATGGTGGACCTACAGTAAATGATGCTTATGACACTGATCTGAGACCAAATGAACTCATCAGTGTCAGTTGTTGTGGCTTCACTACCCTGATTTTCAAGGCGCATGGAGAGAAAAACAGGAAAGGTAATATGACTTCTGGTGTCGAGTGTTCATTATTTTATCAACTAAAAGTGATATTCTAGAAATATTTACAAACCTATTCAATCTGGTGACATTTTTTTTTTTTTTAGTTTATTCTTGCTGATACCAGGCAATCTTATTCATCTTAGAAATGGTCTCACATACTGAGGGGGTTACGAAGGCTAGATTTCACCCCTCCAGGTCAAAGTCTCCCCTAGGTTGAACAAAAGTATCTGGTATTATAATCAGCAAGAACAAAGTATTTAGGATTTCACCCAGATTTGTAGGAGAAAGAAAATAAAGCTACTGTACATCTTTTCCCATCATGACAGTGGAAACCGCACCTTGATCTAACTATGAAGCATGCAACATAAACAAAACAATAACATAAATATATAACACATTATCAACAAATAATATAATAACATATAACATAAAAACAGGCATAACCATATCCATAAGTAAACAGTGTAACATACACATACAGTTTCAGCAAAAATATACAACATACTTGTCAGCAACTAATATAAAAAACATATAATAATGCATAACCATAAACATAAATAAATACAATGTAACAAACACATACAGTTTCAGCATAAACATAAGCGCATACCATAAACATACACATATAACAAGCGATTGGGTAAACATGGATTGGAGCAGACGGGGGACATGGAAGGTGTGCAAGATATTCACAGAAGAAATCTGTGCAGCATGTGAGGTGGTGTGTGGGTTGAAGTGAAGATGAAATGGGGAGCAGGGAACAGCATGATGGAATGAAGAGGTAAGGCAAGGCTGTGGCACAAAAGAAGAAAGCATATAGTGAGTGGATGAGACACAGTGGAGTGGAAAAAGTTGAGAGAGAGAAGAAAGAGTTATGTGCAGAGAGGAAGAGAGAGATGAAAAGAGGGAGAATGAAGAGAGTGGATGAAGAATTTGGAAGGAATTTGAGTGTAAAGTGGAGGGAATGTATGAAAATGTTCTGGAAAGAGGTAAAATGAGGTAGATAGGGTGCCAAAGAAGGTAGTTGGGGAGTGAAAGATAAAGATGGTAGATTACTAGTAGAGATGAGAGAAAAAGTGAGCAGATGGAGAGAACACTTTAAAAAATTGCTGAACATAGAGAATGAAAACCTCGATATAATGGACTTCAATAGACTGGAAATTGCTTTTATTGGACTCGAGGAGCTACAGGACTAAACTCCTATATATCGGAAAAAGTCCGATAAAGCCAGAAGCAGTCTGGATTGCCTGACCACTTCAGCTATGTTCACCACAATACGGTAAATAAAAGACATGTTTATCAGTGTACAGCACAGTATTATCATATATATCATACCATTTGATTAATGTAGTGATGTTATAACACAGTACCGTACCGCAATGGCAGTCAACAGTTTAAAAACGGTTCATGCGATGCGGACTAATGTCTGATATATTGGAAAAAGTCTGGGTTAGCAAGGGGAAGTCCGGATGTTGCTTTTATTGGAATTTCGCATTTTTTATAATGGTTTGGGCCCCATTTAGTCCATTATAGTGAGGTCTTATTGTAAAGCGAGTGTAAGTGGCTGTGGAATGGCTGCAAGACGGAGGGGTGTGAGAAGAGAGGAAGAAATCAGTAGGATGGAAGTTGTAGAAGCAATGAAGAAAGTTAAAATGGGGAAAGCCCCAGGAATTGATGGAGTGTGTGGTGAAATGCTGAAGCATGGGGGAGAGATAGTAGTAGAATGGATGTGGAAGATGTGCAGCCTGGCCTGGGAGGAAGGTAGAGTCCTGGAGGATTGGAACTCAGATATAATTATTCCCCTGTACAAGGGAAAAAGGGAAAAACAAGCATGTGGTAATGATAGAGGCATTTGTCTTCTTAGTGTAACAGGAAAAGTATATCATAGGATACTTATTGACAGAGTTAAGGAAATAACAGAGGAATTAGTTGGAGAAGAACAGGGAGGGTTTAGAAAGGGAAGAGGTTGTGTAGATCAGATATTCATGCTTAGATCTTCAGTGGAAAAGTTTCTCAAGAAGGGAAAGAAGTTGTATGTGGCCTTCATGGATTTGGAGAAAGCATATGACAGGGTGGATAGACAAGGACTGTGCAAAGTATTAATATATGGAGTAGATGGAAAGTTGCTGAATGCCATGAATAGCATGTATGAGGGTGCTAAGGATGCAGTGCATGTGAATAGCGAACTGAGTGAATTCTTCTATTTGAAGGTTGGGTTGAAACAGGGATATGTCATGCCTCCATGGTTATTCAATCTGTATATGGATGGGGTTATAAAAGAGATACAAGTTAGGGCAGTGGATGTTGAAGTGGCCTTAGTGAGAGAGGGCAGTGTTTGGAAACTCTGTGTACTGTTATTTGCAGATGATATTGTGTTGTTAAGTGAAGATGAAAGGGAGCTGCAAGGCTTGGTGGATGAGTTTGGAAGAGTGGGTAAGAAACGGAATCTAAAGGTGAATGTAGGGAAGAGTAAAGTTACGGTCTTCAAGAGAAGTGAAGTCAGCGAATGTACAGTGAGGTTGGACAAGGAGGAAATGGAAAATGTGAGTGCGTTTAAGTACTGTACTTAGGTAGTGTGATGAGTAAGGATGGAAGTTTAGAGGGTGAAGTGCTTGAAAGGGTACAACAAGGAAGAAAGGTTGCTGGTTCCTTGAACGCAGTGATAAGAAACAGGGAAGTGAGCATGGAAGTGAAAAAGTTACTACATGACAGTATTGTGATACCAATTCAAACGTACGAAAGTGAAGCTTGGACCTTGTTGGAAGGACAGAAGTCAAGAGTAAGAGCAGTGGAAATGAGTTATTTGAAAGGAGCATGTAAAGTGACATGGAGAGACAGACTGACAAATAAGGAAGAGAAGGAGCATTGTGGTGTGGATGTGGATGTGATAGGAAGCGTTAGGAAAAACACACTGAGGTGGGTTGGCCATGTGGAGAGGATGGAGAGTGAGAGACTGACAAGGAGAGTGTATATGAGAGAGGTGGAGGGGAGGAGAGGGAAGGGGAGGCCAATGATGAGATGGAGGGATGAAGTGGAGAGGTATATGAGCAGGGTATAAGCTGGGAGCAAGGCAGTGAAATGGCAGGGGACAGGGTGACATAGAGGCAGTTTGCTTGTAGCCACCCCTTACGGAATTAGGGCATTTGGCAATAGATGGATAGATAGATAGATATAACAAGCATATAATTATATACAATAAGCATGTAAACATATATGCACATAACATAACCATGTAACAAAGGCATAAAACAAACATATGAAAAGCATATAACAAAAACATGACAAACGTTACAAGGAATTAGGAAGCACAAAACATCAAGGAGATTCAGGGGTTAATACAGTACCCTCACGTCCAGTACACATTTGTCCAGTACTAGTCTCATTCAGTACAGTTGGCCAAAAAATTTAATAATTTATTACGGTAGTATGAATATGTTGGGCTAGTATGGATCGGCTGTGCTAAGTGGGCCAAATCCGAAGAGTTCTTCTCTAGTACTGTACTGATGTGCAGCGTCCAGTACTACAACATACGAGCGCACGGGAAGATGGCCAACACCGAGGAACGTTTCCCTAGTACTGCCACACCAGTCCAGTATGCCTTCCTTGTGACTCGTGATGTGTGCCAGTCAAATTGCAGTATTGCACTTTCCCCTGATGACGAAGATGACTATGTGTCAGTGTGTGACTAAGAGGGATTTATATGGGAGGTTGAGGCAGAGAGGCCTCCTCAGGATCCTGAAGGACCTTCTTCAGTGGGTCAGTAGGACCTCCTACAGCCTCAGAAACCCTTCCTCTTACCCCCCAAGCCCATCACCACTCACCTTAAAGGTTGGTAATATCTTAATTGTGTCAAGATGTAGGTAAGTTGAATTTGGGAGGAACTTTTTCAAGGCATGTCTGACATTATTCATTTATCGCATGAGGTCTGTTGTTTCTCCAGCAGGGATTTAGTCCAGTATGGTAGTACAGTACTGTCTGACATAAATACTGTACTGGATGCAAGGGTACTCTAAATACAGATTCTATGCTTACACCATTACAATAAGAGGTTATTAAAAACCCTCTTACACAACACATATTTAATTAACTTTATTCTAGCTCTTTGAAAATTATTGTATTAGAATATCTTATGCAATGTAATTAAAATGCCTGTTTATAAATACTGACAGAGTTCCACAGGATTCCAAAGCTATACAAAATTCTATAAATAATGGAACAAATAAACTGTATTTTACATTTCCACACAAAGGTGTTAGGATGTATGCAGTATTCAACAATGTGATTTGGACATTTATACAGCAGTCTTGAAATATATCACTAGGACCATTCATTAAATCGAAGTGATGGGTAAGATGGCATACCGGAACCTTCAAGTTACTGTATACGAAAGCTACCAAAATAGAAAGATGAGGTTGGATTCACAAACAAACCCATGACCTATTCTGTTATAATTAGGATATGTTTTTGCAAGAAGAACAAAAAGCATAATATTTTACACTCTTCTTTTCTTGTCCTTACTACAAAAGAGCTTAGAATTATTTCTCCCATCATGAGGATGTATTTCTTTTTATTTTTTTCAAAAACAAGAAGCATGGAATGATCCTACACCATCCTTGTCCTTCCTACAAAAAGAAATCACAACTATAATAGGAATTTGATCATAAATATGTCTGTGATCCCTCCCATTGTTTACAGGATATTACAGAGAAAAGTTGTGCTGAAAACAGTGTGTGCGGTTTAAGCCAGTGTGACTTCAGAGTAGGCAGTCCAAGTGCAAAAGCAGTCTCATATTATTTATATATATATACGTACTCTAATGCAATACAGTACTTGATTTTCAACGCATACATAATCACAAAAGCATTTCTGAGCTTGCGTCAAATCCAAGAAACATCAGTCTTGGCTGTATTAAACCATATAAATTTTCCGAGATATGTGCAGTGGGAGCACTGTACATACTGTATACATTATGTATGTGTATTGGTGTGTATGTAAGTGTTTCCATGTCAACTTGTACATACAGCACTTATATGCAGATTCTTATGTGCAGGAATACTGATGTTCATAAAATGTTTGTATTATGTACTATGTAAATCCTCTTCTAACATCATTTTAATATGACTGTCCTAAGGTCTATAGTACAGTACCTCAAGCATTTTTGAAAGATGCATGTTACTGTATTTGGCTGCTGCATGACACAAAAAATTCCTACATTAACCTTGGAGCAAATGAATGGCATCAAAGAAGGTTAAAATGTGGACAATCACACACTGAACAAGTTTCATCTCTAGCAGCTGAACAATGTGATCCGATCTGACCACTAGAAAAAGAAAGCTAATCTCTTACAGTATACTCTATCAACTTTAACCCAGAGCAATGACAAAAATTTACAGTCCACTGCTGTTTTATATATTTTCTTTTATATTTAGAAACCTTAACCTCTTTGAGAACTGAAGTCAGGACATTCATGTCCAACATCACACAGTAGTTGCAAAATGTGTTATTTTTTGTGGCTAGTACACAGGGGCATAATAATCTGAAAATGGGGTAGCCACATATAATCATAAGATGGCCCACAGGGAGTTCCTTAGGGGTGTCTAGGGATATTCCCCTAAAAAATTTGAGAGCACCACCAGGGTGGCCAGGCATATTTCAGGAGTGGCCATTGCCATCCCAGCTACCCCACTAGCTATGCCACTTCTAGTAAATAAAAGGACACAGTGCATGAGTCTATAATTTAGTAATATTTATGAAGAAAGTGCAAATTATGGATGTGTTCTTTGTTTTGTTTTTAAAGTTAATGATATCAGCATTATGTCTGATTTGCCACAGACTAATTTAAAGTCAGGAAACTTAACCTCTTGAGCTTTTCACAATAACTTACCTAATGGAGGACTTTGAAATATATACTCTTAACAATATTCTTAATACTAAATGCCAAATACTTTTACACATAAAAGAATGAAGAGATTATAAATTAAGAAATCCTACAACATTAAACTCTAAATCTAAATTGAAAATCCTAAATCCATTATTGGCTAAGAGAAAATATGTAAACTGAAACACATGGTGAGATGCTCAACAATTCAGGGGCATATTTGAGATTTCAGGAGGGGGTTTCCACTCTACTTTAATTGTTTTTCTGTCATCTACATGCTGTCACAGACAGGGTGGTCTCCTACAGCTTGTTATCTGGATTAAGGTATCCTAGCCATGACCCTTCCTATGCCCTATGCCTCCCAAACAGATAAAAAGAATTGGCTTGGCTCTATGTTATGTCCAATGAGAGTAGAAAGGAGGCTTCCAGGAAAAAAAAAAAAAATTATTCTACTAAAAGTATGGCTTTGGTGGGATGCAGTTTGTACGAATATGGTGATGTCACAAGAATGGTTTTGGTGACAACTTTCCCCTAGCAAGTCTATCTTGGAGACACTTTGTTTTCACCTTCTACATAAATTCTGTCACATGAGTCTTTGTAGTTATCAGGAAAGGTCATCAGCATCAATAAAAAGTACCAAAATGAGCCTACTAGGGAAATGTGTAAAAAAGAAAGCGGTGGGGTGGGGGGGGTCACTGAAGTAAAGTTGCCACGAAAAACACTCATGACACCACCTTTAACCCTTCAATCTGATGACATTTCTTATTTGTTTCTTGATATCTTCAGGTAACTATATTCACCATGAGTGGGACTTTTCATGTTGGAGGGATACGGTATGGTACAGCTTTCTTTAGTCTTTTCCATATTAGACATCAGTATGAAGTGAATATCTGGAGGCACCAAGGACAAGATATATACCAAAACACATCACTGGATTAACCCGCCCCGTCCCGACGACGTATGGGTACGTCACCACGATTTGCATTTGCCAGTCCCGGCGACGTACCAGTACGTCGTGCAATTGCAAGGTACCTAATTTGCACAATTTTCAATTTTCGCACGTGATTTTTCGTATGTATACACGGGACACCTTCCTCTATTCCTGTACAAGATACCAAGCAGGGACAATGCCTTACACTGCATAACCTCCCCCCTCCCCCCCTCATGCCATTGTCTTGGCAAAGGACCTGTTACCAGTGACCTGGCTAGTAAAGTTATTCAGGGCCAGAGTGATTCCCCAATCGATGACAATGTGGAGGACAATGTTTACATAGCATTAGAAGAAGAAACAGCCAGAAATAATGATCAGGTAGTGTGGCAAAAATAGGTCAGGTATGGTGATTAGTTAGTGAGTGAAACAATGCTTATAATGCCTTTATTACTGCTTGAAAACCAATATACTGTCATACTACATATACATTCGTACCAAGTAAATAAATAAATACCGTTTATGAGTGGATAAAATAGTTACCCTCCCATAGAACTCGTTTTCTTTGGTGCCAGCATGTCAGAAAACCCACTCAGGTAAGGAGGAACTCCTACCTGGATTGGGCACTTTAAACCTCAAGTGAGCGATTTCTCTATGAATTTTCGATGTTTCTCACCAAAAGCGAAGGTTTTAGCCAAAAAAAAAAAAATCAAAAATACCTCGGGACTGGGGGATGTCGGAGGTGCGGAAAACCTCGGGACGTGACGGGTTAAAGTGATCAGTAGTATTAGTGCAACAGCATTTCACGTGATGCACAGGGGGAATTATTATTATTATTTTTTTTTTAGGTACAGTGTTAATATCTTTGCCACATATAAATCACAGGTTAGTACAATACTATAAACTTACAGGAGTCACAGACAAGGGCTCATATTCTCATTGGCATGGAAAGATCACTAATAGCTCATCAAAAATCTTGCCTCAAGCTACTAGGTGGCACACCAGTGGTGCTGGAGCTGCATGGCACCCAGTATCACTGCTAAGGAGCCTTCTTAGCAAACAAGAATACCACCCATGATATCTGAATGTTCCCATCCTGTAATCTCTACAAATTTCATGTGCTTGTCAAATCCTTAATCTTATATGAACATACAGTAGCTTAATTCTGCACTGTGAAGTGTTGGAGAGAAACTTAACTATTCAGTAGTTGTAACGGATGATGGCTAAATAAGATGTCAGGCTGTCATTTACAAAACTATCAAATTATCAGCACATCAGTTTTCATTTAAAAATTCATACTTCAAGGAACATAACAAACTTAACCAAGATGCAATAATGCTTCTGCTGCCTACATCTACAACTAAGTTAGGAGCAGAGTCTGGTGACTTATTTCTTAGCTTATTCTTGCTACTTCCAGATGCTTATGTTCAGCTTGGGGGAGGATTTTCAAGCTGATGAGGTTGGATACAGCCTTCATTAACCCCTTCAGTTATTACTCCAGTGCTCTCTTAAGCTGAATAAAATGATCCAGTATTGTATTAGTACGGATGAAACCCTTCATCCCAAAGGTATATAAATCACTTTCATCATGCTATTACTAGTCCATTTCATTCAACAATTTTAACCATCTACTGAAGAGAGAGGCAAAACTATGATGTTGCATATGGTAATCCTTCTGGTTTAAAAAGTATCTTATGCCAAGTAAATGTCCTCTGTTGATAGCCAGTACAAGCTAAGAAAGACATCACCATACTGAAAAGGATCAATAAAAGCTACATTACTGAAGTGAATTGGTGAACATTCTGTATGCCAAGAGTGTTTCAGGGTGTGTGACTTGAACCCTTTTAAATGTTGTTTTCTTACTTAACTCCCTGTGTCAAATGACATACTCTGTTGGCATATTCTTGTTATTTTCAGACAAAATTATTCAACTCAGGAAAGATCTCTTTTATTTAAGGAGTTAAAGAAAGGAATATATAACCCTATTGTCTGAAAAGTTTTTCCTAATGAGAATGAAACTGTCTGGGGACAGAAAAAAAGAAACAGAATACATCATTAGACTGAAAAGGATAACAATATACAGTGGGTGTCATATTTCTAAAACACAAGACTGAATAAACTTCAATCTTTTAAAAGCAGATCACATGAAAATTATGTGCAATAAGGGTCAACTCCTGGCTGTATTACTTGTTATTTTTATAGTACTGAAAGTATAAACCCCTAAAGTACTCAATTTGCTCAGCAGGTCTGTCCCTCCAGCCGCAAAACAGGGTCGATTTTTCAACTTTCACCAAGGTAAAAATTTTTCTTCCACATTTCAAGAGACTGAATTTACACACCTGAAAATGTATGTTTTGGCCAGATTGACCAAACAGTTATCGCACAATCACCTGTCAAAGATGCAAAAAAATTACCAATCCCCCATGGGCGAAAATAATTATATATACATATCTAATGTCAATGTGAAGTGTTCCCTAAGCATGAAATGTCAGTCTGGTATACGCCCATAGCAACAAAACAAGCCAGGCAAAAAGTGGAGGTGGAGTGTGAGTGGCTGGAGGTAGGAGGAGGATTGAGGGATAGGGGAGGAGGGAGGGGGGAGGAGGATGGAGGGATAGGAGGGGAGGGATAGGGGAGGAGGGTTGCTATGCACACACACCGCTGTAGGGGGTATGTTGGGGTATGGTTGGTTGGGAGGGGACAATGTGGAGACGATGCAATGGGGCTGAGGGAGGTAAAGTGACAGTGGTGGGGGGGGGGTTCCTCCTCCCCCACCTTAGGGGGCCAATCATGCTGTACCACCCCAGACACTCTAGCTCTCATTGGTCTGATCCCATATATGTCACCAAAGGGGTGGAGTTACCCTCCCCCAGTTTTTTATGTCTTTATCGATCATGCAGGATAGGCTGGCGTGTTAAATTACACAAGAGCACAATCGTGCAGCATAGGTCTTTAGCGGTTACCAAGTAAGATATTGTAATGCCTCTAGTTATCACTTCCATCTCTATATACCATACCATTTCAGTGGAGCGATATACAGCTACTCTCACTGGCAGAACATTTCCTTTTATGAAACAATATATTCTACCTGCTGACAGCCAACTTGCACAACTTAATTAGCTAGAACCCATTAAATTTTACAACTCAAAAGAGCCAAAATTAATACTGCATTGATCTTTTTTTTTTTTTTTTTTTCTAAAGGCTCCATTTTTATTATACCTGATGAGGATTGGAAGGAAACATCAATAATACTTTTCAGCCAAAAATACCATTGACTTTACATTTTTATATTTCCAGTCCCTGCTGCATTTTTTTTTTTTTTCCAGTTTCCTTATTTTTCCTTTCTTATCTGACTTCTGATTTTTCTACATTCTTAAGCTTTCCCTCATAAGAATATGCACTTTTTAAACTTACTTTTTAGCATAGCTCTCAACCTGCCCTCTCTTTTAGCCTACCTTCTTAATGTCTTCATATCACTTTTTACCAGCCCATTTTTTCTTACTTTTTCACATAAGTTTCCTTTCTTTGAGTCACAGACCACCTCTACTAAACATACAGCTTTTATTTTGCATAAATTGTTTTCATTTATGACAGAATTCTGTTTTTCACACCCCTTTTGTAAAGTACAGTACCTGTATTCATTATCTTTTCACTTATCTGTCACACCTCCTCCATGATGAGTAGCTGCTTGCCATTCTTGCATATAGTCTCCTCAGTTGTTTAAATTTTCTTCTCATCCCTCATATGTCACATCCTCCTAATTTCTTCTATGTCCTGTTATATTTTTTCTCTAATTCAAGGTCTCCCAGGAGATGTGTGAGAAACTTCAGGAGATTGTTGATGAGTAATTAAAGCTGCATCAACATGAGTCTAATTCTCACCCATTACGAAGCTACAGTTACTGATGACCCTATCGAGGAAACAGTCTCCCTCAGGCATTCAATTTTCAGCTGCTGCAGAGCTACAATCACTGCTCACCTTATGGGGGAAAATGGTGTCTCTCATAATTCATCTCCTTTCTCACACATTTCCTGGAGGACCGTTTATATTTATCTACCACCTGTCCTGCCTCTACTTGATAAGGGGCAGCTCCTGGTTGTCACACACATCCATGTTGCAATACACAGCATCTGACGTGGCATTGGCAGCTGTCATGGGCATGGCTGCTCCATCTGGCTCTGCCTCCAGCCGCAGCGTCCCAGACCGATCACCACGCCTAAGGATGAGGGTTGATGGAATACACATTTTTCGTAACATTACAAAGATCCCTAACCCCTCTTGGTTCAGTTAATGACCCAGAGCAGTCAGACCGAATGACTGATTTGACTTGTAACAATTAAGAATAATTCCTAACCACATAACTACAGCTCATTAATTTTCATGCAATCTTGACTTGATATTCAAGTTATGGGAATGGTCCAATTCCATTAAATGAAAACAAACTAACGACAACAAATGTTCTCATAATTCCACTAAATACATAAACCACAATGACTAAACTACCCCATCCATGGGCAATACCTTGGTTTCTCAAACAGCGATGTTGGTCGTGGACGTTTGACAGTTGGCATAACTTTCCTGGGCCGAGGCAGTTTCATCAGGAACTTGCGATACGTCCTGTTTACCCGACAATGACACACACCAACCTGTATATGCACAAGCAAATGGGTCTCAGCTGTTTGTTTTGTGGCTCCAGTCCCATCTGAAATGAGGGCCCTGTGGACCGCAGCCTTAAGCTGCCCCTCTCCTACAGTCCACCATCCTCTTTTTGGGGTAGAGGGAAGCAGTTGTGGGGCATCTGTATAACCAGGCAGTTGAAATGTCTAGTTATATCATTGCCATCAATGAAGATGTCTCTCTCCTGCACCTGGGTATCAGCAAAACCATAAAATGAAAGAGATGCATTACAAATACTCCTTACTCAACTCATTCACAACTATGATGACTTCTGTATTTTTGTTTTTGTTTTATATACATACATACATCATAATAGCAGAAAGTGAAAGCATCAACCTAAAGTCACCACACACAAAATGCTACCAACACTTATACAGTAAACCCTCGATATAACGAACCCTGGTATTGCGAATTTCAGATATACTGAACGGCCGAATCGCGGCCAAACTTCCCTCGGATTTTGCAAACAATGGTCGCTAAATGAGGGGGATGTTCGGGAAACAGCCCAAGGTGACACCAGCATCCCTTCCTGGCACAGTAAGTGTACTGTAACACTACTACATTATACTGTATTCTTATTATAGGTATATATTGTATTCATATTTACAACTTCATACAGTACAGTATTGTATTTACATGTACAACTTCGTAAACCATTGAATTCTCCATGTAAAACTTCACAGAGTTAGTTTAGGTTATAACTGAGAACGCAGGACCAAATGACTCCCCTTGTATAGCGAACTGAGTTCGGTTGTCCCTCGAAAATACCGACCCCTCGTATATAGCGAACTTTCGGATATAGCGACCCATCCCTCCCCCTAAATAGTTCATTATATCGAGGGTTTACTGTACAGTACTACCATGAACATCATACACCACAAATATCATTGCACACTACCACACAAATACCACCACAACATAAATACCACCACACACCACGACACAAACATCACACACCACACACAAGTACACCACACACCACAACACAAATACCACTACACACCAAAACTCAAATACCACCACACACCAAAATACAATTATCATCACACACTGTCACACACAAATAGCACCACACACCACAACACAAACCCCACCACACACCACGACAATAAAGATGAGCAGAGCAGCGCCCAGTGTCGCTATGGCAACATAGATATTCCTCATGTGGTCGAGGGGCGTGTCCAGTGGCAGGTGTACATCCAGGGGTACCGACTCCACTGTCCCCACTGCCCCTACCGACTCAAGGATGGCCTCATCTGTACAGGTGATAGACGAGGGGTCAGATGGAGGTGGTTAGAGGGAGAGAGAGACATAAGCTTGTGAGATGGTGTGTTTATGAAGGATGCAGGTGAAAGGGGTAAAGGAGAGACTAAAAGTGAGATGATGGTATGGCAAGAGAGAGATGTAAAGGGGATATGAAAATGTCTGATGATGTGCCTGTGAAGACTGCAGATGTTAAGATATATAAAGGAGAAATGAAAAGTGCAGAAAAGGGGTTAAACGGTTAAGGTATGTGTGGAAGGATGAGGTATTAGTATCAGTGTTAATATATGGACTTATTCTTTCACTACAACTATACCTCTAGTCCTGCTGGTACTACTTCCAAAACTATTTTAAGTTCAGAGGGACTCAAACTGAAGGAGTTAGATATGGGTTAGATATATCCTTAACTGATCCTTTTAGTGTGCAGTGCCTGGAAACATGACACTCACAGAGGTGAAGAATGCTGTGAAGTGACTGAAAAATGGGAAAGCAGCTGGGGTTGATGAGGTGTATACAGAGATGATTAAGTGTACTGGTAGTGGAAAGAGTGGAATGAAGTGTTTGTTGGAGATATGTAAGAAGGCATGGATAAGTGAAACCATGCCAGCAGAGTGGAAAAAGGCTGTGATTGTACTTCTGTACAAAAATAAAGGTAAGCGAAGTGAATGCAAGAATTATCATGGCATAAGTTTGCTGAATGTCGTAGGGAAGGTATATGGAAGAATTATTAAAAAGAAAGTACAGTAAGAGAGACATCAGAAGTCCTAGTGAGTGATGAACAGGGTGGCTTTAGAAGTGGCAGTGGATGTATGGATCAAATATTGGCAGCGAGACAGACAGTGGAGAAGGCATGTGAGAAGGACTATAAGGTGTTAATGGCATTTATGGATATGGAAAAAGCATACGACAAAGTAGACAGAGGACTGTGGAAGGTTTCATGCATGTGTGGTGTAGATGGTAAGCTGCTAGGTGCCATCAAGAGTTTTTATGATGGTAGTGAGGCATGTGTAAGGGTAAATGGGTATCTAAGTGAATAGTTCACGATCAGTGTGGACGTGTAACAAGGTTGTGTGATGTCCCTACGGTTGTTCAATATACTGTATACGTATATATGGATGGCGTGATGAGAGAAGTAAAAACACGAGTAATGGAAAGCGGGATGGCATTGGTAATGAATGGGGATCGACGTATCAAATTTGTTGTATGCTGATGATGCAGTGCTACTTGCAAATACTGAACAAGAACTTTGTAGACTAGTGCACAGTTTTGTTTATGTCTGTGAGCATTGTGCCTTGAGAGTTAATGCTGAATAGAGTAAAGTGATGGTTATCATGGGAGAAGACGACTCCCAGTGTGATGTTACAGTGAATGGTGAGAGACTGGAATTCGTGAGAGTGTTCAAATACCTGGGTACAGTGATAAAAAAGAGAGGAAAATGTGCAAGAGAAGTGGAAAGTAGGGTGGCACAAGGAAGGAAAGTAGCTGGTGCTATGATGGCCTTGATAAGAAACAGAGGCTTGAGTGTTGCAGTTGCATAAGGCTTACATCAAGGAGCGTCAGTGCCAACTTTAACATATGGATGTGAAACTATGGTGTGGCATGAAAATGAAAAGTCAAGAGTGAATGCAGTGGAGATGAAACTGATGAGGAATGTATGTGGGGTACGGAGAGTGGATAGGATACGAAATAATGTGATTCGTGAAAGATGCTGAGTGAGGAAGTCTGTGGACACCAGAATCGAAGAGAGTGTAATGAGACAGTTTGGTTATGTGGAGAGAATGGATGACAATAGAGTGGTGAAAAAGGTATAGCTGAGCAAATCTGAAGGTGGGAGGAGGTGAGTTAGGCCAAGGAGAAGGTGGAGGGATATGGTGAATGAGTGTGTGAAGAAGAGAGGTATGGAAGTCAGAGAGGCATATCAGGTACAGCCAGGTTTCTGGGGGCTTGAATGATGAGTGAATGGAAGCGTGGCCCATTGAAATGGGCAAACTTAGGCTGACTGGGTGTTGCTACTCCTCACCCTGGCCTAGGGTGGGAAAGGAGGTCTATGATGATAATGATCCTTTTATTACTACAGCTGAATAAAACTGTCTGGTGGTAGATTAATTAAATGAATGGAATGCCACTGGATGGAAGGAGTTAAAGAACTGGGAAGGTATGGACATGTAAAAAAATGCACACAGCTAGGATGCCAAAGAAAGTGTGTGAAAATGAGATGGAGGGCACTGTTGGTAGAGGCAGATCTTATGTGGTATGGAAGAAGAGAGTGGAACAATACCCTGATGAAAGAGTAAGAAGAGTGTCTGGGAGAGTGAGAATGGTGTGTGAGGATGAGGAAGCCTGACGATGACGATGATGACAATGAAGATCATGATGCTGGTGCTGATAATAACTTGTGAGACTTTTTGAAATGGAAGGCTTAGATACAGACTTCATTAATTCCTTCACTCTGCAGTGTCTCCTCTCAGCAGAATAAAACTGTTTGGAGAATGCAAAAATAAAATAAACAATACTTCATCAGACTGAAAAGATGAAGAATGCAGGACAATGCGTGAAAATCAATGATGAGCTAAACTTAAAACAAGCAGATCTTCCATATCATAACACTAGCAGGTTGAAGTTAGATATAAATTACATGACTTTAGCATATAATATACTGAAAAAAGTTATATGCCACAAAAAATATTCACAGCTACATTACTGAAAGGAAGAATATCTTGGTCCATCAACTGCTACATAACTGGGTACAATCAAGGAAATGGTTGAAATCAGGCAGTTTATCAAGAGAAACCTACAAACTGGCAAGTCAGGCCATATTTTGGATCTATTACAAAATCTACAGTATTGAAACCAGATACTGAATGCTGAAAATATAAAACAAGAAATTTTCCTTCACATATAATTACACTGCAAATTTAGTGACCTCTGCCATCAAATCCATCCATCACTGAAGACAGTACCATTAGGATGGACTCCCTAACACCTCTTCCTTACCAGTTTACTGCTGGATTTGACATATTAATAGTTTCTTTTATGGAATTATTAGTGCAACCATGTCATTACTGAAAAGACAAATACACAGTGACCCACAGCAAGATGACTTTGTCCAAGTATTTAAGACAAATGTGACCAATGGCTTCCCCCTGGATGGTAAACACCCAAGTGAGCATCTCAACCCACCAGAACATCAGGCATCTACTTCTTTGCTATACTGCTGGCACCCAATGTATTAAATGCTTCCCTTGGTTACAGGGAAATATTATACATGTCACTTACCTCAAAATAACCTAAAGATAACACTCCAGTGAAGAGATTGCATGCATCCCACTTCCCACAAGACAATATTAACAAGAATTCACAACAATTAGTATGGAGGAAGTACCAGGGAGTTTCCTCAATTCATGATAGTACTGTACAGCCATGAGACAGCACAAGAGACAGGTGCTGGTAGGATGTGGCTGTGTTTTGGCTACATCACACTTCATACTCTATCTATGGGACTACGAGAAAAGTTAGCCCCAGGGGAAATTGATCATACTAGTGTGGTTAATATAGATCACAGTGACAATATTACACTTCCCTAAATATCAAGCAGTCTTTTTCACTAGGCTTTACAAAATTCTGAGTGTTTAATAAGAGGAGTTGTGACAAAGGTGCATTATTTAGGCTAAGATGGGTTACATTAGCATGGGTCAGTTGCTCTAATCTGGCAGGCTTGGGTTATTAGGCTGGATAAGGTCAGGTTAAGTTAGGCTGGGTTAGGTCTTGATCAGGAAAGGATGGAAGATGACAGATTAGGTCAGATGAGGATATGTTAAGATAGGACAGGTTGCATCAAGTGATTACATAGTTTATTTAGGTCAGGTTAGGTTAGATGTAGATAGGTCAAGTTAATGTTGGCTGGTTTAAGTGATCTGGTTAAGTGTGACGAGAATATTATAAGTGATCAGGCTAAGTTTGCTTAAGTCAGGTTAGATTTGGGGCCATTTCTGTAGGTGGTTTTGGAGATTCTGTAACACCTCTTTCTCAGGAATTTACTTCGCTCATCACACCTTGCTAATCTTCTTGCACATATTGATGTGAATTGTTATCAGTATTGAATAGATATCCATAAAATGCAAACAGGAGGTAAGGAGTAAAATGGAAAATAATCACTGTAATTAAAGATGTGGCACTCTCAAAGATCCTTAGCCAACTACTCTACATTACCACTGCCTGTCAGATTGTGTTGGATGAGAGTCTAAGGATAATGTGGAGAGAATACTACACATGTACCTGTATTCTATAATTCCCTCTATCAAAACTGGCACCTAAAACGGCAGAGTTGAATCCCATCCATACATCATGTTAAATAAAGGGTATGAGTGCAAACAATTATCACAACACCCACAGTATCTCACTTCTCTTTGCCACAAGCCAAGACTCTTCACTGTTTCAGTTTAATTCCAAATGACTTTTCCATGGCAGTACAAACATACCTTCTATTTCTATGTACGATCAAATTTCCTATTAAATTTCAAACTGAGAGTCTAAATTCAATTTTTTCCCAAATGTCAATGTAGATTTATGAGAGAATCTGACTACAAGCCTGTCCAAGGGAAAGAACACTGCATTTTGCAAGACATCAAACATACTACTGACATCACCTATGTATGGCAAATGCACTGTAAATTCTATAACTTTTATGTTTGGCTCTTCCACCTAATTTCACCTGGGAAAAATATTCATAACAACACCTAGTAAGAGGATTTAGAATATACTTTAGTAGTCTACAACCTGCTATTTCACCATTTACAAATACAGTAATCCCTCTATTACCCAATCAATCCATTACCCAGACACTGTGACCTGGCTGTAGTAGTAGTAGTGGTTGTTCCCTAGACAGTCTGGCCGAACAGCCCCAAGTCCCTAAGGAAGGTCACGGCTAAGACTGGGCTTTCCCACAGAGCTCTCATGGAGTATGCGTTGTGTTGTTGGTGCTGGCTATTGCATACAATGCAGTCTTCCATAATGTGCTTGATAGTATGGGGTGCTGTGTTGCATCCTGGACAGGCATCAGTGACTGAATCATCCAGCCTCTTCTGAAAACTAAAGAGGGCTGGATGATCTGGCTGTTCAAAACCATTATTCATACACTTTCCCATTTTATCCAGACAAATTGCATGCACCCGGGTTGAAATTATGGCCGTGCGAACATTTTCACCCAGCTGGGTGGGAAGGGCCTGATAGCATCACCCTGTCTGGCTGGGTAGTTCACCCAGCATTCACTGGAGACTTCCCTTTGTTCATTCTTAGTTCCCACGTGATGACAATGTAGTGAACAGCTCCTCTTGGACAGTAGATATGGCAATGCGATTTGGTGGCTTTCGTGGTTGTTACCTACCTGCTTCAGGTCTTGGTATTCCTTGCATGCCTCTTCCCAGGGTGTATGATGATGGCCCCTACACCAGGGAAAAGGAAGAGGATAGTGCTGATTCTGGAGAAGCAGGAGATCCTGGGTAAGATTGGTGCAGGATGGTCGAATCATGTATGTTGACAATGACTTTATTCAAGCTTACTGTATTGTATCAAGATTTTATTCTATTTTACCATGTTTTTATACCATTTTACCATTATGTTTTGTGTGACCTCTGCATTTTTCTTGAGTAGCCATTTTTTTCATGTCACTGCAGGGTATGGCCCTGAAGTGGTGACTGCTTGTCTGTGGTTGATGGGTCTGCTTGACCATGGTAATTACTTGGCTGTAGTTTACAGGTCTGCTTGACCAGCTAGAGTAGTGTTATATAACAGGAACAAGTGCTGTACGATGAACCACAGTGGCCTTTTACACTGGCTTTCAAAGTTAGGTTATGTACAAAGAGGGGCCAGGGAAGAAGTTCATTATCCGGATGGAGCCATTACCTGGACATGCCTTTGGCTCAATTACGTTGGATTATCGAGGGATTACTGTAATTGCTAAGAATGTAATAACAAAAAATACTTTTAAAAAATTGTAATACTGTAAAGCACTTCATACTCACTTAATCAAATGAGAAATACCTGCACTGCACCAATGAGTAGCACACTCATACAAACTGCAAATGAAAACCCATAGGATGGTGATGTGCCTGCTGCCCATCTGTCCTGAGTCCTACTTTAGCATGCATAGGGATCACTGAAGCATAAAACATGCATACAGTAAGTCCTCAGTGGGTCATTTTTTTGTTTGTTTGCTTTACATACAGTACTCCACTTTTCTTAATTCCATTTTGCTATTAAATCCACAGAAAAATGCAGGAAGATTGCCAGTGAAAGTTCCATTGCTGACCTGATCAATTTCCAGCACCCGCTGTATGAAAAAAGATATTTATCCCTGACTTACGATGAAGACTTCCTGCATATAGTATTTGTAGCTGATGAGAGTGAAAATACTTAGTTAAACTTATCACAATGAGAATGTAAAAAGGCTGAAGTGTATGGTATAAAAAGGACATGCACAGGAACTTGCAGAAATTTAGGAACCTACAAAATGGGCTGCTAAAATCAATCATAACTATGCACAGCTCCTCCAAAATCAAAGCATGGGGTACTGTGGAAAAAAAAAAAAAAAGTCTGAGAACTATCAAGAGGGTAAAAGAATAATAAACAATAATATACAAGGTCAAAGATTAATATATATGAAAAATTAAATAGTACGTGGGGGACTTTAGTCATGCGAATTGAGGATACGAATAATTTAGCTTTTATATTCATGCAATTTTGAGTGAGTGAGGTAGGCCAAGATGTGGGGAGGGTAGAGAAAGACACCAAACATCTGGGCTGACCTGAACACCTGCACAAGGAACACATCTGCATGAGGGTAACAACTGCGCTACTGAACACAGGATCCAGCCAGGAGGGGGAGAAGGGGTAGGAAGCAGAAGCCAACAACATCCTATAAATGCTACTTTATATTTTATGTAGGGTCAGTTTATTATCTGCCGCCATTTCAATGCTCTTCTACCAACATACGTAGGTTACATATGTTGTGAACATTAAATACACGTGGCATAATGACCTTTCATCATATACGGAAATTCCAACAAAAATACCTATACTGCATAAGGTTCTCTATCCAGTAGCAAACATAGCACCACAAGTCCCAGAACATTCTCAAAAGCAACATGGGCTTAAAGCTCCGCCACACACATACTTCCTCTGCATGACCTGGCAGTCCAACACTTCATGGGCTTTTCTACCAACCTGGCTCTATATGCAATACCATAATGCACAGTCAGTACAAAAAGTATCTCAAATACTCTAAGAATAAAAAAATATGACATAATGAACTAATTCAAAACTAAAGTGTTTGTAGGACTGTATCCAGGATATTGCACATGATATTATACTGTCTGAGTATCTCTACTTACAGCCACATGACTCAATCATGAAATGGATGGACACAAACAATCTGGCTTCATGTACCCCTGTCCTCTGCTATCAGGCTGTCAACTCCCCAACTTTCAGCCATATCTCCCTCTCTCATATCTCTCTCGATCCCATCCCTCTATCTCATGTATTTAGAGGGATGGGGTTACAACAAAAGCTATCCCATTCACTAAGATACTTAATTTTCATCTTATTCTTGTCATTCCCATATAATTTAATCCACAGAGGCTTTTCAGACTGGCAGGGTTTTGTATATGACATTTGTTATTCCCTTTAATAAGAGGCTCTTCCTAAGCTGAATATATTAATCTGAAAGTAGCAAAAATAAACAAATTATTCTGCCATCTGATCAAGGTGTTAAGTTCCCACCACTATCACCACCTCCTGCTAATGTATCAGCAATACTGTACTGTACATTTTTGGTAATCAAGTATCGACCAAAATTTGAGGACAAACACATTTAGCTGCTGAGTCTATCTTAGGCCCCTTTGCATGTATATTAGGAGGAGGATTTTTGTGTGGAAATATGAATTCACTGGTGAATGGATACTTAACAGGAATTTCAGGAGAGGGAGGAGAGTCATCTCCAAGACTACTCTTTCCTCCCTTTAAATGTTCCAGGATCTGAATATGTGGATCTTAAAATCTGTTATTATCAACAGAAGAGTAAACATTGCACCACATGGATGAGTTAGATAAACAGGAGAATTACAATACAGTATATCTACGGTAATGGAGAGGGATGCCTTCATGAGGTGGCACTGATGTATTTAAAGGACAGAACTGCCTGGATGTACAGATGCCCCTTAGCTCCCCCCAACCCACTCCCTCAAGGAAAGCTGCAGAGACCGGTTTCCTGCAGTCCTCTGGGTTCACATCCAGATTAGCCTTAAGCCAACACAACAATAATAACACTATATTTCTATTAAGAAATGCACTTCCCAACCAATCATTCAGTGATAAGTAAAGCTGTGATGTCCATTTGAAATCAAATATCTAGCTGTTTGGATACTTTTTCCAGACTGTACTTAACTTTCAGGCAGAGGCTAATGTTTTCAAATACACATACCTGTACAGCAGAATGTAAAAAAATATAATAAATCTGGTAACTAAGCCAATAATCTTATATTTTTACTTCCCTATGACCTTCATACACAATGCTCACACAATTAAACAATTTGTAAGGAATCAAGTATAACACTGTATGGTATACAAATTATAACTTTTGACACACACACACACACATACACAGACTCACACTCACATCAAGCGAACACAAGTTAAACCGTGAAGTGGGGATTTCAATGAGACTTCCTGAGTATTTACATATACCACAACACCAACATCCAAAGTCTGTCCTAACAATAAATCTTTCTTTAAGTCACCTCTTCCTTTGTGTGTCCTTCCCCCTCCCCACACCCATCATCCAATCCTATGTCACCCCATAAGGAGTGTAGGAACCCGGGGCTAAGCAAGTTGGTCCTGACATTTAAGATGAGGGTTACCAGCCTCACTCATCCCTGAGTGGCATTATGTGAGAACCCCAACCACTCCTTGGAATAAACCTACACAGGCTCAATCTGACTGGAGCACCTTAATTACCCACTAAACCACCAGGCACCATAATTTGGTTATATGGTTACCACCCAGCATAGTAAATGGTTTCCTGTACACCAGGTTTCCCTTAAAAAATATATATATATATATATATATATATATATATATATATATATATATATATATATATATATATCATGCCTAATGGTGCCCTCCAAACAAATGGTTCACCCGCACATACAAGACAATACTGTCCCCAAATTTAGTGGGAGGCGATCTAAATTGTATCATCTACTCGTATTTATATCTGCATCCTCTTCTCTATGATAATTTCTTCCACCACTAAGCACTTTTATTTTGCTTATGGGAGACATATGGTAATGAAAACAAATTAGACACAATCTCCATTTACCTCTAAAGTATAAAGAAACATTTCAAATGTTATTTTTCTTAAAAATAGCCAATCCAAATTATATTAGTAGACATATTGTCTAGTAGTGAGTTTAATTCTAAGCTGTCAACCACTTGTTTATACACCCTACATCACTGTCCTTATCATGATCCTATCCCTGCTTCACAAACCAATACATTCATACTACATATCTTAACCTAAGCAACCTAACCACTGTTTATCCAGATATCCTAGGCATCTTTTCCTTCACCTACATCATACAGTATCCTGCCTCACCCCAGCCTGCCTACCCAATGTCCATCTATATGTCTAAGGCAGCTAATCCCCTACCTACCATCATATTGCATCCTGCCATTCCCTGGTTTACCTACCCACTGTCTATCTACATATCCTAGGCATCCTTTCCCCTGCCTCAGCCCGGCCTGCCTCACTCACCGTGGGGGTCCTGTAGGATACCTTGACATGTTGTGCCTGTGTATCCCGGGCGGCAGGCACAGTAGAACACGTTGGCATCAGGCAAGTTCCAACACGTACCACCATTGTCACAGGGGTTGGGTGTACATAGCTGGAATACACACAGGAAATTTGCATATGAACATTAACTGTAACTTTCCTCCAGATTTGAAATAATGGCTACATCTCTGCCCTCACAAGCATGTTCAAAATCCTGTACATGTACTCACTGGTTGGACACTGGATAATGGTCTTTCTTAACTACTAAAGCATGTTGTGTGGAATATTATAATCAGTACATAAGTACAAATATTTACAAGGGAGTACTTTACTGCACATTTTCACTCTTAGTACATACATAAATCTCTCTCTCTCTCTTTCTCACATACACACACACACACACACACACACACAACTGTCTGGCATTCAATGCAATTATATATGACATACAAGTACAGCACAGTAAAATACAGCACAACCACTTTCAACACCATGTTCTCAGTACTATTAATGCATACCTGTCATTAGCAAATGGAGGCACTAATGAAATGCATGCCAAAATTCATGCTTAATTCTCAAACTATCAGACAGCACACTGAAAAATAAAAAGAAAAGATTAGCAGAACAAAATATAACCACAGAAATATCACAACCAAGTAGGAACAATTTCCATTAACTCCTCCATTACGATATTCTTCCTTTAGTTTACTTCTGCAGATGATTTTATTCAGCTTAGGGCAGACCTCCAGTAGAGAAGGGTTTTGAAACAACGTCAATCAACTTATACAATACAATGGATGCTAATACCTGTGAGGCTGAGTCAGGATTCCTGAGGCTTGAATGTTAAGTGACTGAGAATGTGGCCTACTTAATTTGGCAGTTTTGCTGTGTTCTCCATCATTTTTTTTTTCTTCTTTTTCTTACTCTCTGGAACCTACATCACCTTATCTTTAGGTGGATAAAAGAGGTCTAGAAAGCCCAACCCCCTTCCCAAGACAAAGTCATTCAGCTTAAAGGACATGTCTCATACCGAAGGGTTTGGAAATAAATTCCATTAACCTTTCCATTAAAATTACATCTTTTTCACTATAATTTTCCTTCTGTCAAGTGATCTATTCAGTTTAGAGACAAGTTCTCACTGTGAAAGTATACAACCATTTCAGCAGGATTTCCTTATTCAGTACTTCATCCTTTCCATCATTACATAATTTAACCCTCTGATTGCACTGGAGTTAATTCTGCGTTGGGAAGAACTGTAGCATAATGATGAAGTTAACAGCTGAAGTAAACTGCTGCTGTATTGCTTTGAGGTTGCTACTGTTTAAAAACTTTGCCTGCCTAAGGGCAGACCTCTCACAGTGAAGGGGTTAAGGAATATTAGGGTGAGTAGGCAAACAGAGATGGCAGACAAATTGGAGAAAGCAACCACAAGCAGAAGGATGTGGAGGAGGAGAAGGGGTGGATTGAGGAGAGTGGAGAAAGCGGCTACTAGAAGGAAAGGGAAACGCAGGAAGACCAGAAGGCAAAGTAACAGCAGCTACGAGAATGAGAGTATGCAGCTCGGAGGAAAAAGGAATAGTGGAGAAGAAGGATAGGTCAGAGTGAAGGAAGCAGAAGCAAGAAAGACCTGAGGGTGGGGTCCACAGTTGTCCTCGGTGAATCCGTTGAGGCATTCGCAGGAGTAGCTGTTGCCCTTATCCACACACACCAGGCTGGCCGGGCACGGGTTGGGCGAACACAGGTCGTACTGGGGGAAGCAGGCAGGTTAGTGTAGGGGGACTGGGTGCATTAGGAGAACTGGGAGTGTGGCACAGGAGGACTGGGGGTGGTGACAGAGGACTGTGTGCATTAGTAGAAGACCGAGTTTAATAGTTTTGGTGTTGTAGTTATTTGGTGCTTAGGTTAATGCAAGGAACTGAATATGTTGTAGTACTGGGTATTTAGTAGTACTGAGTGAGGAAGAGGGGATTAATGTGAGAAGTACAGGTATTTGTGCTGTGCAAGAACTGGGAATGGCAGTGGGACAGCCAGAGATATGATTTGTGGTGGTAATGGCATAGTGGTTTATACTGCTAGGTTTAAATGTGGAAGTATGGACTGTGTGGAAGTGTTGAATGTGTAATAATAACAGTACTGAATGTGACAGCATAGTACTGGGTGAGGCAGGAGGGGTTAGTGTGGAGGGTACTGGTACCCTGTACTGTATGGGGACTGGGCGAAATGGAGATGTGGCAGGAGATAGGGATTTATGTGGAAGGACTAAGAATGTGAAGTAATGTGATGATGCTGGCTGTGTGGAGGGGTGGGGGAGGGTGTTGGTGTGGTGTGTTGTGGAACTGGGTGGACTGCAGATGGCCATACAAACTGGGTAAGGTAACAACACACTGGCATTAATGGTACTGGTACCGTGGTGGTGTTGCATGTGTGTCAGTACTGAGCGAGGGGCAGTGGGGGTAGTGTGGTGGGTACTGGCTATGTGTTGGAAGAACTGCATATGACAGAACAGTCTAAAACTAATGTAGGAATGGTGTTTTGGCTGTTCTGAGGATGATAGTACTGTATTGGGTGAGGCAGAGGATAAGTATGATAAGTACTGGTGGTGCTGGGTGGTGTGATAGTAATGGTAGGCAAGTAATACTGGTTAGGAACGAGTGACATATATGGCGGTAGTGGAGGGAAAGGCAGGGTGTTAGCGTGAAAGGTATGACAATAAAGTGCACATGTACGTATTAAATAAACATCCATCATATCTTGCCCCATTCAAACTGAGAATGGCTCTTCCATTTCTTTTTTTTTTTTAATTCTAGGTAATGTTACGATATTTTATTCAGCCTAGGGAACGTTTTTGAACTGGAGGGGTAAGATATACTGTGCATTTGCATTCACATTTCTGAAGGCTTTGGCCATGCAGACACTTTTCACTTGCTGATGACAAATAACAATGATACTATAGTCCTTTTACCTTAACCTGGCCCAATTTTCTGCTGGTTTGAAACTAATTTCACATAACAGAATAAGACAGTGCTGCAGCTCTACATCCTTTCCACAGCTTTTCTTCATAACCTGCATCATATTCTAGAATTAATCTACAACTCAGTTTTCAGGATGGGGGGATGACAGTTTTAGGCCAAGTCAGAGTAAAATGAGTGTAGGTGCCATGTAGTTCCAGTACCAAAAGTCTGCTACCAACATTTTTTTTTTTTTTTTTTTTTTTTTTTTTTTAATATAAAGGATATGTACCCTTATTGTCACTTTCATTAACTCCCACACTATGAGGAGGATCTTCAAAGTAGAAAAAAATATCAGACACCAGCAAAAACAAAATGAAAAGCACATCCTCAGGTTGAAACAGGGTAAAACACACTCAGAAAATAACCACCACATAGACACAACCATCCAAGAGATAGATCACTCCAGCACACACACAAAACACCACACCGGCAGTTCAGTTTTAGGGACCCCCCTAAAGTAAAGACATATGGGACAACTTTTGACACTATGGCATGTATGTCACCTGCCTAACTACTGCAAACACTTAAACTTTATGATCTGTATGGCTGTTTCATCCTGGGAATTACAGCCATGTATGTATGTCACCTACTGAACTCTTTTAACTACTATCACGTGTGTGGCCAGTTCTAAAAACATTTTGACATTCATGTATGTATGGTACCTACAAAACCCTTTACTCTTATGATCTGTATGGCTGGTCTAGAATTACTATCACATCTATGTGCGTACCTCACCCACTGTGCTGTTGCAAAAACATAACTCATATGATGTGTTTGGTTGTTTAATCCCAGGTTTCACTATTGCAGTGATGCTGGAGAGGGATGCCTTCAAGTGTTGGCACTGAAATGACTGTGACAGAGATGTCTGGTTATGCAAACTTCCCTCAATCTCCTACCTGTCTCCCCAAAGAATAATGGTGGACTTCCCCCAGTCCCATCATCTGTGCAGTACGAGCAACCATTGTCAATGATCTTGAGACACAAGCTGTGGCTCCAACTGCAATGGAGGTACTGCCTTCCACTAAACAACCTACTTGATGTGCAGCTCTATACACTGATGATAATCATTATAAACATTAACAATCACCTGCAAACACATAAATCACACTGAGTGTTGAAGCACTACATTAAGCAAAAACCTAATCTGATCTGTTGGCAAAAGCTCTCATTCACAACCTTTAGAATATCAGAAACTAATTTACAAATGTTATCCAGGTTTAATTCATTTTATATAGCATACACCATCCCAATGACTGTGTAAAAAAAAAAAAAAAAAAAAAAAAAAAAAAAAAAAAGCCAGTCTTTTACGCATTCCCTACTATCACAGAGAAAAGAATAGGAACATCAACGGTGGTATTTACCCCCAGTTAACCAAATCTCACTCACATACAATTACAAGTAACAACAAAGGCAACGAGAATTTCTCTCCATCCAGCTTGGCCTGCATTCCAACATCAACATAAAAACATCAAAAAAAAAAAATAATGTTACTAATTGGTGATGTCTCACATAAATAGCAATAACATTAAAAACATCAATAATAGCTATATACTTGAGCACACTGACCTAACAATATATAATCATGGTAAATAATTCCTTTACACTTCTGGTTTCTGGATGAAAGAAGCATTCCTACTAACTCAGGGCACAGGAGGTTTTTCAATCAAATAATGCTGTCAAGGATATAACTTTGGGCCTTGGATGTACTTTGCACTTTATTCTGGTATATGCAAGAAAATATTACACTTTGCAATTTATTCTAGCATATGCAAGAAAATATTAAACTTTGCAATCTATTCTGGCATATGCAAGAAAATATTACACATCTAATGGGCAAATCCCTGACTTAAAGGAGTTAAAAACAATCCTAAGTCTTCATCAGCTTGCATGTATACTGTATTTTGTGGGTTACTGGTAATCCCTTTGAGGGACACTCTGGACAGAAGGGGTTTGATATTTTGAAGCATGCAGCCAAACAGTGGGTCCCTACAGTTCAGACAGGATAATATAAGCTTGCCTATTACCAATATGTGCTGGTTCAGTAAAATCTATTTTAGACAGTGGCATAGCAAGGTCTTGATGGATGGGGGGCCAAACCCTAATTTGGGGGGCACAATGCAACACAATGTCCCTAAATTCCAAAATCCACTGTTCCAAATGTGGGGAGGACCAGTGAGTTTTGGGAGGGGGGGGGGGAAAGCTCCCCAGGCACCCCTCCCCTTAATCAGAGAAAAAAAGAAAAGCAATCCATATGGAAATTGTGCTTACTGTGAAGATACTTTTGGTTCAGCTTGAACCTCCTTCATTTGAAGATGTCATAGCACAGCACCATGAAGCCAAGACACTATGTTTTAACTGAGTTTTGATATGGTGTAAAGAAATTACCAACTCCATGTTTTAATGAACACCCCACACCCTCAACACAGACAACTAAATAAGGTGCCCAAAATAACCTCATTAACACCCCAACAAGAAAAGGTAAAAAAGATAAACAGCAATGTAATGTGGTCAACACTCCAACCTGGCCGACCTTAATCTCGCAGTGTCCACCCGTGTAGCCCCGTCCACAGAGACACTCGTAGCCGCCTATGTGGTCCACGCAGGTGCCCCCGTTGGCGCATGGGTTTGAGTCACATTCGTCATACTCAAACTCACACCGCTGGCCACCAAACCCTGAGGATAAGGTGGTGATGGTGATTAGGAGGTGATGGAAGTGACTCGTTGGTGTGTGTGTGTGTGTGTGTGTGTGTGTGTGTGTGTGTGTGTGTGTGTGTGTGTGTGTGTGTGTGTGTGTGTGTGTGCTGTGACCTTCACACATGCACACACCCATCCCCTTGCTCAAGGGGGACAGTAACCACCCACTTCGTCAGTGAAACTTTTCGCAACTTGAGCAAGGCACGAACTCCTGTCCACCAGTTGGCAAGCGAGATGTTACCACTGCACCAGCAAGCAGTGTGTGTGTGTGTGTGTGTGTGTGTGTGTGTGTGTGTGTGTGTGTGTGTGTGTGCGTTAGCACACGGTGGAAGGAAAAAGAAGAAAGAAGGAAGAACTGGATAGGAATGAATGTTGAAAGCTGGGTGGAAGACTAAGATGGCAGACAGAGAAGGAAGGTGGATCATGGTACAGAGAGAGAAGTTAGATGACTGGACATCAGGTGAAACAAAATGGACACAAGGTTATGAAGAATCAAGAAGACTAAGAAAGTGGAAGGGAGAAGGAAGGATGGAGGAAAAATGGAATATGGTAGAAAGACTGGAGCCAGGTGAAGGAAGGACATATAGTGATGCAAGGCTGAAGCAAGAACATGTAAAATCACACTGCATAAAGAATCAGTGTTGCACTTTTATAAGTACAATACAGTATTCTATACTCTTTTTACGCTAACTTGGACTAAAATTGCCACCCCTCCATCTTAAATGCCAAGTTGTAACGATATATTAGCACTAGAATATGGTGCTAGTCATAAAGAAGTGCTATGACAGGAATATTTCATTAGTGTCTTATTCTGCCATCGAACTACATGAAAAAAAAAAAAAAATTGCTACAACAAAACTGTGGGCCAGGTTAACACTAGAATATGATGCTAGTCACGAAGAAGTGCTATGAAAAGGATGTAGAACTGTGGTCAGGCCTTTTTCTGCCACTGAGCTATGTAAAATAAACTGCAAAAGGACGAAAATTTGAGCCAAGTTAAGGTGAAAGGACTCTAGTTTAAAATTTTTGCGGAGTTTTCATACTGAGGAAAATAAGGTTGGTAAATAAGGGATCATTATTAATTATGAAGTTCTTTCACCTGAACTTGATAGATTTTTCCTTTTGCAGTATATTTTACATGGCTCAGTGGCAGAAAATAGTAATGTTACAGATCTACATCCATTCCTTAGCACTTCTTCGTGACTGGCATTGTTCTTGTGTTAATGTATTGATACGACTCAGCATTCAAAACAGATATAACAATTTTGGCACTTCCTTAGCACTTCTTCGTGACTTGCATCATATTCAATCCTCTACTGTAATCAGTATATGTGAACCAATCCCCATTCAATTAATATCATACATAACTAGGAAGATAACTGAACATTTAATCACGATAAAAGATACTACTAATATTCTAAGACCTGGGACAAGGTCATAGAGTGTGACCTCAGGGATAAGAGACTAAATAGGGAGGCTGCCAGAGATCAAGCAGCAAGGAAAGCCGCCATTAGGCGATCACGGCCGACGCATGCATGTTGGCGTCTTTATAAACGAAACGATAAACGATTTCAAGGAATGCAATGAAACTGTCTTCATCCTCCCTATGGTAGTCACTGTCGGGTATTTTATTATATCTTTTATTTATTTATTGTGACAGCGCTTAACAACTGTACTCTGCTGTATGAAATCCCTGAGTCAAAGAGTTAAAGGTAGAGGTTAGTACTGAATGAACGCTGCCTCTGTTGTAATCATCACTAATTGTCTTTTCGTCCCCAAAACTGTGCACTTTCCCAGAATCCTAGCGTGTGTTGAGCAGAATTCCTGAAATGGTTGGAAGTGCGAGGCCAGAGGGGAAAAAGCACAGTGCATCACCCGACCTTCATCCACCCTACTCTACCCACCCCACCCCATCCCACCCAACCCTACTCCTCCCATCCCATTCCTTGTACCCAACCCAACCCACCACACCCAGCCCCGCCCTAGCACTGGTCTCTTCTGCACCATTCTTTATCATCCGCCCACCCTCTCGTACCAAGACAACATTACATGTACAGTACTGTTCACTCCCTATTCGTCACTCAGTAATATCTATTTTTACTGTATTTCACTTACACACACCACACACACACACACACACACACAATTTCACCCATTGTAACCCAACCCAGCCAAACTTAACCATGTCTAACCTAACCCAACCCAACCTACCCGGGCCCCACTCAACCCGACCCCGAACAAACCCCACCCAGGACTCACCAGGCTGGCAGAAGCACCTGATGCCGTGGGTGGAGGTGTCCACGCAGACGCCGTGAACACAGGGCCCCGCGTCACAGCCCGTCACCTCCTCCTCGCCCTCCGCCCCGCTCCTCTCCGTGCATTGGGGCCCCGTCCACCCCGAGGGGCAGTGGCACGTGTAGGAGGAGTGGTTGCCCGTGCACGTGGCCCCGTTCTTGCAGGGACCTGACTCGCAGAGGTTGGTTCGCATCTCGCAGTATCGTCCTCGGTAGCCTGGTGGGGTAAGGGGAAGAATCACTGGTTTGGCCTGGTATGGTTGCATTAGGCTAGGGTAGGTCAGGTTAGGTCAGGTTACGTTAGGTTAGGTTGGGTTAGGTTAGGTCAGGTTACATTAGGTTAGGTTGGGCTGGGTTGGACTGGGGACTGGAGAAATGAGAGTGACGAGTGGTTGTGGAAGTGGTTGCTGGTGTGGTTAGATGTGGTATAAGTTAGAGTGGTAGGAAAGTGTCGTGGGGAATAAGGTGAGCGAAAACCAATGGGGATAGTGAGAGAAAGATGAAACAAGAAAAGGAGGGTGAGGGTACAGAGATAGACTGACAGATGGATAGAGATAGAGGTATAGATAAATAGATAGATATACACAGATAAGTATAGGCAAAAATAGAAAATAAATAGAGAGATAGAAATGCAAACACATGGATAAAGACAGAGAGAGAGAGAGAGAGAGAGAGAGAGTAAATAGGAAAGTTTGGCCATAGCTGTCCCAATCTACAGCAAACCCCACAAAACAAGAAAAAATGCACGTGAAGGCCCCCCCCCCCTCTCTCTCTCTCCTGTGCAAAGTTGTATGTTAGGCTTTTTCTGTTCAATGGTGTATGAATATTTGGGTATATAGTTTTTCTTTTTTCTTCTTTTTTTTTTTACACGGTATGTAGAATTTCATGTTTTCCAGTGGTAAAAAATGTGGATGGGTTTTATTATTATTATTATTATTATTATTATTATTATTATTATTATTATTATCATTACTACTATTTGACTTACTATTATTATTGTTATTATTATTATTGTTATTATTATTATTATTATTATTATTATTATTATCATCATCATTACTACTACTACTACTACTAATACTACTATATCATTATCATTATTATTATTAATATTATTATTATTTTAGAAGGGGGCTCAACAATGAAAAGAGGGAGGGGATTTACACTTTCTCCTTTCGACTGTAAAAAAAGAAAAGAAAAAGAAAAAAAAAAAAGGTAACCACTGTTCAGGTCAGCTCTAAATAAATAAATGAATAAATAAATAAATAAAGGACATATAAGTCCTTTTTCGTCTGGAATATAGAGAATAATAGGATACGAAGCGATTATTTTAAGTTTGTGGAGAGAGAGAGAGAGAGAGAGAGAGAGAGAGTTAACAAAGTAAATGAACAAGACTTCCTTGTCTTCACCATCTTGGGAGGAGGAGGAGGAGGAGGAGGAAGAAGGGGTGGGGAGAGAGAAGGAGCAAGAGATGGGAGGAAAGAGGAAGACGAAGGTGAGGGGGGGTGGGGGTGGAAGAAGTGTGTGTAAGGGTAGGGAGAAGGGTAAATGATGAGGAGGTGGGGAGAGTGGTGGGAGGAATGGGGGGTGAGGGAAGGAAGGAAGCTGTGGTAAGGTGGGGGAGGGAAAGGGGAAGAGGAGAGAGAGGGGAGGGGGGGAGCGATGAGGTGGACGTCAAGAGTGCACAAGAGGAGATGGAATTAGGTTAGGGTGGGGGAAGGGATGAGTGGAAAAGGTAAAAGGGAAAGTAAGTAGGGAGGAGAATAAGTAAGAGGCGGGAGGGAGGGGGGAAACGGGGAGGGGTGGTGGGGGAAAGGAGATTGGGTTAGGGGGGAAGTGAGTAAAGGGGGAGGGGGAGAGGGGAGGGGTGGAGTGGGAAGGGCTGGAACAATTAAGCAAAAAATTATGGAGTTCATTAACACGCTCTTCTTAAAATTTTTCTTTATATTTCTACAAGCCAGTGTACTTAATGGCGTAAAAAGCTGTTAAAGAAGAATAATGCCAAGTTTTTTAATGACTTTCTTACGCTAAATTATCTTTTATTACCATGACATGATTTTTACTGCTCTTGATGCATTGAGAAAAATTTTATTCAATATTCGATGGGCTTCTCAGTCCTTAATAGATAGATAGATAGATAGATAGAAAGAGAGAGAGAGAGAGAGAGAGAGAGAGAGAGAGAGAGAGAGAGAGAGAATGCTAATAGTGGAGGAGGAGGCAGTAGAGTGGGCAAGCAGCTGTATTTTAAGGTGTGTTGAAATGTAAAGAGGAACGCTGACAAGGAGCACAAAGGCACGAGACAGACGCACACAGAGACTCACAGGAAGAAGAGAGACACTGGCAGAAGACACAGAGACCCACAGGAAGAAGAGAGACACTGGCAGAAGACACAGAGACTCACAGTAAGAAGAGAGACACTGGCAGGAAACACAGAGACTCACCAGTACAACTCAATGACTCACTATAAAACAGGACGCATGGTGACTCACTACAAGGGCAGCAGGCTCAATAGCAACTCATTTAAAAGAACAAAGACATACATGTGAAACGGAGACAGTGGAAGGACCCAGAGTGACTCACCATAAAGACAGTGAGACTCAGTGACTCACCATATAAAAAAAGGTACAGGATGGGCTTAGCATAGGGACAAAAGTACTAAACGTAAGGGCAGAAAGACTAACTACAAAGACAGAAGGACTAATTGTAAGGCAAGAAGACTAATATGAACACATCCATCGTAAAAACATATTCATCGTAAGAACACAAATACTCGTACAGACGAATGACTGGATAAGGACAGAGGCGCAAGAGAGATTCATTTATGGGCGACAAGTATGTTAAGGTTTCATGATAAGGTCTCGCACCAACGATACAAATTCTGAAAAGACTCACTGAAAAGATCTTATGCTTAGAAGGTATCAAAATAAGAATCATATGGAAGAAATTGTTGATCAAAAGACACAGACCCACTAGATCATCGTTAAGGACAGAGAGACACACAGTATGGATAAAAACACGAAGAGGGATCATCATAGGGACCATTTGGACAGAAGACATCATCAAAAAACAAAAGACCCATTAAAGACACACTACATGGACAAAAACGCCAGAACACATCGAACAAAAACGCCAGGACACATCAAACAAAAAAGCCAGGACACATCAAACAAAAATCCCAGGACACATCAAACAAAAATCCCAAGACACATAGAGGGAACCAGTGTACTCACCATAAGGACACAGACACTGGAACGTATCTCCGTCGTGTCCCTCTTGTATGTCGACACAGATGCCAGCGTTGAGGCACGGGTCGCCCTGGCATGCGTTCCTCTCCTCGCAGTGGCTGCCGATGTACCCCTCACAGCACTGGCATTGGTAGTGCTCCTGGCGTCCGGCAGGGCAGCAGGGCATGGAGAGAAGGGTGACAGAAGGGAGGATAAAATGTTATTAGGAATCGCGACAGTCAACTAAACCAAATATATAAAAAAAAAACAATCACTAAGGTCTGTTACTACATTCCAAAGTCCTGTCTTGCCTCTCCTATTCAATCCTGTCTTACCCTGTCTTTTCCTTTCCTTTCCTTCCTTTCCCTCCCCTAAACTGAGCTTCCCTTTCCTTCCCTTCCCTACCCTACCATAGCATACCCTACCCTGCCCTACCTTACCCAGCCCTTCCACATGTGTCCCTAGGGGCCAAGTGTTTTTTTTCCTGTTTTTCATGGATAATGTCTGGCAATTTTATTCAGCCTACATAAGACCCGGGGTTGTAGGGACACATACACACACACACACACACACACACACACACACACACACACACACACAGGTTACGACACACACTCTCTCTCCACACACACACACACACACACACACACACACACACACACACACACACACACACACACACACACACAAACACGATACCTGAGCTCTCCGGAAAAGCAATCAGATAAATGACAAAGGGAGGGAGAGATAAGAGAGAGAGAACAAGGCAGTTCAGAATAATGGATAAAGAATGAACGAAAAAAATACGAGAGAGAATGATGAACAAAGAGAAGGGAAGACGAAACGAAAGGAAAAATTAAAGACAGAAACAACCGATGTCAAAATTACTAATATATGGAAAGTGAAAATAAAATAAAAAGTAGTTAAAATAAGAAAAAGTTAAATAAAGAATAAAAACGACGATTATGGGAAAAGAAAGCTAGTCCAAAAAGACGAAAATTAAAGAAAATGTGAAATGAAGGAATAAAAAAAATGAACAAATAAAAATAAGTGAAAATGGATATAGATTGGGAAAAAATCGAAAGGGAGAAATAATATATATCAGATTTTTAAGAGAAGTATAAACAAAAGCTAGTACATAAAAAAAGTAATTAAAAACACTAGGCTTGATCATAAAAAATTATTATGACATGAAAAAGAACCCCCTCCAAAAAAATGAAAAATAATGATGGTATATTGCAAAGATAAAAACGGAATGAATGATAATAAAACAACAATAATAATGAGAGAGAGAGAGAGAGAGAGAGAGAGAGAGAGAGAGAGAGAGTAAAAGCTCCACCCAGGGCCACCCCTATCCCCCTAGGCAACAAATTAATGTCAGCAGGTTCTTGTGTGCTCTCATTTTCTCCCTCCTACTACTACCATACCACCACTACCAATACGACCACAAACACCACTACCACTAACCATACCTGACCTGACAGCCAAGAGCAGAGAAGTTACTACTACTACTACTATTACTACTACTACTACTAAATAATAATAATAATAAAATAACAACAACAACAACAACAACAACAACAATAATAATAATAATAATAATAATGGAGTGTGGTGATAATGAGATAAGTAAATATAGATAGATATAGTAACTGTATACTGCATTCATACTAGTGTACTACACATGGACACTCTCTGGATGTGGTGTAACAAAACAGTTAAAAAGTTATACAATACATTTTAATTCATGAATATTTGCCTTGTATATTTTAAACAAATTTATTTTTATGAATTAATCAACGAAAAATAGTATCGGTTCGCACACCACGTAAATATGTACGCAAAAACACGTAAACAAAAGAAATGCTGGCTGATTGTTTTGCTGCTGCTGCTACTACTACTACAACTGCTATTACCACCACCACTACTACCATCACCAGCAGCACCATGATTACTTCTACTAACCATATTAGGCGTGGCATAGCAGACGCCCTTGCCGGAGCAGAGGGAGCCTTCACCACACTCAGCAGACCGCACCGTGACCTGCAGCTTGAAGCATTCCGTGGACGACCATGACGACCGACCTGTGATGGAAAAAAAGTCTGATTAGAGATTAAGGGAGAATGGCGTAATACAGATGAGGGAGATGAAAGATATGGGACGAGAAAGGTGGGGAGAATACGAAGAGAGGTGGCAGAGGAAGAGGTAAGATGGGAGACGAGAAAGGTAGGGAGAATGTGAGGATAGGCAGAGGAAGAGGAAGAATAAGATGGGAGAGGAGAAAGGTAGGGAGAATATGGAGCTAGGCTGTAGGGAAGGAGAAGACGTAAGATTGGAGAAAGGTGGGGAGAATATGAGGATACGTAAGGAAGGGGAAGATGTAAGATGGGAGAGGAAAAAGGTAGGGACAATATGAGGACAGGTAGTAGAGGAAACAGGATGAAGAAGAGGAAATTTGCACCTTGAAGCATTCTGTTGACGACCAAGACCTGTGTGTGTGTGTGTGTGTGTGTGTGTGTGTGTGTGTGTGTGTGTGTGTGTGTGTGTGTGTGTGTGTGTGTGTGGAAGAGAGAGAGAGAGAGAGAGAGAATCACAAACAGGAAAATGACACTAGGGCAAAAAAGCAAAGAAAAATTGGGAGGAAGGAAACAGGAGAGAGGCAGGAAAGAATACTGAGGAAGGAAAGAGGGGGAGGGAACGGAGGGAAAAAAGGTAATGGAGGGAGAGAAGAACCGGAGGGTGGGATAAAAGGGAGGAGGGAGGAGAAAGGAATATAGGGAGAAAAAAGAATGAAAGTGAGAAGGATGAAGAACTAGGGATATGTAGGTATATGTAGGAAATATATATAAAAACATCTCTATCAAACACACGCACGGAGCACCAGTCTCCAAACACATACACACACAGTAAAAAAAACACGCAAAGCTTCTCAAAACACACGCACAAAACATCCCTCTACACAGACACACACACACTACAATAACATATGGAGGCAGTTTGAAAGGAGGGGAGGAGAGGAGGAAATGAAAAGAGGAGAGGGAGAAAGAGAAAAAAAAGAGGAGAGAGAAATTGAAGGAAAGAGAGGATATTAAAGAGAAAGACTGGGGAGGAAAATGGAAGAAGCACAAAGGATGAAAGAAAGGGAAAAATATGAAAAATTTAAGAAAAGAAAATGAAAGGAGAGAGAGAGAGAGAGAGAGAGAGAGAGAGAGAGAGAGAGTCCCTGGTCATAAGAGTCCACCTGAGGCTCACTAGGAACACTGAAGGAAGGAAGGAAGGAAGGACGGAAGGAAAGAAAGACGGAAGGACAAAAGGAAGGAGGGAAAGGAGGGAGAAAGGGAGGGAGGAAGGGAGGGAAAGAAAGAAGAAAAGGGAGGAGGGAGGGAGAAAAGGAAAATAAAAATGTGGAATGAAAGAAGAGGAAAGAATGAAAAGAGGGAAGGAAGGAATCAAGCAAAGGAAGTTGAAAAAAAAAAAAACACAGAAAACAGAACATGAAACAAAAAACGAAGGAAGGTCAGATACGGGAAGGAAGACGGGCGATAGAATGAAGGATAAATGAAGGAATGAAGGAGCCTAAACATACGAAAAAAGATATGGAAAAAAAAAAGGATGGAACACAAGAAGGAAGAGGATGGTAAAAATGAAGGAAGGAAGAAGAGAGGGAAGGAAAAATGGAAGGAGTAAAAAAAGGAGAGAGAATATTAATGTCACACTTATTTCTCCCTCCAAGCAACACACGGGGAAAGAAGGGAGGGAGGGAAAGAAGAAAGAAAGGAGAGAGGGTGGGAAGGAAGGAAGGAAGGAAAGAAGGGAGGGAGGAAAGCATGGGGAGAAGGGAAAGAACTGAGGTAATGGAAGGAAAGAAGAGATAGGAAGGGAGGGGAGAGAGCAACTACATAACTAAGTGTGAAAGTACGGAAGAAACGAAGAAAGGAAGGAAAGGAAGGAAGGAAGGAAGAAGGGAGGGAGGGAAGGGGTAGAGAGTAGGGAATAAAGAGACAATATTTTGTCACATACATTTCACCCAGAAGACAAGCAGAATATGGGAGGAAAGGAAGGAAGGACGTATGGAGGGAAAGAAGGAGGGAAGGAGGGGGAGGGAAGGTGAAGAATTAAGGACGAAAGGCATACAAGTAACCGAGAAGAAAATAATGAGAAGAAAAAGGGAATGAGAGAAAAATATGGAAGAAATGTGAAGACAGGAAGTAAAGATGTATGATAAATGTGAAGTGAAAATAGGAGGGAGAATTGAATGAAGGAGGAGGGAAAGAAAGAGGGAAGGAGAGAAGGAATAAAAGAAGTAAGAAGAAAGTGGAGCTGGGAATATGGAAATTGTATAAAGGGAAGGGAGAAAAGAGAAAGAATAACAGTTGGCGGAAGGAAGGAAAGAGAAAAATGGTTAGTAAGGAAAACAAATGAAAGAGGGATAAGGAAGGAAGAAGGAAAAGAGGAAAAAATAAAGAAATACAAAGGAGGAATATTAAACTCATGGGAAAAATGAGAAAGAAAAAACAGAGAGGGAGAGGAAGAAGAGGGGAAATAAGAGAGAAGAGAGGAAAATGAGAGAAGAAAAGAAAGGAGGGGAGGGAAGGAAAAAGGAATGGAGATGAGGAGCAGGAGCGGAAGTTGGATGAATAAATGCATGAATAAATACGAGAGAGAGAGAGAGAGAGAGAGAGAGAGAGAGAGAGAGAGAGAGAGAGAGTAAATGAAATAGGCATAACAATAAAATACAGAGGAGGCGAGAAAAAAAGGAGGAAAGAAGAAAGGAAGAAACAGAAGAGAAAGAAGGAAGGAAAGGAATGGGGAAAGAGGGAAGGAAGGAAGGAAATAATGAAGAGAAAATGCATGATAATTAAAGACAAAAAAAAAATCAAGGTATTACAACACACACACAAACACACACACACACACACACACACACACACACACACACACATAGTCATTAGCTTACATCTGATCCCTCTCACAGGACCATAAGAGTAAACAAGGAGAGAGAGAGAGAGAGAGAGAGAGAGAGAGAGAGAGAGAGAGAGGCTCTAAACAAGGGAGAAAGAATTAGAATGACCTCTGATGATGTGTCGTTTCTGGCTGGCTGGCTGGATGGGAGGAGGAGGAGGAGGAGGAGGAGGAGGAGGAGGAGGAGGAGGAGGAGGAGGAGGAGGAGGAGGAGGAGGAGGAGGAGGAAGAGGAGGAGGAGGAGGGGGAGGAGGAGAGGGAGGAGGAGGATATATAGAAAGCAGGAGTGGAGAGACGTGCAAAGAGGGGAGGGGAGGAAGGGGAAGGAGGAGAAGAAAAGGGGGGAAATGAGAAGGGGAGGGGGAAGGGAAGAGGAAAGGGAAGGGGAAGGGGAGAGGGAGGGGTACCATGGCTGCTATTTACTACCTCGTTCCGTTTTAGAAGAGACATTTGTCGTAGGAGGAGGAGCAGACGGGTGGAGGGAGGGAGGGAAAGTTGGGGTGGGGAGAGGAAAGGAAAGGAGAGGCACGGAAGCAGGGAGAGAGGAAGGAGGGAGGAAGGCAGGGTGGAAGCAGAGGGGAGGATGGAGGAGCAGGAAAGTGGGGTAAAGGTAAAAGAAGGACGGAGGAAAGAGAGGAAGGGGAGGAGAGGGAATAAAGTGGAAAGGGGGTAGGAAGAGGAAGGGGGAGAGAGGGACCCTGGATGAGGAGGGAAAGATGAAGGATGAGAAGGGAGGGAGGGATGGAGAAAGGAGGGGAAGAAAAGGGTGAAGGAAAAGCATGGATGGATCGAGGAAGATGGGAGATAAAGAAGGAGAGGGGAGGGAGAAGAGGAGGACCATCTCTGTCATCTTGGGTCTCTTTCTCTCTCTCTTCCCCCCCCCTCTCTCTCTTTCTCCAATATTCAGTCACCCTCCTTTCCCTTATACTGTATTCCATTTCTATCTTTCTCCTCTTTCCTCCCTGACATTCTCTCTCTCTCTCGGCTTCCCTTTCCCTCTCCCCTTCTTCCCTCTCATTAAATTCAACTTATCCTCTCTCCCTCTCTCTATCACACACACACACACACACACACACACACACACACACACATCCAGGATATATATGTATAGATAGATAGATAGATATAGATATACATTTTTTTTTTGCTATATAAAACCTTCTGCCTTGTTTAATTCGTCACTTGAAGGAAGCACTACATCCAGTGAGTAGATAGTGAATGACCCCACCTATCAGATACTCCTCTTGTTACATACTCGCATACATATAAACAGATGGATAAATAGAGAGGCGGATAGATAAGTGGATAGATACACAGACAGATGGATAGATGGATACATTCATAAATAGTGTAGATATTTTCACTCTATTTTTGTGGGCCTTTTCCTCTCTTTCCTTAAGTCTTCTAGTCATATTCCTTCCTTCCTCCCTTCCTTCTCCTCTTTCTCCTTTTCCCTCTCTCCCTCCTCCACACACACACACACACACACACACACACACACACACACACACACACACACACACACACCACACACACACACATATATACCCTTTATCCTCCAGAAAATCCTCCCTTGTCCCAAACTGACTCAGCTAAATTCTCTCACCTCCTTAGCTTCATCACAGCTAACCCTTGCTTCTCTCTCTTTCTCTCTCTCTCTCTCCCTCTCTCGTTAACTTCATCCCAAGCAACTTTTTCTCTTCCACACATCAACTCCCTCTCCCTCCCTCCCTCCCTCTCTCTCTCTCTCTCTCTCTCTCTCTCTCTCTCTCTCTCTCTCTCTCATCCCTGGCCTAATTTGCGACACCTGAAGCTCTTGAGAGACACAATTCCACCTTTCCTCTTCTCCCTTTATCGCCCTCCCTTGTCTTCACCCTCTCTGTTCTTGGGGAGGGAGGGAGAGAGAGAGGAAGGAAGGAAGGAAGGAAGGAGGGAAGGAAGGAAAGAAAGAAAGAAGGAAGGAAGAAGCTAGGAGGAGGCAGGGAGGGAGGGAAATATGGTGGAAGGGAGGGAGGGAGGGAAATATGGTGGAAGGGAGGGAGGGAGGGAATAATGAAGGGAGATAGAAGGGCGAATGGGAGGGACTGAAGGAAAGATGGTGAAAGGGAGGGAGGGAGGGAATAATGAAGGGAGATAGGAGGGCGAATGGGAGGGACTGAGGGAGGGAAATGGGGTGTGGGAAGAAGGAATGCAGGGAGATGGAACAGTAAAAGGTAAAGGAAAAACAAAGAGATAGGAAGAAAGGGACGAGGTAAAAAAACGGTACGGAAATATGAAACGCAGAAGGAGATGAGGAAAAAGGGAGTGGAGGGAAAAGAGAGTGGAGGAAAAAGAGAGTGGAGGAAAAAGAGAGTGGAGGAAAAAGGGAGTGGAGGAAAAAGAGAATGGAGGGAAAAGAGAGTGGAGGAAAAAGGGAGTGGAGGGAAAAGGAAGTGGTAGAAAACAGGAAATAAAGGCAGAGCAAGGAAGGAAGCAGGAAGAAGAGAGGGATCTGGGAAAGAGTGGGAGACAGGTAGAAGAAATAGTGGTGGGGAGAAAGGGGGGAAGTAAGAAAAGGTAGTGAACTAGGGAGAAGAAATGAAGAGGGTAGGGAGAATGATGACAAGAAGTACTGTAGGAGGAGGAGTGAGAGAAGAAGGGAAGGGAGAGGGAAAAGAGGAAGAAACACACGAAAGGAAGAAGGAGTGAGGAAATGGAGACAAAGATTGTGTGTATGTGTGTGTGTGTGTGTGTGTGTGTGTGTGTGTGTGTGTGTGTGTGTGTGTGTGTGTGTTTGTGTGTGTGTGTGTGTGTGTGTGTGTGTGTGTGAAAGAGAAGGGAATATGAAGAGAGGAAAGAGAGATGGATAAAAAGAGAAGTGTGATGGTGAGAGCTGGTTATGCTGAGTGCTGATTATGTGGCTTTGCTCTCATAAGGGTGGGGAGGAAGGAGAAAGGAGAGAGGGAAGAAGGAAGACGGAGAGGAAAGAAGAAAGATAGGAAGGAGTAAGAGAGAGAGAGAGAGAGAGAGAGAGAGAGAGAGAGAGAGAGAGAGAGAGAGAGAGAGAGACTAAAATATTACAGTGCTGATGATGTGTCTCTCATGTTATAAGTTTGTGCCAGGTACTCAAGACAAGGTAATGAAATCTGGCAAGACGGCACCGGAGAGTTTTTATTTTATTTCTTTATTTATTTATTTATTATTATTATTATTATTGTTGTTGTTCTTGTTGCTGTCGTTGTTTATTACCACGGCAGGGAGGAAGCAAGAGGGAAGGAAGAAGGAAGTAGGGAGAAAGGATGGAAGAAGGGAGATAAGTAAGGAGGTAGGAAAGGGGAAGGACAACAAAGAGATGAGTAGGGAAGTGGAAGGGAAGTTGGAGGAAGGAAGGTAAGCAGGGAGGAGATAAAGGAAAAGGAGACAGAGAGATAAGTGGGGAGGTGACTGAGAGGAAAGGAGGTAAGTGGAGAGGAGATAGAGAGAAAAGGAGGAGGTGAAATGAGTGTGAAGATAGAGAAAAAGGAAGACAGGAAGACAAGACTGTAAGCTTCCTGACGCTGTAGCTAAAGTCTCGTAAGTTTCTGGGACAGCACGGGAAGGGGAGACATAGCGAAAATGGAAGTGAAATCTGGCAAACGGGGACCCTAGAGTTTTACGATTATTCTTTTTCGCCTTATGGTAGCGAACTCCAAGACGTAAGGAAAGATGTTATTCTCTCATTTTAGCTTTATGGCAGCGAAATGTTGGAAATCTGAGACGGGGCAGAGTTGGATTATTATTTTTATTATTATTATTATTATTATTATTATTATTATCATTATTATTATTATTATATTTTATGGTAGTGAAACCTTGGTATTTAGGACGGAAGAATTGGATTATTTATTCATTTTATCTTCCAGACTCTCTCTCTCTCTCTCACCTCCCCTTCTGGCTATCTCTCCGCTTCCCTCATTAGTTCCCATTCGCTCTTGTTAATTTCTCTCTCAGCTCTTCCTTCCCCTTCATTCCCCTCTTCCTTGCTTCAGATACTCTGTTTTGTTTTCTTTCGCTGTTTCTTCTACCTTGCAATAATTTAATTTCTTCATGTTCATTTGAAAATACTCTCTCTCTCTCTCTCTCTCTCTCTCTCATCTGAGTTCACTATTTTCTCCAATCTCTCTTTTCATGTTCACTGCCAAATACTCTCTCTCTCTCTCTCTCTCTCTCTCTCTCTCTCTCTCTCCTCTTCCTTCTAGCCTCTCTCCTACCTTAATTCCCTCTTCCTCTTCACTAATCCCTCCATTCACCTCTTCCTTTCTTTCTTCCTCTTCTCCCCCTTCATCTAAATCTCTCTCACTTATCTAAATTCCTCATTCATCCTCTGTTCACTAATTCTTAAGGTTAATCTTCTCTCTCTCTCTCTCTCTCCTCTCTCTCTCTCTCTCTCTCTCTCACCAATCCTCATTTCCCCTCTCTCTCATCAACATCGTCCTCTGCCACACCTGAGAACAGCCTTAAGCACCCATCTCTCTCTCTCTCAACCTTAAGCACCCATCTCTCCCACTTACCCTCACTCCCACACTTCCACCCACCTGAGCACCTTCTCGATTGCCACTCTCTCTCTCTCTCTCTCTCTCTCTCTCTCCAATATCACTCATTACCTTTCCTGCAGGTCCAAAAATTTCTTCTCTACACAGACTCATTTCTAATCATTCACCAAATACTTTCCATCATCATCATCACTGTCATCACCATCATTACTATTAATAATATTACCATCAATCAACATCAGTCATCATCACCACCATCACAATTATTACGTGCGTCATCAACCACCACCACCACCATCATCATCATCACCATCATCAATCACCACTACCATCATCATCATCACAGTTATCACCACCACCACCACCATCATCATCACAGTTGTCACCACCACCATTGCCATCATCATCACAGTTATCACCACCACCATCACCATCATCATCACAGTTATCACCACCACCACCACCATCATCATCACAGTTATCACCACCACCACCACCATCATCATCACAATTATCACCACCACCACCACCATCATCATCACACTTGTCACCACCACCATTGCCATCATCATCACAGTTATCACCACCACCATCACCATCATCATCACAGTTATCACCACCACCACCATCATCATCACAGTTATCACCACCACCATCATCATCACAGTTATCACCACCACCACCACCATCATCATCACAATTATCACCACCACCACCACCATCATTATCACAGTTATCACCACCACCACCACCATCATCATCACAGTTATCACCACCACCATTGCCATCATCATCACAGTTATCACCACCACCACCACTACCATCATCATCACAATTATCACCACCACCACCACCATCATTATCATCATCATCATCATGACTATTTTAGAAACCCATCTCCCCACGCTCTGACACACCAGAAAATTAATCTGTCTCTCCCACACTCACTCACTTTTAAGATTCACTCTCTCTCTCTCTCTCTCTCTCTCTCTCTCTCTCTCTCTCTCTCTCTCTCTCGGCCACCTTGTTACCCCCTTGTACACACACACACACACACACGCACACACACCCCTCCCCTCCCCCTCCCACATACCTATTAATATCCCCCTCCGATACTTCTCCCCCACCTGTTACTTCGCGGATCTTCCTCCCACCCTAACACCCACCAACCTAGTGATACAGCGCTGGCCTGCTGTTGAAAGGCAGGGAGTTCGATCCCATTTTGTGGCATGGACGAGTTAGGTTATGAGAATTCCTTTACAACACACCAAATTAATTCTCACCAGACCTACCGGCATTTCATAAAATAATGACAATAATAACTAAATAAGTACAACAACAACAACAACAACAACAATAATAATAATAATAATAAAACACCAAACTAGTCCTGAATGGCAGCCTTGGTATGCATTTAATATGGACGGTGAATATTAGTCCCTAAGTGGTGACATGCGAAGACGTGTGGCCAATTATAATAAAAAAAAAATGTGTCCTCTCTCTCTCATCCTCCTATCCTCTCTCCCTCATCTTTACTCCTCCACCTCTCCTGTCCGTCTTTCCTCCTTCCCCACGTGCCCAGGTGGCGACATGTGTAGGTGTGCAGCGCCCTCTAATTCAAGAACTTATGCCCTCTCTCTCCCATCCTCCTATTCCCTCTCTCTCAACCATCATAACTCCCACATCTCTCCAGTCCATCTGTTCTCCCCCTCCACTCCTCTCCCACGTATCCACATCACTTCCCACGACCATCCTATCTACATGATCCTCTTCCTTGCATTCCTTATCTATCCAACATCCCTCCCATGCACCCAAAACCCCTCACTATCATCTCCCAGGCACCAACTCCCACGCCTACCTACCTTCCTTTCCACGCCCATCTACCTTCCTTCCCACGCCCATCTCACCCACCTACATTCCCCTCCACGAGTCTGTTCCCCAATCCCCATCCCTCCCATGCACAAACCATCCCCTCTTGTCTCTCCCATGTGCTTATCATCACATTTCACATCTTTCCTGAACTCTTCTTTCCAATTCCTTTCTTCTTTTCTAATGTCATCTCAGCCCTTCTCTTTCTCTCTCTCTCTCTCTCTTTCCACGACCCTTCCTTCCACCCTCTTGTTTTCCCTCCGGTGCAACTGCTTTGCTTCTGTCTATCTCTGTCAGAATCTATCTATCTATCTGCTCCTCTATCAGTATATTCTGTTCAGTCTATCTGTTATTTATATCCCCCTTCTATTTACCTGCGTACATCTATCTATCTATCCATCTATCCATACAGTATATCTTGTTCTATCCATCTATTTTTCAGGTATGTTTTTTATGACTCACTCTCACCCTCCTCCCATCCTCTCTCTCTCTCTCTCTCTCTCTCTCAGCCAGACAGAGTATAAATCCCAGCGACTCCCAGTAAAGCGACCGTAAAACCAGGGAGTAATTACCGCCAAGGACATTAAAACGGCGGACTTACGTGGCTGTTGAGAGAGAGAGAGAGAGAGAGAGAGAGAGAGAGAGAGAGAGAGAGAGAGAGAGAGAGAGAGAAAGAGAGAGAGAGTCGCGTGAGTACGACCCATGAAAACAGGAACATTACTCTCGCCTTTACCGTCCGTCCTTTACCCAACCCGTAATTATAACATCATTAACACCGGGTTCCGTAGTGGAGATTATTTTATTCTATTCCATATCCCGAAATACTCTAAGATGGAGAGGGTGGAAAATGAGAGACTGACTAGAAGAGTATTAAGTGAGGTGGAGGGAGAAGGGAAGGGGGAGATGAGAGATTGACTAGAAGAGTTTAAGTTAGTGAAGTGGGAGGGGGAGGGGAAGACCGAGGAGAGACTGAGTAGAAGAGTGTATGGGAGATGGAGGGAGAGAATGAGGAGAGAGTGTCTAGAAGAGTGTATGTGGGTGAGGTGGTTGGAGGAGAGGGAGGACGAGGAGAGACTGACTGGAAGTGTATGTGAGTGGATGCAGGGTGGAGGGGGAGGGGGAAACCGAGGATGAGATGGAGATACAGCATGAGAAGGGATGTGAGCTGGGGAGAGGGCAGACTGACGGCGAAGGAAAGGACGATATGGAGCGATTTGTTTCTGGCCACTACTTAAGAAATTTAGGCGTCTGGCTATAGATAGATAGATAAACAGCCAGGCAAATACTGATAGATACATAGATAGATATAGAAGGACAAACATAGATATATAAAGAAAGAGAAGAACAGATAGATAGATAAATTGATAGATAAAGAAAGAGACAGACATAAATAGATACACAGACAGGTGGACAGATACAGACAGATAAATTTCCAGACGATTTTATTTAGAGTAGAAAACCCCCTTGCTCTTGAAGGGGTTAATATTTCGCGGTCTCTCTCATTTAGTTTCTATTCCTCCTCTCTCTCTCTCTCTCTCTCTCTCTCTCTCTCTCTCTCTCTCTCTCTCTCCATATTTCTGTCACCATATAATAAAAAGTTTGATAGAAATTGTTTTTTTATATTCTCTTTCCATATACATTTTTCAACCTGAGGACAACAAGGCTTATATTCCATGGGTTAAAAAATACAAGTTCGTCCTTAAGGGATTTAGAGTCTAAGGTAGGCTTCCGTTTTTTCTCATTTTTTCTTTCCATCCTGCAGAGAGAGAGAGAGAGAGAGAGAGAGAAAGGGGGGGGCGCCAGTGGGTGTGAAACAACAATTACTTGACTGAATGTAAACAGTATGGCAATTATACAAAATTTATAACACAACGCAGGACAGAAATGTGTAATAAACAAAATAAATCACTTAGGGAGAGGTGTTAGGGAGACGAGAATACAAGGCAACGTGTAACAGGCCACAGAGAAGGTGTGTGTGTGTGTGTGTGTGTGTGTGTGTGTGTGTGTGTGTGTGTGTGTGTGTGTGTGTGTGTGTGTGTGTGTGAGTGTGAATATCAGCTCAAAAAGGAGGTGCAATGAGGTGGTGTGGGGGTGTAGGTGATATACAGTGTCGCTCCACGCTGCTGCCCTGCTTATTAACTCCTCCCACACCACTAATTACAGAGATGGAGTGTCCTGCTGGGCGAGGGATTATCATTAATATGTTAAGGTGGAGCGCGGTGCAGTGAGGCCAGGTGACAGCAGGTGGCGAGGTGGGGAAAGGGGGTGAATGAAAGATTAACTGTATGAAGAATGGCAGGTGGGGGAAGTGGGTGAGGGATGTGTTTGTGTTTCTGTTTGTTTGTGTGTGTGTGTGTGTGTGTGTGTGTGTGTGTGTGTGTGTGTGTGTGTGTGTGTGTGTGTACTGTGGAAAAGATGGTGAAAGACAGAAGGAAAGGCATGGCAGAGAAGGAAAGGGGTGGAGGAAAGAGTGAAAGAGGAGAGTGAAAAGGTAGAAAAAAAGAGTGAAAGAAGGAAGGAATGGAATGAAACAGAGAGAGGGAAGACAGCAGAGGAAAGGAAAGGGGATAGAAGAGAGTGGAACTGGGAAGGAAATGGAGTGGAAGAAGAGAGAGTGAAAGAAGGAAATACACAGATGGAAGAGATAAGAAGCATACAGCAGGAGAATGGAAAAGAGACAGAAGAGAGAGTGGAGGAGGGAAGGAGGGGCGAGGAATGGAGTGGAGGCTGGAAGCGAAGTGGAGTGGAGTGGAGTGGAGGGGTGGAATAAGTGCCTCTCCAGCCTATGTGGTAGGGTGATAGGGCAGGCAGCAAGGTACAGTCATGGCTTTATGTGTACCTAGGCTTGTGTGGACTTGGGATGTGTGTACCTCGATGTGCGTAGGCTACTTGTGTGTACTGTGGCTGCGTATGTAGGCCGTGTGTAACTGGCCAGTGTGTACTGGGGCTGTGTGTAACGAGCTATGTATACCTAGGGATGTGTGTACCTAGACCTGTGTGTTCTCTGTGGGTAGCGTGTGGTTGTGTGTACTTTGGGATGTGTGAATCTGGGTTGTGTGTACCGAGATGAGTGTGCGGGTACCTAGAGCTGTGTACACCGGGTCTGTGTGTACATGGGCTGTGTTTGTCAAGGCTGTGTGTGTACTGGGTTATGTGTACCTGAATGTGTGTGTTGCTTGTAGGTAATGGGCTGTGTGTACCTGAGCTGTGTATACCTAGGCCCTGTGTGTACCCGGCTGTGTGAACCAAGATGTGTGATGTTCTCTGACTGTACCATGGCTGTGTGTACTTCAGCTGTGTGCACCTAGGTTATGTGTGCCTAATGTGTGTACCTAGGTTCTATGTATACCTGTGGTCTTACGTGTATACCTGTGTGTACCCACCATCGGCACAAACTTTAGAGCTGTGTGTACCCAAGACGTGTGTGTGTGTGTGTGTGTGTGTGTGTGTGTGTGTGTGTGTGTGTGTGTGTGTGTGTGTGTGTGTGTGTGTGTGTGTGTTTGTGTGTGTGTGTGTGTACCTTCGGCCGCTGTGTGTATCTGTAAACTTGTCCATCTGTTAATCCTGTGTGTACCTATGAACTTATGTCTGTATGTCTTGTACACACTATGATCGGTGGCTGAGTGTGTGTAAGTACTGTGTGTATCTATGTGCGTTTAAGCATCTGTGTCCGCCGAAGTCCTGTGTGTACCTCTGGGGGTCGTGAGTACCCATGAGCATCAATGTTTACATGTAAACCCTGTGTATACCTCATTTGTTTACATACATATAGGCCGTGTAGACGTGGGATCTGTGTACATGTTTTGTGTGTGTACTTACAAGCGTCAGTGTACTTACATGCCCTGTGTACCAAAATCTTGTGTGTACTATTGGGTCGTGTGTGGAACTACAAGCGTCAACCTATCATGTGTGTACCTGTCCTGTGTGTACCTGTGTGCGCCTACCTGAAGTCCTGTGTGTACTTTCGGGAGACGTGCACGTTCACATCTTGCGGGGACTTGTGTGTGTACTCAGGTGAGAGAGAGAGAGAGAGAGAGAGAGATTAAAGCTAGAGAAAGTAGGTGAGACGGAGGTAGGCACGGTACTCTCAAAGCAAGGACTCTTAACCACCAACCTCATTCACTAACTCTCCTCCCTCTCTCTCTCTCTCTCTCTCTCTCTCTCTCTCACACACACACACACACACACACACACACACACACACACACACACAACTATAATCTCAAACTATCCCCCAAGCCTCTGTTGACTCTCCTCGCTATCATGCCCCTTCCAGCTGCCTAAGAACGTGAGGCAGGGACCCGAAGAACGTGCTTGTGGTGGCGAGAACAGCCCGGCATTCTTACTTTCATTTCTACTTTCTCCTACACAGAGAGAGAGAGAGAGAGAGAGAGAGGGGGGGGGTAAATTTCATGTACTATACTTTTTCACTCTAACTCGCCCTGAATCTGACATCCCTCCTTCTTGAATGCTCAGGTGTAACAATAGATAAGAACTATAATATGATGCTAGTCACGAAGAAGTGCTAGGGAAAGGATGCAGAGCTGTAGTCTGTAGTACGGCTTATTCTGCTATCGAGCAATGTGAAATCAGCCACAAATAGACGAAAATCTGCGTCAAGTTTAATTTTAAAACTGTATAAAATGATATAAAAGAGGATGTTCATGTGTAGGATGCAAAATAAATCGCTAAAGAAGAGGTGTTAAATTTCCAAAGCCACAAAAATACTGGGGATCATATTCTAACTGGATATGAATTCGTATTACCCATTCCACTGCGATTTATTTTTCATATTACACCTCCGTATCCTCCTGTCTGTTGCTAATGGAGACTATGTGAGGCTGAAATTATATACCGTAACACAAACGAGAATGTTCAGTTGTAATACGTAAGATGAACAGCTAAAGAACAGGTGCAACGAAGCCCCCTATGCCACACAAAACATGACCAAGTAAAAAGATATCAAAGGAATGTGTAGTATGCAAAATAAATTGCTCTGGAGCAGGGGCAACGACGCCTCCCGCGCCAGTCCCTCGTACCAGCGTGCAAAGAAACTAACAGTGGCGGTAATCTGGCAAGGGGGAGGGGGACTTAAGAGCAACTTTTGGCGGTACTTTCCACCGTGCCCAGTCCTGATTAAATTCAAACTTTTTAGGCGGGAAATGAAGCGAGTGACTTCCTGTGTTTGCTGGCTTATTCCCTTATCCAGCTTGGCGGCCATGATGGTGACGTCACGCGTGTCAACATCCGGTGTAGCACGTTTTCTTTCCTTTGTCATAACCTTTTTTGATCTCCTTGGCGGCTTTTCATTTTACCTGCTTGTGTGATGTTGATTCTTTTTTATTTATCTTGTGTGACGGCCATGGTGGTGACGTCACGAGTACAAACATGGGTGAGAGAGGCATATTCATTCGTCCTTTAATATGCTGGGGTACTGTAGGCGGATTTATTTTTTCAGATGTTTTTTCCGCGGTACATTAGAGCTACTTATACTTATTCTCCTAATGTTTTGCTTCTTTTTCC
>NC_137041.1:2276403-2291403 GCF_032717465.1 Coenobita brevimanus | reverse complement strand
GCGTAGCTGGACATTTTATTTCCTTCCCTTCTCTTTTCTCTTCTGCATTCCTGTCCTCTCCCCTCTTTTTTTTTTCTCTCTTTTTCCTTCCCTGTGCCCCTCCCCCCCATCTCACCTTTCACAGTCCCCTGCTTCCTCTGATTTCGTTACCTCTCCTTCCCCCTTCCCCTACTCTCTCCCCTTTTTTTCTCTCCTCCCTCTCTCTACAATTTTCCTCCTCGTCTCCTCTCATACCTCCTCCCCTCTACATCATTTCTTCCCTCCTCTTCCTCTCCTATGTACCAGTTTTAAGAATCGCGTACAATTTCTATGTGTTAAATTACCGATCTCTCTCTCTCTCTCTCTCTCTCTCTCTCCCTCTCTCTCTCCCCTAGCGTCCCAAATATTACCGAGTGTAGCCGGGTATTTTCACAGTAGGATCGAATGACTGGTGGGGACATGTGCGGTGAGGGAGGGGAGGGGAAGGGATGGGAGGGGAAAGGAGGGGAGAGGGGGGGAGGGGAGGGAGAAGAGGGAGGGGAGGGAGAAGAGGGAGGGGAGGGGAGAGGAGGGGGAGAGTGGAGGGAAAAGAAATGGAAGTGGGAAGAGGGATAGGAAGGAGGGGGTGGAGGAGGAGGATGGGGGAGGGGGGGAAAGAGGAAGGAATAAGTGAGAGAGTGAGAGTGAAAGAAGAGAAAAGAAAGAGAGAGAGGGAGGGAGGGAAAGGTGACGGGGGAGGGAAGGGATGGGGCGAAGGAGAGGAAGAAAGACTGAGAGAGAGAGAGAGAGAGAGAGGAAGAAATTACATGAAAGAGGGGAAAGATAAGGACCAGATTAACAGCACGAAAGGTGAAAACATGAGAGAGAGAGAGAGAGAGAGAGAGAGAGAGAGAAAGAGAGAAGGGGGGGGAGGAACGGGGACTTCTGAAGGCTGTGGAAATTGATGGAAGAACTGACAACGAGATGGATGGATGGATGGATGGATGGGTGGATGGATGGGTGGATGGATAGGTGGATGGATGGATGGATGGATAGATGGATGGATGGATGGATGGATAGGTAGATGGATGGATGGATGGATGGATAGGTGGATGGATGGATGGATGGATGGATAGGTGGATGGATGGATAGATGGATGGATGGATGGATGGATAGGTGGATGGATGGATGGATGGATGGATAGGTGGATGGATGGATGGATGGGTGGATGGATGGATGGATGGAAATAAGGAAGGATGGAAGGAAAATGAACATATAAAAAGAAGAAAAGGATGGATGGATGGATGGACGGAACGGATGGATAGATGGATGGACGAAAGGAGGGATGGAGAAATAGATAAGATGGATAGACAGACAGACATACAGACTGCTAAGGATACTGATAGATAAAGTTACTGCTTGATAGACTGATTGAGATGGGCGTGGCTTGGGGGCAGGCACGAGAGAGAGAGAGAGAGAGAGAGAGGGGAGGGGAGGGGAGGGCGTGGGGTGTGGCATGGAAGAGGGAGTGTGAACCTTAAGGGGGAAGGAAGGAAGGAAAGAATCTGATAAGAGGGAGGAAGGGAGGGAAGGGTGTGGCTAGGAGAGGAAGGGAAGGGTGTGGCAGGGAGAGAGGGAAAGGAAAGACTGGGTGGGAGGGAGGGAGGGAGGGAAGGAGAGAAGGGTGTGGCAGGGAGAGAGGGAGGGATAGCTATTGGAGGGAGGGGAGGGACAGGAGTAGCGGAGACTTGAGAGAGAGAGAGAGAGAGAGAGAGAGAGAGAGGAGGACGCTTCTTTTAGCACCGGGATTTTAAAGGTAGCTCACATTTAAATTCCAGAGAGCAAGAAAATCAGTCGCAAGTTTGAAAAGTTAAGTCGGCCGAAATCCAAGATGGTGGCCAGTCTAACGGTCGAGGATGGCCGTTACGGGCGACGGTTAATGTTTAAAATTTTACCCCTTTCTGTACATTTCATTTTTTATATTTGTTTTCATTATTATTATTATACCAGAGGAACGACTAAATTTTGTCTTAACGACTTTCATATTTCATTCTTGATTCTAAAGAGGGACGCCTTCACGTGGTGGCACCGATATAACCAGTCGGCTCCACTGCCTGGTTATACAGATGTCCTTCTGCAACTTCCCTGTCCCTCGAACGAAGGACAGTGGACAGAAAGAGGGAATCTCCTAGCTTCAATTTACTAAGATCAAACTCTCTCTCTCTCTCTCTCTCTCTCTGTCTATCTATTTCTCCTCTTAGCTACTTTTCTCTAATCTGCCCTGGAAATATGCAAAGTTAATATTCTCTCTCGGCCTTCCGCTGTCTCGGTTATTTCTTGAAAGTTAGCTTCTTTTCTCTTTTATTCATAGCCACCCCCTCCTCTCTCTCTCTCTCTATCTATCTATATATCTACTTATCTATCTGCCACACTGCCTGACACAACACGATCACAAGAGAGGAGATGGAAAATATTTTAATTTTTATCTACTGAAAAGGAGTAATTCTGATGATGCTCTCTCTCTCTCTCTCTCTCTCTCTCTCTTTCTCTATCTATCTATCTATCTCTCTACTTATCTATCTGCCACACTGCCTGACACAACACGATCACAAGAGAGGAGATGGAAAATATTTTAATTTTTATCTACTGAAAAGGAGTAATTCTGATGATGCTCTCTCTCTCTCTCTCTCTCTCCCTCCCTCCCAGTAAAATAAATATGCCTACCAATACACATTATCCTTTGGGAGGGATGGACTTCAAAGGGAATGGTATGAGAAGGTTAATTGGTTGATCGGGAGAATGACTGCCTAATGAGCTGGTGATAGGGGTGGTTTTATACTGTGTGTGTGTGTGTGTGTGTGTGTGTGTGTGTGTGTGTGTGTGTGTGTGTGTGTGTGTGTGTGTGTGTGTGTGTGTGTGTGAGAGAGAGAGAGAGAGAGAGAGAGACTATTCCCACAGCCATTACAATTTTTTATGACCTGAGGTACTTAAAGGAGGTAGAGTTGTGGTCGTGGTGTGCTGAGGATTTGTACTCTCTCTCTCTCTCTCTCTCTCTCTCTCTCTCTCTCTCTCTCTCTCTCTCTCTCTCTCTCTCATATCGTATAAGTGATGAGAATGAAAAAAACACGTCATCGCAAGAAAAACATTATGGATTCGCATCATGTAAATATATCTATCTACCTATGTATATCTATCTATCTATCTAGCCATCTATCTACCTACGTAGCACATCGCAAGAACGACATGGAAAATAAAACAGTAAATGCACACACACACACACACGCACACACACACACACTCACACGCCAAGCATCCCCATCTGTTTTCCTCTTCTCGCTACTTGTTTTGCTGCTCGTTAGTGAGGAGGGAAGAAAGCAGGTTAATCAGCAGGGGTGGTGGTGGTGGTGGTGGTGGTGGTGGTGGTTATTGTGGTGGTGGTAGTGGTTGGTGTTGTAGTGGTGGTGGTGGCTGGTGTTGGTTGTAGTTGCTGCTGCTGTTGTTGTTGTTGTGGTGGTGGTGGTGGTGGTAGCGGTGGTTGGTGGTGGTGATGATGGTTGTAGTTGCTGCTGTTGTTGTGGTGGTGGTGGTGGCTGGTGTTGATGATTGTTGTTGTTGTGGTGGTGGTGGTGGGTGCGGTTGTTATGGTGGTGGTGGTAGTGGTGGTGGATATTGTTGCTGTTGTTGTGGTTGTTAGTGTGAATTGGCTACGTCTTCAATTGGCCAATCAGACAGCGTTATTGGATTGCTCGCCCTGCCTGCCTTATACCTCCTTGCCTTCCTTCTTGAGAGCTGCTTGAGGCGCGATCTCTTTCTCTCTCTCTCTCTCTCTCTAATTAGCTTAGTCTGTTTTACCTGCCTTCGCTCTGTCGCTCAATTTCTTCCTTGCCAGCGTTCTTTCTCTGGTCTCCTAGCGTCTGCAATTATTCTCTCTCTCTCTCTCCCTCCCTCTCTTTCTCTCTCAACCCTGATATATTGAAGTGCTTGCGTATTTCCACCTGTGTTGTGTGCGTCGTAATGTTTTTCTACAAATAGCTTAGTTTCCCCTTTCGAGTTTTCTCCTTCCCACATTTTCTACTCAGAGCGCAAACTTTGGTAATTTCTTCTATATTTTTGCCCTGAATGGTAAATGAAAACTGTACATAAGCATAATGGTGTTAGTATTGTTGCAGACGTTGTTTTTGATGTTTGGATTATTATTATTAGTAGTAGTAGTAGTAGTAGTACAAGTAGTTATAGTAGTAATAGTGGTAGTAGTGATGGTAACAGCAGTAGTAGTATTATCATCTTCAAAATCACATCACCATCATTATCATCATCACTTTCCCGGCCTCCTTTTCCACCTAAGGATGGTAGGAGTGCCCCACCATCATCATCCCACCCTCACTTCCCACGTAAATATGGCTGCTATAATTACTCCTGCCAATACTACCACTACGAGTAATTACCATCATTACCACGGCACCTTATGGGACCTTCCTCACCATTAGTGAATTTTGTTCCTCTGTTGCTGCCTGTCTGCACTCCCCAAACACACACACACACACACACACACACACACAGGAACTATTGCTTGCTTACACATTTATGCAATTACATACCTACCCACCCAGTCTCTGTCTGTCTCTGTCTGTCTGTCTGTCTATCACTCTCTCTCTCTCTCTCTCTCTCTCTCAGCTGTGGCCGGATAACGAGATGAACCCAGAACTGCAACAATAACAAACATCCCCGCAAATAACAATAACAAGGAATAACAAGCACCAATAACAAAAACAATAACATCAAACAGTAATAATAATAATAAGAGGGACACAAGTGACATAAAAGGCAAGTCATATTATCAAGCACAGCATCATATCAATAATAAAAATAGCAAGCAATTATAACAAACAAAAACAATAATAAACACACGACAAAGAAGAGGAAAAACAACAGACAAGAAAACATTAACAGAAGCACCAACAACAATAACCACAACAATACCACCACCACCACCACCACCACCACCAAGAAAAACAAAAGCAATACCACCACCACCACCATACCACCAACACCACCAGCACCATCACCATACCATCACCACCACCACCACCACCACCACCACCACCATTGCGTCACTGCTAATCCCGACAGAATTAACCCAAGCCAGACTGACAACAACACAAACCTAAATATGATAACTGTGATCTGAAGGAGAGGCAGAATAACCTATCAGCTTATTCTCTCTCTCTCTCTCCTCACTTTCATCACATCCTTCCTTCCTTCCTTCCATCTACCTCTACGTACCTCTCTCCCCATATTCTACCTCCCCCTCTCGTTCCTCCATTTTTCCTCTTTCCTCCTCCCTCCTTCCCGCTCCATCTACCTCCATACCACGCTTCATCACCTACCTTCCTCCTCTCCCTTCTACCTCTCCTCTTTAATTCTAATTCCTTCCTCTCTTCTCTCACCTCCTATCCTTATCTCCTTTCCTCCCTTTTTATTCCATCCCTCCCTTCATCTTACCTCCTCCCTATCTCTCATCTTACCTTCACTTCTAATTCTTTTCTCCCTACGTACCTCTCCCTCTCTCCTTCCCTCCCTCCCTCCTACCTCCATCCCACGCTCCATCGCCTCCCTCCCTCAGGCCTCAATCACCCCGATGAGCCACACGCCGTTTTCTATCACCTCTCTCTCTCTCTCTCTCTCTCTCTCTCTCTCTCTCTCTCTCTCTCTCACTTTTTCTCTCAGTTTCAGTTCCTTTTAGTTTAAGCTTTCTGTTTTATATCTACTTATTAGCATCCTTTCAGTCTCCCCTCACCCCCCCCCTCTCTCTCTCTCTCACCTCTCTCTTTCTCTCTCTCTCTCTCTCTCTCTCTCTCTTTCCATCTGGCCCTTTCCCCGTCTCCCTCTACCACTTTTTAATTATTTCCCGTTCCCCTCCCATTTTGCTCATCTCTCTCTCTCTCTCTCTCACCTCATTTTATCCATTTCTTTTTTTCATTCTCTCTCAGCCCATTTTTATTCTCTCTCTCTCTCTCTGTCTCTCATTTTTTGTCTCTTCATCCTCTCATTAATCTCTTTTTCTTTTCTCTCCCCTTCTCTCTCTCTCTCTTTCTTTCTCACCTGCCCTCCATTCTTCCGCTCTTTTATCTCCATTTCCTCCCCTCTCCCCTTCCTTCGTCGAGCACTCTTCTTCCCTTCCTTCATTTGTCATTCCTTGTCCCTCCCTCCATTACCTCTCTCTCTCTCTCTCTCTCTCTCTCTCTCTCTCTCCATCAAAAGAAATAGGTCGCTCTATTAACTTCAGTACGACGTCGGTCTCTCTCTCTCTCTCTCTCTCTCTCTCTCAATTTTCTACAACAGGAAAAAAAAAATCGTTCTATTAGCCTCTTGAATACGAAATCTCTCTCTCTCTCTCTCTCCATTGTCTCGTCCCTCCCACTCAGTCCCTCTGGCCATCTCTTCCTCCATTAGCCAAGTCCTCCTCCTCCTCCTTTTCTCTCTTCCTTCTCTTTATCCTTTTCCTTCTTACTCCTCGTTTACCTCCATCTCCTCCTTTCCTCCCTCCTCCCTAAACTCCTCTCCTCTCTCTCTCTCTCCTCCTTCCTCCCCTCTCCTCTTTTATATCTCCCTTCTCCCCTCTCCTTTCCCCTACGTTCCTCTCCTCTCCTCTTCTATACTTCTCTCCCCTCTCCTCTTCTACATCTCTCCTTTCCCTTCCGTTCCTCCCCTTGCCTCTTCTTTACCTCTCTCCTCCCCTTCTCTCACATCTTCTCCTTTCCCCACTGTTTCTCCCTCTTCCACTCCTCTCCCCCTTCCTCCCCTCTCTTCTTTCATATCCCTCTTCTCCCCTCTCCTCTTCTACATCTCTCTTTTCCCTCCCGTTCCTGCCCTCTCCTCTTTTTTATCTCTAGCCTCCCCTTCCCTCGCATCTTCTCCTTTCCGTCTGTTCCTTCCTTTTCCTCTCCTCCTTCCTTTCTCCTCCATTCCTCCCCTCTCCCCTCCAGGATGGCAGGGGAGAGGGGCCAAAAATCTAGAACCCTCAGGAATTTTCACTGGGACGGATCTGATTTATTTTTTCCCTTCGGTGTATATTCCTGTATTTCTGAAAGTTTCCTTCTTACTTTCTTTCCTATTTTCTCGACTCATATCTTTTCTTATTTTCTTGTTATTTTCATCGTGTTCCTTTTCTTTTTTGTGTCTTAATTTTTACTTTGAGGGATGTGGTTTAATGTCTTTTTTTCCTTACACTGTTTTATTCCTGTATTTTTTCCAGTTTATATAATTGTCTTTCTTTCTCAGTTTTTCTTTCCTTCTGTTGCCCTTATTTAGGTTTACTTTCATTTTTTTTTTCCCAGACTTTTTACCTGATTTTCATTTTCAAATTTGCTTTTCCTTTCCCTTTTTGTCATTTTTAGTTATCCTTTTTCCCTTGTCAATTCTTCGTCATTCTTTTCCCTTTCTTGTAATCTCTCTCCCTCCCTCTCTCTCTCTCTCTAGTTTTTCCTTCTTTCTGCCATTTGTTTTTCTTTAATTTTCCTGTAACTTCTTTTTTTCGGTCAATTTCTCGTCGCTTATTAATATTTTTTTTTGCCAGTTCTTTCAATTTTCTCTCCTTTCCTTGTCATTTCTTCAGTTTTTTCCTTCTATGCTTTACCTGTTTTATTAGTTTTATTTTCCTCACGACGCAATCAACTCTTATTGTGCATATTTTCGTGCTTTTTTTCTCTCGTACTGGGAAAGGGAATTTATGTGAGACGTAATCGAAGACCTGTTTATATAATATCTGTTGCAGAGAGAGAGAGAGAGAGAGAGAGAGAGAGAAGGGATGTAAAGAGAAGAGCTAATACGGTGAAACTGGAGAAGTCAAGAAAAGGAGAGAGAAGGAAGGAAGAGAAGGAGGGAGGGAGGGAGGGAGGGAGGGAGGGAGGAAGGAAAAGAGTCGGAAAATCAAGAAAAAAGAAAGTTGGGAAGGAAAGAAAAAGAAAGAAGGGAAAGGCAGGACAAATCATGGGGGAAAAGAGAGAAATTGAGGAAGAATGGAAGGAAGGAGGAAGTACGTAAGGAAAGGGGAAAGAAGAGGAAGGAAAAACGGTGGCAGGCAGAGAAAGAAGCCAGGAAAAAGAAAAAAAGAGAAAAAATATATAAAGAAAATGGAAGGCAGGCGGCGGTGGGGTGGGGGGACTCTGCCATTTTGAAAAGGTTTGGACTGAGGACTTTATGGTGGCTGAAGACCTTTGGAGAAGTGTTGGGGCGAGGGCTGGACGCTAGATTGAAAGCTGGCAGCCGGGGGAAGGAGGGAGGGAGGGAGGGAAAGGAGATAAAGAGGGATTGAGGGAATGGAGAAATGGAGGGAGGGAGGGAAAGGAGAGATAAAGGGACGAAGGGAAAGAAGAGATGGAGGGGGATAAGAGGGAGTGAAGAGGAATGAAGAAAAAAGAACGAAATCGGAGCACCACGTAAATACCATCAGAACGTATATGTACTTATCATTATTTATTTATTTACTTTATTTCACCTATCATCCTTTAGCTTATATAGATTTTTTCTGGTCTAAATAAAATAGTCTGCTAATAGTCAGAACCAAAAAATCGTCTATCGCAGCAAGGGGGTTAACTACTCTTGCATAATACATGAAGAGAAACAACCAATATTATAACACATAGGCCAAAACAAAGCAATATCAGTGTGTATCCTAAAATCCATCAGCAAAAAACATAGATATTCAGTCAACGCTAAGGAATACGGCTAGAAGCTTTTTTTTTCTTTCTTTTCTTTTTTTCAATGCAAGGACGATGGAACCCAAGGCCAGAAGCCCACAAGACTGCTCCCTCCAGAAAAATAAATATATCAAAACAAAATAACAGATCATGCATACCCACTCCGGCTAATCCAAGGCACAGATGATAATTATAACTATACGCTTTTTACTCCAACTTGGCCCAGAATTTCGTCGATTTGCAGCTTATTTCTCGTAGCTCAGTATCAGAAACGGACGATGCTACGGCCCTATATCCTTTCCACAGCACATCTTCCAGACTGGCAACATTTCCTGGTGTTATTCTATTCCTACAACTTAGCATGAGAGAGAGAGAGAGCGAGAGAGAGAGAGAGAGAGAGAGAGAGAGAGAGAGAGAGAGAGAGAGAGAGAGAGAGACGCATGACCCTGAGAACAAGACAAAGAAAATGGTGTAACTTGTAGCGGTGGGTGTCAGGGGGAAAGACAGGCCTCCTCCCTCACTCCCTCCCTCCCTTTCACTCTCTCTCTCTCTCTCTCTCTCTCTAAACCTAAAATTCCAATAAAAACCATGATACTACAAACACAAAATCCAGAAACAATACACCTAATTGAAAAAAAATACTTCATAAGATTTGTACTGCCATTTTCAGACCTACTTCTACCGTTTCTATTAAATTTCCCTCAAGCTTCTCAGTCCTAATAGGTGTGCTTCTCCCTATATACCAGTACGGCTGATTAAATGATAAGGTGTATAGGTGAGCCATTACTATCCTCTTAACAAGGTGTATCTTTTACCTGTCTACCTGTACGGCTAATTACAAGACGGTGAGCAAGGTGAGGAAACGACTTGTGTTTTGTTATTCTTAAGTTTCTATAATGAGACTGATCTTTGCTGTTGAGACAGGACCTTTCTTCTGTGAGGTTTCTTTCTCTCTCTCTCTCTCTCTCTCTCATTCTTTTCACTCATTTTAATTTCCTTTCCAAAACTCTTTACTCCTCACTCTTTAAAATCTTCATCCCTACTTAAATTGTCTTTCTTTTGTTCACATTTTTCATCCGGATCTCTCTCTTTCCCTATCTCCCCCCCCCCCTCTCTCTCACTGCTTCCTCCATTCAATCCTCGTCTTATTCAAAAGTTCTTCCATTACTCTCTCTCTCCATTTCATTCCTTCAATCCCTCTCTCTAAAGCTTTCCCCGTCTTCTCTTTCTCTCTCTAGCCATTTCATTCCCTACTCCACTTACTCAAGCTTTCTTTCTCCGCTACTTTCTTTCGCCAGTTCTCTCTCTCTCACAGGATATCTCCCTTAATTCCTCTCCCATTTTCTCTCCTTTGTTTTCCTTTGTCATCGGTACCTCGCCTCTCTCTCTCTCTCTCTCCAATCTTTATTCCATTTCAGTTCTCCTAAGTTTCTTCCTAGCTCTATTTCGCCCCCCTTCATTATCTGTCTGAACTTTCTCCTTCCTGCATTCCGTTCCTCCTCTCTCTCTCTCTCTCTCTCGTTCTCTCTCTCAATCTTCGGTCCTATTCGGTCATTTCAGTTACATTCCTCCCTCTTCCCATGCATTCTCATATTGTCCAAACTTTCTCACTGCATTCTCCTCTCTCTCTCTCTCTCTCTCTCAATCTTTATTCCTTCACTCCTTTTCGCAACCATTTCAATTACATTTTTCCGTGTTCCCTTTCCTTCACAGTCTCTCTAAACTGCCTTCCATGCATTCTGTTCCTTCTCCCTCTCCTTCTCTCTCTCTCTCCAGCAAAACTGAGGTGGTTGTTCCTAATCATTCCAGTCCATTGTGGTGGTGTGGTGGTAAAGGCTGCGGTGGCTCGCTAACTGCCGTCTTCCACCACCAAATGTCTCTTTACTCAGATGCAGAAGTCGATTTTTTTATTTATTTATTTTCACTTTCGCTCAATTTCACCTGATTTTGATGAGAGAGAGAGAGAGAGAGAGCAGTGTATTGTAGTGTTTACGTGCTGTCGATAATGAAATGTGTGTGTGTGTGTGTGTGTGTGTGTGTGTGTGTGTGTGTGTGTGTGTGTGTGTGTGTGTGTGCCCAAAAAACCGAGGGGCACACACACACACACACACACACACACACACACACGGGGGGGGGGGTCTGATTCATGTGTTGTTCAAGAGGGCGGTTCGAGAAAATATTTTACTTAACATTAGCTGGGTACAAACACACTCTCTCTCTCTCTCTCTCTCTCTCTCTCTCTCTCATTAGCAGCATCACCCTCTCCCTAACCCTCTCATTCTCCTTCATCTTCTCCCAAAGTCTCTCTCTCTCTCTCTCTCTCTCTCTCTCTCTCTCTCTCTCTCTCACACACACACACACACACACACACACACACACACACACTAGCTGCATCACCCTCTCCCTATCCCTCTCATTTTCCTTCACTTCTCTCTCTCTCTCCACACACACACCTCCTCACACAAACGTTATGGTTACGTCCCAACGGTACTACTTTGGCTCAAACGACAATCTCGGCAATCACATTAAAAACGATAGCCCTTGGGGGGTGGGAGGAGGGGGAGAGCGAAGGGGAGGGGAAGGGGGAGGTAGAGACCCCTTCCCCCCTCCACATAAACCTCCCTCATACACCCGTAAAATTCGCCTCTGTTTGGTCTCGAGTTTGGTCCGAAATGGTGACTGGGACCGAATGTGATTGTTTTGGGGAGAGGAAAAAAATTAGGGAATGGAGATGAGTGATGTTTAGTTTTTCCTTCTGAAGACGTGTGTGTGTGTGTGTGTGTGTGTGTGTGAGAGAGAGAGAGAGAGAGAGAGAGAGAAGAATGTAATAAGAGGTGTGTATTGAATTTGGAAATAGAGAAGGGAATTCAAGCGATGAGAGAGAGAGAGAGAGAGAGAGAGAAGAATGTAATAGAGTTGTATACTGTATATTGAGAATGGCAATGAAGAAAACGGAATGCAAGTGGAGGGGACTAATGGAAAAATCTCACCAACCTACACACACACACACACACAAATGGTCTCTCTCTCTCTCTCTCTCTCTCTCTCTCTCACACACACACACACACACACACACACACACACAAGGCATGATGTCAAAGAAGCACAGGAAGGTATGTGGACAAATGATTTATAGGATGCTACCATGAGTAACAGACAGATTTGACTTAATAATGTAATAACGAATAATGACAGAAGTGAATATACTAAGACTGGAAGGGGGAGGGAAGGGAAGGGAAGAGAAGGAAGGGTAGGGTAGGGAAAGGAAAGAAGAGGAGGGGAGGGAAGGGCTTAGAAGGGAAGGGGAGGAGAGTTACGGGAATAGCATGGAAGAAAAGAGGAGAGAAGAGGAAAGGAAAGGAAAGCAGAGGAGAGGAGAAGAGAAGTGAAGAGAAGAGAGGAAAAAAAAGGAGAGAAGAAAAATAAAGGGAGGGGAGGAGGGGTGGACAGGCCCCAGAATTAGGACCAATAAAGCATATCAGCAGCACAATTACCGAACAAAGCTCCAAATTAAATAACTCACTCGTATTTCACGTCATCGTAATTCCATGTCTCATCTCACAGGTAAGGTAATCAAAGAATAAGAACACTATGACCATGGATGTTATTAAAGGAGAACAATATAACTTTTTACTCACCGATAATGTAGCTTTTGGCGACTTGGAGAACACAGGAGAACAATTATTTAACCATGTACACACCAATGAAACAGGAGAACAAGAACACTATCACAGTGGGTATTACTAAAGAAGAACCACTGAACTTTTGACTCACCAATGACGCCGTAGTGACAGTGTTCTTGTTCTTCTATAACAGGTACACACAGGAGAACATTTATTTCACCCTGTACTCACCAATGACACAGGAGAGAACAAGAACACTATCACAATGGGTATTACTAAAGAAGAACCACTGAACTTTTGACTCACCAATGACGCCACAGTGACAGTGTTCTTGTTCTTCTATAACAGGTACACATTTGAATCCCCAAGACTGTTATTAAGGTAGAACAATTACACTTTCTACTCACCAATGAAGTAACTGTTACCGACTTGGAGGAATCTTGGAGAGACTGTCACCACGCCCCTGTCGCCACTGTGGCCCACCTGAGCGCCTTCACGTGTACTACACGACGCCCACTCCGACACCGTAGCCTGCACGTGAGGAGGGGGAGGGTACGTGCACTGTTATTCACTCGTACACTCATAAGAACTACAATGAACGGCAAAAAACATATATACATACTGACAAAAAACATAGATCAACACTCTTCATACTGGATAGAAATGAAATAACGAATAAAGAATGTGCAGAATAAACAGGATTTTTTTTTTTTTCAAGAAAGAAGGAACCAAAGGCCAGGAGCCCGCAAGAATATTCCCTCCAAGAAAAAACAAAAACAAGACAACAGAGCGCCAGATTTAAGACCGGTTCAATTCGAGATAATGTTATTCTGCTTATTGAAAAGTATAATATGGTAGTCGACAACATTCCTTGAACTACAGAACGCACAGACTGCCTGAATTATGCCCCCCCTCCCTCCTCTCTCTCTCTCTCTCTCTCTCTCTCTCTCTCTCTCACACACACACACACACACACACACACACACACACACACACACACACACACACACACACACACTCACTAAAAGATAATAAAAACTGGACTCCAAAAACAGGTCATAGTTACTTTAAGAGGTCATTATTACTTTCCTCGAGGGATAAGGCAAAGACATCACATCTTTACATATTACCCAGGAAATAAAGGAAAAGGTAATGCATAGTGGTTAAGGGAGTATACTTTGTGTCTTTATTATTGTCATTATTATTATTATTATTATTATTACTCACAATTATTATTATTATTATTATTATTATCCCTATCATCAACTTTACCACCATCATCATTATCACTGCCAGCAACTTTATCATCATCAATATCAGTGTCATTATCATTTTTATTACCATCATTATTATTGTTACTACCACCACCACCACCACCACCACCACCACCACCATCATCATCACATTAATTAACTGTGTAAGGACTTATCATTATTTTCCACTCCACTTCGTATCCAATTAACTTTATTTCGTTCTGCTCAGGCGAATTTACGGATTTTTGGAGAGAGAGAGAGAGAGAGAGAGAGAGAGAGACGCGTATGAGTAAACACCGAAGAGGTAAATATTGACAGATAGATAAACACTAAAAATTATATAGACAAATTAATACTGATATTACAGATTGATAAATACATATACAGAAAATTATGGACACCTAGATAGACCGAGATAGATAGATAAATAGATAAATGGATAGATAAACAGACTAACAAATAGATAGACAGATGCAGGGAAATGGACATAGAGAAATTATGGATGGCTGGACAGAGAGAAAGACAAGATAGATAGACAGGCAGACAATAGATAAATATAGACTGATAGATGTGGGAATTTGTTAGTTGGGAAATATACACAAGAGGAAAGTTTTTAGCTGACAGGGCGAGCTGGGAAACAAAGGAGAGAGAGAGAGAGAGAGAGAACTGGACATTTTCAGAAGTAAATAAAGAAGGGGATCCCGGAGTTGGGACCTATGAGCTTCGTGACTATAAGCTGATAAGCGGAGGGCAGTACGCTTACTACCCGTCTGGCACAATCCCTCACACAGGAACCTTGGGAGCTGAGTTAAGAATAGATAGATAGTGACTGACAGATAGACACAAAGGAATGACAGATAGATAGACACACAGATAGACAAATAGTGAAGCTAAAGGAGCGACAAGAACACAAGGAAAACAAAAACAAGACTACCCACAAAATTAACGAAGCGACACACACACACACACACACACACACACACACACACACACACACACACACACACAATCCTCTATGGCCCAGCTTGCTCACACGTAAAGTTCACACAGCATGGTAAAAAAACAAAAAAGCCAAAACGAACGAAAACTGAATTTAAAAAAAAACACGAGAATGACACATGATAAACAAAAAATATATAAATAAATAAAGGATACGATAAAAACAAGAACCACAAGAAAAACAAAGACAATAACAGGAAAAAAACGAACAAACGTGACTAAAGAGAAGAAACAAACATGGCTGGCAAAACACACACACACACACACACACACACCAATGTAACCTTTCCTCCTCAAAAATCCCATAACTCCCAGCTCACTCACACATAAAGGCCCATACCGCTCTGCAAACGAGAGAGAGAGAGAGAGAGAGAGAGAGAGAGAGAGAGAGAGAGAGAGGGAGAGAAAATCTGTGAAGGCCCTGGAGAGCTTAAAATCTGGCAAAGCATATTACAAAAGGTCGGAGTC
>NC_137041.1:2268903-2273903 GCF_032717465.1 Coenobita brevimanus | reverse complement strand
GTTAGGGGAGAAGTGGCAGTCTGATTCCCTTCCTTATTCTTCCCCACCACGTCCGATCCATCTTTCTTCCTCTCCTTCTCCTTCCCCTTCCTCTTCCCTCCGCTCTTCTTCTTCTTCAGCACTGTCTTGGGTCTCCTTGTAGAGGCGGGTGTCGACGGTCCGCCCTCAGCCTGTCTCCTCCTCCTCCTCAACAAATCCAAAACATTTTCCTCATCTTTGTTTATCCCACTAATCTTCTCCTTCTTCATTACAGCGTTGGTTTTCCTCCTCAGGGTGAATACGGCGTGCCTCCTCTCTCTCGTCACAGGCAAACCATTCCTCCTACCTTTGTTTACCCCGCGACTCTTCTCCTTCTTCCCTAGAGCGTTGGTTCTCCTGCTGGGTGTATAGATAAAAGGTCCACCCAAGGCATGTCTTCTTTCTCTCGTCGGTGTGTTGTGGGCGGGATGGTCTACCCTGCTGAAGAGGTGGGTGGTGTTTGTGGTGGTGTGGTGGTTGTCTGCGGTATTTTTCGGTGTGGTTTTGCTGGTTATCTTATGTGGCTGCTGTGTGGTAGTTGTGGTTGTGGTGGTAGTGGTGGCTGGGTGTGGCTGTGGTGGTGGTGGGGTGTCTGTGGTAGTGGAGGACTGAAACAGAGAGAATGATGGGTTAACTTGAAATGTTAAACAGGGCTATGCTTAACGTATACATTCCCTCTCCTTCTCTCTCTAACGCACACACACACACACACACACACACACACACACACACAAAGTATCTGTAAAAGCTAACCTTCATTAACTCCACTTCCCTTTCTTTTTTTCTTCCTCTCTCTCTCTCTCTCTCTCTCTCTCTCTCTCTCTCTCTCTCTCTCTCGCAACCAATAACTGCAGCATAAAAAAACAAAACTTTTATTTTCGGACATACAGTTGAAAATTAAGCCAGGTAATTTCAAGAGTAATAAAAATCTTGCTTCCAAATCTGTTGACTTCGATTACAGCTAGTTTGGGGTATTATTATTATTATTATTATTATTATTATTATTATTTTGTAAATGCACTATTATTACCAGAATTTCTAATAATCAATATGGGGAAGCAAAAGAAAAACAAAACTGTAGTGTTAGAGAGAGAGAGAGAGAGAGAGAGAGAGAGAGAGAGAGAGAGAATGAAAACAAAAATAACAGTGAAAAACAAATACTAGAAGAAAACATGGAAAAGAACGACAGATAAATAAAACGATAAATAAAGGCAAGAGAGAGAAAAAAGATTAGTCTATGATATGGTAAGGAAGGTTGGCTGATAAGGGCACAGAACAGAACATCTAGAACTCATGAGATAAGTAATTAGAGAGTAAAATAAAGTTAAAACCAGGAAGATAAACGAAAGATAAAAGAGAGCTTGACCTATGAGAGAGAAATGAATAATAATAAAAACCACAAACAAAATTAAATAAAATGGTATGGAAATGAATAATAAGAAGCAGAGATAAAACAAAGTAGATATAGATAAGAGAGATACAGAAATGAATAATAAGAAGTAGATAAAACAAAGTAGATATAGATAAGAGAGATACAGAAATGAATAATAAGAAGCAGAGATAAAACAAAGTAGATATAGATACGAAGAAACAAAAGATAAGAAGCCTGACCTAAAAAGATGATACCTAAAGATGGTCTGATTGAAAGGCCGAGGCTCTGGTATCTCAAGGGAAATTACTGCACTTTCTCAGACGGACCCCACATACATAAATCACTGTAGCTTCTAATATACTATAACCTAACTCTGGTGCTTCTACATTCTCTCTCTCTCTCTCACTGCTGCTTCTAAATTTCTAAAGCCTTCCACTTGCGTTTCTAAATTCTTGATCTAAATGTCTAAAACTCTAGTGCCTCTAAATTCTCTCTCTCTCTCTCTCTCTCTCTCTCTCTCTCTCTCAACCACTATCTTTAACATACCTGCAAGCCCTCCATCGTAGTAGTAGTTACAGTTGTAGTAGTACTAGTGGTAGCCGTTGTAGCAGAAGGCTCAGAAGACGTGGGCGTATGAGAGGGTGTAAGCGTGGGCGTGGGTGCCTGGCTGGAGGAGGACGTGGGCGGGGGGGTGTAATCTGGGGGGGTTTGGAGTAGGACCTCAAGAGTATCACCGTCTTGGAGGTACACCCGCCTGTGCACCGTGGTGGTTACGCTGCACCGGAGGGGAGGTGTGCACGAACTGAACACCTGTCGAGAGAAAAAACGGGATTATTGAACAACTGTAATGATGGAGGTATATGAGGGTGGGAGGATGGATGTTGAGGGAAGGAGGACGGATATTGAGGGAGGGTGGACGGATGTTGAGGGAGGGAGGAGAGATGGAGGAAAAAGGATGACGGGGTACCTGTAGAGATAGAGGTATATGAGGGTGAGTGGTGGGGTGGACGGAAAGTTGGAGGTATATGAGGGATGAAGGAGGAATAAATGGAGGTATATGAGGAAGGGAGGAGGGATGGAAGGAAAGATGGGGGTATATGAGGGAGGGAGGAGGGGTGGAAGGAAAGACGGAGGTACAGTATACGAAGAAAGGAGGAGGGATAGAAATGGTTGCTGATCCTTCATTCTGTTAACGCTCCTGCTACTTATATCTCGAATTATTAAAGACTAAATCGCACAGACAATCGCTTTAAGCACCCATTACGCGATACGGAACTAAATATCGAAATAAAAATGAGTGATATTGGAGCAACAGGGAACAATAGCGGTTCATTTTATTATTGAAACGTAGCCTGTGTCAGAGCGGGAGGCATGTTTGTTGATTTTGTTGTTAGAGGCGTCTGGTTATAAAGAGATAGATGGACAGTGATAGATAGATTGTGTGATAGACAGATATATATAGGCTACATATAAATAGATACAGAACGACAGAGTTACATAGATAAATACACTGGTATAGACAGGTTTATAGATGGATAGATGGATGAGCAGACAGACAGACATAGAGACAGCTAGAAAGATACAAAGAGATATGGCTAGATATGCACAGATACTGCTGCCCTTGCGAGAAGAATCCTATGATACATTTTCTTGTCGCTGTTTCCGAAAAATTACACTGAAAAATCTCAACCTTCATAAAAATCTATGCATAAAAAAGTAAAAAAAAAAAAAAAAGTCACCAGATTACACGAAAAAAAAAAAAAAGAAAATCGCAGCTGAAGAAAATCGACAGAAGATAAAAATAAATAAATAAATAAATAAATAAATCGACAATACGCCATCAGACCGTAGGCATTAAAAAAATCTTACTCTATTAAACCACCTGGATAAATATAAGTGATATAAATACGTCCTCGCCTTGAAGGGGTTAATATTGAAACTCCTGAGCCTTAGACGGAAGCGATGGGCGTAAAATTTTGCAGTGATCCAGTGTAATTAAGTTCTGGATTATTTTTCTTTTTTGCCTCTCTCTCTCTCTCTCTCTCTCTCTCTCTCTTTCTCTCTCTCTGTCGATTGTCAAGGGCTGGAGTTGCGAATATGAAGGCTGTATAAGAGGCAGAGGATTGTTTTTATTGTTATTTTTTTATTTACTGTTTATTTCGCAAGATTTCGATTACTTATGATAATTTCAAGGGATTTAAAACACACACACACACACACACACACACACACACACACACAAAATCAGTGACCGCAATTGTCCAACACACTTATGGGACAATAAATGACATTCTTGTTAATTGGACAGTGAGTGACTAACGGTATATGGGCTGAGTGACGAATATGGGAGGCAGGTGGGCATAATTCAGGTGTAGTGGTGGTCAGAACACACACACACACACACACACACACACACACACACACACACACACACACACACACACACTCAGGGGTTCTTTCATCACGTCATTACCGGTGCACAAAATTAATGTACAAATGAAGGATAATAATATATGTTTGTATAATTAAACAAAAGGTATTTACAAAACAATGGTGCATAAAAAACAAACGGCTATAATGATTTCACAGTCGACTTGCTAGTAACCTGATAAAATGGTAATGTTTTCCCCCAAACTTTGTAATTGTTACGGTACAAATTTAATAACGAACAGAGGACGCCTGTACTTTGATCTATGGATTATTTTTTCCTTTCTCTGGGCATCTGTAAATACACACACACACACACAACACACACACACACACACACACACACACACACACATACATACATACATACACACACACACACACACACACACACACACACACACACCTTCCGTACTATGCCCAAACAGGTGAGAAGGGAAAGAAGAGGGAGATGAAGGGGTGGAGGGAACGAATGAGAGGGGAGGAGAAAGAGTTAGGGAAGGGGGAGGCAATGGGGAGGGGGGAGAACAGAGAGGAATATCAGAGAGGGGATGGGTGGGTGAGGAAGGGTCAGATATGTGGGTGAGAGAGGGGGAGAGGGGAGGTGAAAGAATAAGGTATAACGGGATGACAGAAGAGGTGGAATTAAGTGGAAGGGAAGGGGGGAAAACGAGAGTGAAGTGGGGAAGGGGGGAAAACGAGAGTGAAGTGGGGAAGGGGGAAGGGCGGGGGAAGTGTAGGAGGAGAGATATAGGATAGGATTGAGAGGATATGAGAGAGGGGAGATGGGGATGGGGAAATAAGACGTGAGATGTGCGAGGAATACTAAAGGAAGAGGTAAATGTACAGAAGAGGATGAGGAATACGAGAAAGAGGGGGAGGCGGGGAAAGGGGAAGGTACAGAAGGAGAAACAGGATACGACTGGGGAGGAACGAGAGAGGGATAAGTGAGAGGGAGGGGAGGAGGAATGAGAGAGAGGGGGCAGGGAGAAGTGAGAAGGAGAGGAAGAGGAATGAGAGAAAGGGAGGGAGAAGTGAGGGAGACGGGAGGGGGAATAAGAGAATGAGGGGGGAGGGAGAGGGGGGAGGGAGGGGAGGAGGAACAAGAGAGAAAAATGGGGGAGAGGGCGAATCCAACTGCAGGGGGGGGGGATATGACTGTCCTTGTTCTAATTAGCGAACA
>NC_137041.1:2228903-2263903 GCF_032717465.1 Coenobita brevimanus | reverse complement strand
GGATGATGGTGGACTGCAGGAGAGGGGCAATTTCACCATACTGCGATCACTTAAACCATGGGCTACAACTACAACAACAACAACAACTACCAATATATGCTTGGGATAGATAGACAGATGGAGAGATAGACAAATAAGTAGATAGACACAGCTGGCATAAATCTGGGACAAACGGAATGACACAGGTAAATGAGCAGATAGATGGCTAGATAGACATATGAAGAGATAGATAGATAGATGGCATTATATATAGGGGATAGGTGGATATACAGATAGACATATAAGTAGATAGATAGAGGTGACATTATATATTTGGGATAGATAGATAAATAGGTGGATAGAAAAAGAGTATTATCAGACGCAACCAAATATTGTAACCTTATTCCTGGCCTCCCTTTTTTCAATAACTAATGCAATATAAACAAGCTTCCCATTCTCAACCACTATGTAGCTAAAATAAATAACTAAATAACTGATAACTATAATAACTAATAACTAAATGGGGTTATTATAAAGGTGATAATTTTGCTCATGAGAACACAGGTAATTTGAAGTTTGAAATGTCTGAAAATTTGATACGTGTTGATATAGTATTTATTATCCTAAGTTTGTCTAAGAAGAAAGTTGTGATGTTTGGAGTGTTTTGAGAGAGAGAGAGAGAGAGAGAGAGAGAGAGAGTAAAGCAAGACAAAACTGCAACTCTTTTAGTGAATCTGAAAGAAAGGGTAACAAATGGTGAGCTACTTTGGCCAGATGGGAAGTAGGAAGGTACACACACACACACACACACACACACACACACACACACACACACACACACACACACACACAGGAAAAACAACTAGAAAAACAGGGGGAAGTTTTCGTGGATGGGAACGAAAGGGAGAGAGAAAAATGAGACAGACTGATAGATGTAAGGCAGACATACAGACAGACAGACTGATAGATGGGAGAGATAGATGAGATAAAATAGCTTTAGACAGATGACATATAGATAACTAGATAGATAGAAGGAAGACAGTGACCGATACGTGATAGGTAGAGTGACAGATAGATAGATAACTGATAGATAGACAGACAGACGGATATTAATAAGTGTACCATAGACAGACACTCATAGTAGAAAAATAGAAAGAGAGAGACAGAAATATATAGAGATAGAGACGATAGACGGGAGAATAAAAACGGGGACCGACACACACACACACACACACACACACACACACGCATAATAAACCAGAATAAAGCATAGCGGACTTTTGGTGGATGGGATGGAATGGTAAATTGAAGAAAGACATATATGGAAATGCTCTGACTGGATGAGATGGAGGGAATGGAGAAGTGAAAAATGGAAACTGACAGACTGATAGAGACAGAAATAGATAAAGATAGACACATAGATAAAGATTAAAAGGATGTAGAGAGATAAAAATAAAACTCGAAAATACAGATATGGAGAGAGAGAGAGAGAGAGATAGAGATAGAGAGAGAGAGAGAGAGAGAGAGAGAGAGAGAGAGAGAGAGAGAGAGAGAGGGAATTTCCAATAGACAAAAAACCCACTGAACAAACCCTGCAAAACAAACAACTATCCCACCGTGGCTAAAAATGAGAGTCGTGGAATGAGGAAGGATGATTGAAAATAAAAAAAAGATGCATGTTTTAGGGAACGCGGATGAGTTTTGGAGAGAGAGAGAGAGAGAGAGAGAGAGAGAGAGAGAGAGAGAGAGAGCTTTCCTACCGCATGGTAATCATTAAACGGACCATAAACAGAAAAACTTCTCATAGTCTACCCTCTGCCATTTTCTTTTATTTATGCGATCTTGCTCCATTCCTCGTTTTCTGTTTTCTTTCTTAATATCTTCCTTTTTTAGTCTCTTTCTCTTTCAATACTTCGCCTATCATAATTACCCTTTCTTCATCCCTTCTTAATGTCATTCACTTCCCTACTACTTTCCTCCCCCTCTCTCTCTCTCTCTCTCTCTCTCTCTCTCTCTCTCTCTCTCAGTGTTAACTTCCTCCCTTTCTCTCTCCCATTTCCTCGTCTGCATATATATCTCTGCAATTTGTTCCTCTCCTCTCTTCTGCTCCTTCCCATCTATTTCGTCCCCTAATTCCTTCCTCTTTCTCTTTCCTCCCTCTCAGTCTCTCCTTTTCTCTCGCTTTTCCTTCTCTCTCTCTCTCTCTACCTCTTTTCCTCCACCTTTGTTTCCCACCTCTGTTTCTACTCTCTCTCATCTCCTCAATTCTCTCCACCCTCTCTCCTTGTCTTCATGTTTCCTTCCTCTGTCTCAATTCTTTTACTCCCTCTTTCTCCCTCCCTGCTTCCCTCTCCCGCACCTACCTACCTACGTACCTGCTGACCTACCTACGTATCTACCTACCTGCCTACCTACCCACCCATCTATATATCCTAATCCTTCACCTCCTCATCCCATCTAAACTTTTCTTTTTACTTTTGCCTCCCTCATCAACCTTATTCTTTTATCTCCTCTTCCTCTTCCTCCTCCTCCTCCTCTTCCTCTTCCTCCTCCTCCAGTGCGTCTGTTGGGGTCATTTAGAAGCAACCTGAACTAAAGTAGGTTTGGCTTGGATCCAGAGGAGGAGGGGAGGGGGATAGGGGGGGAGGAGAGGAAGGAGGGGAGAGAAAAGAGGGAGATAGGAAGAAGTGGATCAGGGAAAGTAAGAGAGGAAGTGTGTGTGTGTGTGTGTGTGTGTGTGTGTGTGTGTGTGTGTGTGTGTGTGTGTGTGTGTGTGTGTGAGAGAGAGAGAGACTGTAGCAATATTAAAGTTCCTCAGTTATGTTAGCTTAGGTTTCTTTACGAGGGGATGGAAGAGAGAGTGAGTGAGTGGGTGAGAGGGAAGAAAGTAAGAGTGGGAGTGAATGAGGGTGAGAGGGTGAGGAGGAGGAAAAGAGGGGAATGTGAGTGAGGAAATGAGAATTAGTAAGAAACAGTGTGCGAGTGGGTGAGAGAAAGAGTGACTGAAAGAGTAAGTGAGTGGAAGTGAGTGGGTGGGTGAGGGTGGGCGGGGAAAGTGAGCATTAAGGCTGTTGGGCAGGTCAGGTCAGAGAGCAAAATGATGAATGGGTGTGGGGAGGGTAGTGGGTGGGGAGAGGAGCTGGGAGGATGGGGTGGGGTGGGGTGGAGGACGGGTGAGACCGTGGAGTGGGATGAGATGGGGTTGGGTGGGTGGGTGGGTGGGGCTGGATTGGAAAAAAAAGGGGAGCTAGGGATGGGAAGAGGCGATGAGGAGGACAAGGGGTGGAGAAAGAACGCAAGAGGGAAGAGTGAGGGAGGGAGAGAGGAAGACAGAGTGGAGAGGGAAGGAAATTGGAGTGGACGAGTAGAGATTGATATGTGGAGGGAGGTAGGAAGGGGAAGAAAGTGGAGAGAGAGAGAGAGAGAGAGAGAGAGAGAGAGGGGGGACACGATTAAGTGCAAAAAATACTTCACCTGATTAAAAAGGTAAAAAAAGTAGTTAAAATCCAGTCTCTTATTAAGTCCATGGATAAGTGACCATAATCCAGACCACTTAAGCTTACAGAGACCACTTTAAGCCCACAGAGACCATCCTACGCCTTACAGAGACCACTTTAAGCCCACAGAGACCATCCTACGCCTTACAGAGACCACTTTAAGCCCACAGAGACCATCCTACGCCTTACAGAGACCACTTTAAGCCCACAGAGACCATCCTACGCCTTACAGAGACCACTTTAAGCCCACAGAGACCATCCTACGCCTTACAGAGACCACTTTAAGCCCACAGAGACCATCCTACGCCTTACAGAGACCACTTTAAGCCCACAGAGACCATCCTACGCCTTACAGAGACCACTTTAAGCCCACAGAGACCATCCTACGCCTTACAGAGACCACTTTAAGCCCACAGAGACCATCCTACGCCTTACAGAGACCACTTTAAGCCCACAGAGACCATCCTACGCCTTACAGAGACCACTTTAAGCCCACAGAGACCATCCTACGCCTTATAGAGACCACTTTAAGCCCACAGAGACCATCCTACGCCTTACAGAGACCATTTTAAGCCCACAGAAACCATCCTACGCCTTACAGAGACCACTTTAAGCCCACAGAGACCATCCTACGCCTTACAGAGACCACTTTAAGCCCACAGAGACCATCCTACGCCTTATAGAGACCACTTTAAGCCCACAGAGACCATCCTACGCCTTACAGAGACCACTTTAAGCCCACAGAGACCATCCTACGCCTTACAGAAACCACTTTAAGCCCACAGAGACCATCCTACGCCTTACAGAGACCACTTTAAGCCCACAGAGACCATCCTACGCCTCTGGAGGGTGAAGTGGAGTGTCTGGAGGGAGGGAGGGGGTGTTTTGCCTTGGGGGAGAGACCTTTACAAGCCAACACTGTGTATGGATTGGCACGCGCCCCTCTCTCTCTCTCTCTCTCTCTCTCATTTCCTTTCTCTATCTCTCCTTTCCTTTAAGTGTAGGCTACATCAATATTTCTGTCACTCCATAATATTCTCTCTCTCTCCCCCCTTTCCTTTCTCTACTTCCCCTTTCCTTCAAGTGTACATCAATATTTCTGTCACTGTTGCATTTTCTTCCTTCCTCTCTCTCTTCTCTCTCTGGATATGGAGATATGATGCAAGGGTCTCAAAGGGGAAATATTTTCTTATATTGGAAATGGGATACGCAGATTTCCATATATAAAAAACATGTAGTCTACCTTTTTCAGAGAGAGAGAGAGAGAGAGAGAGAGAGAGAGAGAGATTCTTTCACTCCTTACCCACATCTTGGCCTAACTTCAAGAATCTAGTCCAATGGCTGCTGAGAACGATATATATCATCTTAATCGACTTAACTCTTTGACCAGTATAATACGGTGAGGAAGAGGGACGCCTTCATGTGGTGGCACTGATATAAGGGGGCGACTCCACTGCCTGGTTACACGAACATCCCTTAACTACTCCCTATCCTATTTAGTCTATCCTTTCTCCTGCTATCCACCATCCTCTTTACTGGCGATAGGGTAATGGTTAGGGGGGGTGTCTCTATTATGTTGTTTCTATTTTGTCTTGGAACAATCTTGCGATCTCCTGGCCTTTGGTTCCTCCTTCCCTTCATTTAAAAACTAAGTAAAGTCAAACAGCCACCCGGTTATATCAATACCACCACGCGAAGGCCCCATCACTGGCACCTGGTATGGCTATAGCTACACAAAGACTCATCGAAGTACATGCAAACAAAACGTAGGATTCAAGTACTAGGAGTGGCCCAGTTCCCACAGGTGAAAACAAACAAACAAACAAAATCCAACTACAGTAAAAAATGAAAACAAACAAACAAACAAAATCCAACTACAGTAAAAAATGAAAACAAAGAAAATTCAACTACATTACAAAAAAAAGGGAAAAAAATCCAACTACAATAAAAAATGAAAACAACAAAAATCCAACTACTGTAAAAAAAAAACACACACACACTTTAAAACATACTATATAAACACCAACTATGACAAAAAAAAATCCAACTCTACTATTAAAACCACTAAAATCTAAAACACAGTACAAAAAAACAGGGCCAAAGAAGGTACTAAAAATGTGTGACGCCTGCCATAAAAAAGGAAGTGACCTCTGAAAAAATATGGTGATTTCTGAATTGGTAGTGACAGGAGGGGAGTTGGAAATGAAGAGGGAGGATGAGGGAATGGGAGGGGAAGGGAGGGGAAAGAGAAGGAGAGAGAGGGAGGGAAGAGAAGGAGAAGGAGAAGGAGGGAAGAGAAGGAGAAGGAGAAGGAGAGAGAGGGAGGGAAGATGAGGAGAAGGAGAAGGAGGAGGAGGGAAGGAAGAGGAGGGGAAGAAGGATGGAGAGGGAGAGAAGGGGAGGGGATGGAGAAGGAGAGAGAGGGAGGGAACGGAGAAGGGGGAGAGGGAGGGCAAGGGGAAAGGTGGGAGGAAGTTTGAAAATGGGACGGGAGAAGGTGAACAAGACGATAAGGACTGGCGAAGGGAAGGGGAGGGGGAAGGTTGACCATGGGGAAGGGAAGAGGAAGAGGGAGAAGGGGCAGAAGTAGAGAGAGGGGGAGAGGGAGAGGAAAGGACAGGTAGAGAGGGGGAAGGGGAGAGAAAGTAAACCAAATATTAAGGGAATGGATCGCAGACCAGGGGAAGAGGCAGGAGAAAGGGAAGGGGTATATGTCCACGGGGAAGGGGGAGGTAAATCATGGAGGGGAAGGGGGAGGGAAAAACAAGTGGGGGAGGAAATGAAAAAGTACTGGGGTGGATGAGGGAAGGGAAGATGTCCAGGGGGAAAGGTTAAGGGGAGAGATAAAAGAGGGGAGGCCTTTACTCTCTCTCTTTCTCTCTCTCTATTGATTACTTTCACAAGATCATCCACTTTAACTACTGTCAGGCGGATGAAAGATAGACACAGACATAGATAGATAGATAGATAGATAGATAGAGAGAGAGAGAGAGAGAGAGAGAGAGAGAGAGAGAGAGAGAGAGAGAGAGAGGGAGAGACCAAACAGGCACGGGAAATAATAAACAGAAAACACAGGGGATGTTAACACACACACACACACACACACAAGCGATGACCGGCTTCTCTTTAGGTTTTGTGGGCTAATTGGATGAATAATAAAAATAGGCATTCAATTATTACGCTGAGAGAGAGAGAGAGAGAGAGAGAGAGAGAGAGAGAGAGAGAGAGAGAGAGAGAAACCTCCCTTCCTCCGAGGTTATGTAGGCATGAAAAACAACCTATTCAGAATTCAAACATTTTTACGAATTTAATTTTTGGAGAAAGAGAAATGCCTGAACATTATTTAAGCATTATTGACAATCTTAAAACATTATTGAACATCTTTTAAACATCACTGAAGATTTTAAAACATTACTGGATATTTTTAAAACATTATTGAACATTTTTGAACATTACTCAATATTTTTAAAACATTACTGAACATTTTAAAACATTACTGAACATTTTAGAACATTATTGAATACTTTTAAACATTACTGAATATTTTTTAACATTTCTGGCCGTTTTAAAACATCTATTTATATATTTTAGTGAATTTCATATACACGCAACTACCTCTCTTATCCTGGCGACTCTTTTTTTGCTGTTTTCTTTCAATCTTTCATTCCATTTTCTTTCTTTAATTATTACACGTCTTTCTTTTCCTCTTTCTTACCCTTTTTTTTTTTTACTCTCAAACTACAGCATGTTAAAATGTAGTCATCCCAGTATAGCAGTAAATATAATAACACAATAACAACACAAAGAAGCAAAACAAAGAAACAGCACGAAGGAGCAGTGAAGAAACGGATGCCGCCATAAGACAATAAAAACAAAAACAAAGAAAAATAAGAACGAGAAGAAAACAATAAACTTCCAACAAAGAACGTGAAGGAAGAATGCTGGCAGGCTAATAAAGGGAACCAGAGGCGGCCATAAAGACAACACGCAACGATAACAACAACAACAGAAGATGATGAAGGACGAGGAGAAGAAAAGGAGGAGGAAGAGGAGGAAAAAATAGGAGGAGAAGAAAAGGAGGAGGAGTAGGAGGAGGAGAAATGAAGGAGGAGGGGGAAGAAAAAAGAGGAGAAGGAGAAAAGGAGGAGGAGGAGGAGGAAGAAGAAGAAGAAATGAAGGAGGAGGGGGAAGAAAAAAGAGGAGAAGGAGAAAAGGAGGAGGAGGAGGAAGAAGAAGAAGAAATGAAGGAGGAGGGGGAAGAAAAAGAGGAGGAGGAGAAAAGGAGGAGGAGGAGGAGGAGGAGGAAGAAGAAGAAGAAATGAAGGAGGAGGGGGAAGAAAAAGAGGAGGAGGAGAAAAGGAGGAGGAGGAGGAGGAGGAGGAGGAGGAAGAAGAAGAAGAAATGAAGGAGGAGGGGGAAGAAAAAGAGGAGGAGGAGAAAAGGAGGAGGAGGAGGAGGAGAAAAGGAGGAGAAAGAGGCGAAAAGGAGGAGAAGGAGGGGGAGTAGAAAATGAGGAGGAGGTGAAGAAAAGGAGGAGGAGGAAGAAGTAAAAGAGGAGGAGGAGGATGAAGAAAAGGAGGAGGAGGAGGGGAGGAAAAGGAGGAGGAGGAAGAAATGAAAAACGAGGAGGAAGAGGAAAAGAAGGAGGAGGAGGAGGAGGAAAGGGAGGAGCGAGGAGGAGAAAGAAAACACAATAGAGGAGGAGGAGGAAGAGAAAATGAAGGATGGGGAGAAGAAGAAGGACAAGAAGGAGGATAAACACTGAAGAGAATCCACCATAACAACAGCAACAAAAACTAAAACTAAAAATAAAAATAAATAAATAAAAAGAAGAAGAATTAGAGGTGAAAACACAAGACCACAACAACAACAACAACAACAAAACAATAAGAAAAAGACAAATCTAGAAACACAAAAAGAACATCAAAAAAAATGAAAAAGACAAGAAAAGATCCCCAACAAAAGAAAAACAGAGAGAGAGAGAGAGAGAGAGAGAGAGAAGCCGTCCACACAATATCCGTATAATGAAAGAAGCCAGTTATTTTGACAATGGGATGCCCTCAGAGATCCATTTAAGCTCTCTCTCTCACTCTCTCCCTCTCTTATCTTTCCCCTCCCGCTCACCTTGTATGTCTCCCATGAGCTCTCTTTCTCTTTTCTCTCTCATCTCGTTCACCTTATATATCTCTCCTTTGACTCTCTCTCTCTCTCATCTCGTTCACTTGCCTCCTATGACTCCCCCCCCCCTGTCTCCCTCGTTCTTTGTTCACCCCAATCCCTATCTTTACTCTTCTTCTCTGTCTCTCTCTCTCTCTCTCTCTCTCTCATTACACATCAAAAGGGGTCAGGTCAGGGAAGGATCAAGGGGAATGGTAGAGGATGGAAATGGGAGAAGAGGGGAAAGGAGGGGAGGGGAGGGAGGGAAAGGAGGGTGGGGGGAAGGAGAGAGATGGAAAGGAGGGTGGGGGGAGGAGAAAGAAGTGTGTAGGGAGGGAATTTAGTGATGGGATGAGAGAGAGAGAGAGAGAGAGAGAGAGAGAGAGAGAGAGATAATCGAAGAAAGAAAGGCCAAGAGAAAGTTAGGGTCTCAATTAGAGAAAATAAAGCCAAATTAACTAGATTACGAGGCGAAGCTCACTGGAGACGAAAAACAGGAGAGAGAGAGAGAGAGAGAGAGAGAGAGAGAACCAGAGCATGGGGTCGAATCCAGCTGTTGCAGTCATTTAAGGCTTTTAACTCAAGATCCTTCATTTTATTCTCTCTCTCTCTCTCTCTCTCCAGACGATTTTTTAACCTCCAGAAAACGTATCGAAATCTTACATAAGCTGATTAAAATTGTCCAGAAATAACACACACACACACACGCACACGCACACACACACACACACACACACACACACACACACACAAGGAGGGTAACGGCGCTGGAGTGGGTTCTGGTGGTATGCCATTACACGTGTTAGCATATGTTCGCACCCTGTCTGTTTAAAGGGGCCTCTCTCTCTCTCTCTCTCTCTCACACACACACACACACTTGACAAGTATAAGGGTCTTGCACTGAACCTCCAAGAGACTAATATTATCTATCTACCCATCTATCTATTTACTTGATAGATAGAGTGACTAACAGACAGACATATATAGTACAAAGCTACAGAAAGAAATAGACAGGTGACTGGACAAACAGATAGACAGAACGATAGATAGATATATAGATTTACACAGACATATATATAGAACATGGAGAGAGAAAGATGTAGATAGGTAACTGGAGAGAGATAGACAGATAGAGAGAAGATAGACAGATAGATAGATAGATAGATGGATAGACAGACGGAGAAAGAGAGAAGGAAGGCAGATAATGAAGGAACCCGTACAACCAACGCGATTGTCTTTGAGGCGGAGAGAGAGAGAGAGAGAGAGAGAGAGAGAGAGAGAGAGAGAGAGAGAGAGAGAGAGAGAGAGAGAGAGAGAGAGAGAGAGAGAACCAAATAAAACAAAATAACGCTTTAAACAAATCAATCACAGTCTACAACCACAGGCAAAAAAAAATCATAAATAATACACCTATGAAAGATACGGGAAAATAAACGTACCACAAAATATATTTAAAAAAAAAAAATAAATAAATAAAAAAATTGAAACAAGTGACGTGAAAATATATATACTGAATGGCGGGCTTTTAAACGAACTGAAAAAAAAAAATGACCATGTAGAAAAAGCGAAGGGGAAAAAAATGGAGTGGAATCTTTTATATATCAATTTTAACCCACGTGAAAAAGGCACTGAAAAAAAAGACAAAAAAACTGAGGCTTTGAATGTGGTGATGTGCCGAGCTGAGGTATGGGAGATTTGGTGAAAGACTGAGAAGGAGAGGTGTAGAGGGGGAAATGAAAGAGGTAGAAATTGAGAGAGAGGGGTTTATAGGAAACAAATTGAAAGATATAGTGAAAGATGGAGAGAGGGGTTTAGAGGGAGGAAAATTAAAGATAGAGATAGTGGAAGATTGAGAAAGAGGGGTTTATAGAGGGAAGGGAAAAATGAAAACTAGAGAGAGAGAGAGAGTGAGACTGAGAAAGCGGGGTTTTGAGGAGGAAGGGGGAAGGATGATATATAGTCAGATAGTGAAAGACTGAGTATGAGGGGTTTAGAAGGGGAGATGAAAGATAAGAGATATGAGGATGTATGTGCATGGATGAAATGGAGACAAATATATTCAGTATACATGGATTATTAGATGGATATTGGTAGATATAGATACATACGTACATAGATACATGAGATGGATGGAGGGGTAGATAGACAGATGGATAGACAGATAGATGGATAGATGGATGAATGGCTGGTTGGCTTGATGGAGAGAGAGAGAGAGAGAGAGAGAGAGAGAGAGTTCAAACACATCACCTCTGTAATTAAAAAGACTCCCGTGACACTCTCTCTCACAGCTCATTACAGAAAAATTCCAGGTACTGACTATAATTACACTGTGTATTCACCTTTAATACTAATGAGGTAACATGAGCACCTTTAGGCATGAAATAACTGCAATCACAATAATTACAATCATTTACTGTAACATGAGCACCTTTAAGCATGAAATGACAACTGCAATCACAATACAATCACATTCATTTTTTCCTAACGCCTCACGCCCCTCTTCCATTTTACAAAGATCATTGATAATTAATTATTAGAAATCTTGCTGCCGACATGGTTTATTTATTTATTTATTTATTTATTTATTGCTCTGACAACTTACTTCCTATTTTATTTTTCACTTCCCCCGATGATTTTGTTCAGCTAAAGGAAGACTTATGAGATGGGACAGACAGCCTTCATTAACCCTTTTAATACGTTTCTCGTGTGTGTGTGTGTGTGTGTGTGTGTGTGTGTGTGTGTGTGTGTGTGTGTGTGTGTGTGTGTGTGTGTGTGTGTGTGTGTGTGTGTATTGAGTAAATATATACTGCTTTAGTAATGAGAACACAGCTAATACGGGAGGTCTTTTCTGTGCTGGGTAAATACTGCTTTAGTAAGTAGACAAAGCGATAGTAACGATATATTAACTGCTGACATTACTACTTACTGCCAGAGGTCTTAATCCCGTAAGGGGTGGCCACAAACAAATTGCCTCCATGTCGTCCTGTCCTCCGTCATTTCACTGCCCTACTCCCAGCTCACACACCCCCTCTCTCATATACCTCTCCACTCCATCCCTCCTTCTCATCCTTGGCCTCCCCCTCCCTGCTGACACTAGTGAATCAACATTAAATACGTTTTTATACTTACAAATTCTGATGTATGGGAGAGAACAGCTTACCTGAAAATAGAAAAATGATACAATTAATTAATATTACATGTTTAATATCAGTGCCAATATTATTCGTACAGTGTATGTAATTAGATAGATAGATACATACATACACAGACACACTGACAGATAGGCAGCTACACAGACAGACTGACAGAGCGAGAGATAAACAGACAGACAGACAGACTGATAGACAGGTAAATAGGAAGACTGGTGGATACAGAAAGAGGTATGATGACAAATCGATGACGACATGGTGAAAATACCTTAGGCTATTCGGCCATTCTGTTAACTTCCTCAATGGATCACTAATAAGAGAGAATGTCAAGGCGTAACGTGCATTTTTAGCCCGAGACGACGACCCTTAATAATAACGTTAACTTTTCGACCTAAAAAACAATAATAATAATAAATCTGCGCTGGTGGTGGCAACAGTTAGGGGACTAAAATGTAATCCGCTTACCCTCCAAATCTATAACTGAATAAACAGATGGATAAATAAAATAGAAACAGATAATCCTGTCAGTATTTCTTCCCACCATCGTTGACACCATTGCAACCATTACCATTTTTTTTTTTTTTTTAATGTGTCCGACTCTGGGCAAAGGCTTCAGGGCCTATATCTCAGGGGCAGTAACCTATCCCAAGGCCCAGTAGTCCTCCTACACCTCCACATGTCACCACTTCGGCGCTAACACCCACCGTCCATACTGAATACATGCTAGGGCTATCTCATACAGGACTGGTGTATTGGTATTAGCGGGGGTGTTTTTACGACATGTCGGCGGGTCATCTGGTAGATCAGGAAAGTCTGCCTTTTATGAAAATTCAAATCCTTAAACTGTTCCCTGCCCCAGCCGGGATTCGAACCTGGGTCCATCAGGACTGCAAGCCGCCTCTTTACCGATTGAACTATGGATATAAGGTGTTTGAAGGGGATATGCGATAGACAGACAGATAGACAGATGGATAGACTGAGAGAGATCAGTGCATCAAACTACAGTATAGAAACATGAACATATATAAATGGAAAAATGTAAACAGATACAGATAACATAAAATATTAGAGAGAGAGAGAGAGAGAGAGAGAGAGAGAATTACTGAGTGAGTGGGGGATCAGGTAATACATCAAACTGGATATGCCAGGAGAGGCAAGCAGGACTGGATGGAAAATGTGTGGGTGTGTGGGTGTGTGGGGGGGGGGAGGTGGAAAGACTCTCATCCCTTGATTCTTTACATCTGTCTATTCATCTATCTGCAGGCCACGACACCCCCTGACCTTAACATCTTTCAGCCTCAGTTATCTATCTATCTTTTTATCTATCAATCTCTGTAGCCAACAACACCCCTTGACCTTTTAATCTTCAGCTTCGGGACGTTATGCAAGTCTATCTATCAGTCTATTTGTCTTTATGTCTGTCTGTCTCGGTGTATGTCTATGTATTTATCTATTTATGTTTATCTATTTTACACTACTAATACTAATGCTACTATTTCTACTACAGTATCACCACCACTGCTACTTCTACTACAGCATACTTTAAAATAATTTTTCTTTACATTTTTTCCCGCCGGCAACAACGCGTCTGAAAAAACAATAATGTAAGAGCAATATAATGTGTGTAAAATATGGACAATTATCATGGCGGGTGTTTATGTAAATGACGAGGCCAGCATGCAGATGAAGCACTCACTACGATTACAACAACAACAACAACTACAACAAAGACAACAGCAACAACTACGACGACAGCAATACTACTACAACTATTACTACATTACCTACACAACTACTACCACGACTACACTAACAACTACAACGATAACGACAACAACTACTACAATACTGCTACAACTACTACTGTTACTACTACCACTACTAATACAAAAACAAAACCAACAGCAACAACTACTACTGCTACTACTATCACAACAATAACAACAGCTACTACTACAACAACGACAACAACAACAATGATCACAAACAAAATCAACAAAGCAATCGCAATTAAAAAAAAAAAAAAGATAAAAAATGAAATAATGAACAACAACATCAACACAGCATCCACGCATCTCTCTCTCCCCCTCCCTCCCTCCCTCTCTCTCTCCCTCTCTCTCTCCTGAGCCCCCTTCATCTCCCTAATATGTTAATGGAGGATGAATATGATATGCGGGTTTTTACAGATGGCACTACACTAAATAAATATGCAGCGTTCATTTCCAGCGATATTTGAGGCCTGTGTGGGGCAATATTAGTACTACCCATGTGTTCACACCTATGCGTGTTGATGAGCTTAAATGGTACAGAGAAATGATTTTAAGTGTTATGCTGACCCGTTTACCTGGTTCTCTCTCTCTCTCTCTCTCTCTCTCTATCTATCTATCTATCTATTTATCTATCTATCTACCTGTCTGCCGTATTAATATATCTATCTATCAAACATACACAAACACAGATAAATTACCTTCCATGTACGTAAATACTGATACATGACCCTCCAACTCTCTCTCTCTCTCTCTCTCTTTCACACACACACACACACACACACACACACACACACACACACACACACACACACACACACACACACACATTCAATCCCCCTCGTCGTATTTGCTGACAGCCACATTCCTATTCACGCAACTCTCCCTCAAACTCTCCCTGACTCACACAAACTCTCTCAAACACACACACACACACACACACGGGCTTGGTCTCACTCACACTGTAACAACTTTCATCTCTCTCTCTCTCTCTCTCTCTCTCTCACACTCACACACACACACACACACACACACACACACACACACACACACACACACACACACACTCAGACTTATGACCATCAGATCCTGACCCTCACTCTCTCTCTTTATCAGTTTCTCCACATCTCTAACTTCCTCGTCTTCCTCTTCCTCTCTTCTCCTTCCTCTTTCTTTCTTCTTTTCCTCCTCCTCCTCCTCCTTCAAACAAGCTTCTCTTTATTGGCAATTGATCGTAAATGCTTTTATGATCTCACTAAAATTTATATACACCTAGAGAATACAGGCCTGGTGTGTGTGTGTGTGTGTGTGTGTGTGTGTGTGTGTGTGTGTGTGTGTGTGTGTGTGTGTGTGTGTGTGTGAGAGAGAGAGAGAGAGAGAGAGAGAGATCCTATAACCCAACAAACTCCTCTGTATATTAACATACGTCCCCAAAAATATGAGAGAGAGAGAGAGAGAGAGAGAGAGAGAGAGAGAGAGAGAGATGAAGGAGGAACAGAAAAAAACAAGAGAATGAAAAACAAAAACAAAGCGAATGAGAGAGAGAGAGAGAGAGAGAGAGAGAGAGAGAGAGAGAGAGAGGCAGAGAAAGATAAAGGAGGAACACAGGAAAAAACAAGAGAATGAAAAACAAAAACAAAGCGAATGAGAGAGAGAGAGAGAGTTAATTACCGTATACCCCTTCTCAAAAGACCCATTAAAAAGGCAGCCACGTCAAAAGAACACACAATAAGGCACGGATGAAAAAGGCCTAATATCGTCTTTACTATATCACTCCTTTATTTCTCACACTCATTATTTCTTGCCCCACCTCCACGCCTAACACAATATTATTTCTTTATTGCCTCATTATTTCTGACACCTTTATATTCGGACACATTATTATTCCATTATTCATTCATTATTCCTTCTGACACCTATTCCTTTACTAACTCACTTTCTGACACTTTCAGGCCAATTCTGACACTCAATAGTATTCCCTTATTTGCTGATATCTGACACTTTTAGCCCCATTCTGACACATGATCATTCCTTAATTCACTCATTCTTCCTTTCTGACAATAAATCTTTAATCTATATGCTGCTTTCATTCTTTTTTCTTATTACTTCTTATTCCAGATCACTAACGCTACCCTTACACAGACCCCTAACCCCTTCCAGTTCAATGATGCCTAGTCAGACTGGAAGGCTAATTTAACTAGTAACCAAGGAGACGCATTCCCACCTCAAAACTTGGGATTATCAAATTTCACATAACCTGTCTATCTCTATCCATTGCCAGACGCCGTAACCCCGTAAGGGGTGGCCACAAACAAATCGCCTCCATGTCACCCTGTCCCCCGCCATTTCACTGCCCTCCTCACAGCTCACACACCCCTAGACAATCGATTTATCAGTCGACCAGTTCCGTCAGATAAAAACAAACCAACTATCATCTAATCTTAATCTGAAACTAAGACAATTTGATTTTTCTCCCTAACTATACTCTTTTTACTTTAACCTGGCCTAAAATTGCCATCCCTCCACCTTGAATACTCAGATGTACTAATGAATTAACACTAAAATACTATGCTAGTCACGGAAAAGTGCTATGGGAAGGAAGTAGAGCCGTAGCATAGACTAAACACTAAACTATGATGCTAGTCACGGAGAAGTGCTATGGAATGGATGTAGAGCCGTAACATTGCCTTTTCCTGCCACTGAGTTACGTGAAATAAGCTGCAAAAGGACAAACATCTGGGCCAAGTTTACGTGAAAGGACTATAACTGACTTTTTTTTTTTCTAAGTTGAACATCATTATTATTTACATTGATTATTTTGACCTACTTATTCCTTCCTCCATTCTTCTCTCTCTCTCTCTCTCTCTCTCTCTCTCTCTCTAAGTAAATATCAGAGTATGGACTTATACAACACTGCATGTATATTTCCTCTCTCTCTCTCTAACTTTCACATCTTATCTCTTTTGTCCTCATCAGTTTCATAAACTTTTCTCTTTCCTCACTCCTTTTTCCTTCTCATCTCTTCTTCATTTACTTTTTTCTCCTCCCATTTACTTTCTTTTCTTCTCTCCTCTCTTCCATTTCCTTCTCTCCTTTTCTTTCTTTGTTTTTCGCCTCTCCTCTCTTCCCATTTCCTCTTACTTTCCCCGTTTTTCTCTTCTCCTCCTTTCCGCTCTCCTTCCTCTTTTCTTTTCTCCTCTTCCCCTTTCTTCTTGCCTTTCCTCTCCTCTCCTTTCCTTCTCTCTTCTCTCCCCCACCCTTCTTTCTCTCCTCTTCTCTTACCCACTCTTCCTCTCCCCTATCCTCCTTTTTCTCCTCTCTCTCCCTCCCTTCCCTCTCTCCTCATCTCCTCTCCCCCACCCTTCTTTCTCTCCTCTCTCTCCCTCCCTTCCCTTTCTCCGCCTCTCCTCTCCCCCTTGCTCCCTTCCCCTCCTCCCCCTTTTTAATAGCACTATAAAATGATCCCCCAATTTACTCCATACAAGAATCTATTTCCACTAACCTCCTCTCTCTCTCTCTCTCTCTCTCTCTCTCTCTCTCTCTCTCTCAACTACTAACAACACAGCACTAACCCTATTGAAAATTTTCGTCAATATTCTCGGTTTATTTTCACACAGAGAAGAGAAGAGAGGAGGGGAGAGGAGAAGAGAAGGGAGAGAACAGAGGAGAGAAGGGAGGAGAGAGGAGAAGAGAAGAGAGGAGGGGAGGGGAGGGGAGGGGAGGGGAGGGGAGGGGAGGGGAGAGAGAGAAGAGGAGAGAAGAGAGGAGAGGAGAGGAGAGGAAAAGAGAGGAGAGGAGAGGAGAGGAAAAGAGAGGAGAGAGAGAACTGATGTCTTTTTTAACCACTGGTCACTCCGCAAATCACCCAAACCACCGCAATTACCCCAACGAGGGCAATTGGCAGTAAATCACAAGGCGGCCAGTTAATTACACTTTTTATCATCAGGCAATCTAATCAATAGTAGTATCATAAAGTTAAAAAAATGAATACTCCATAAAAGAAAAATGCAACACAGATCTCTCCATCAAATAAAAATATAATAATCCTGGCCACTTAGCAGTAGCTGTAACAACAACAATAATTAATAATAAAAATAACAGTAATGTTGTAATATGGTTGCAGCAGTAATAGTAGTAACAACACTAATAATAACACTAATAATAATAATAATAATAATAATAATAATAAAAATAACACTAACAATAAACATCCACCATCCCCTTCCCCCCGAAAATCCCGTAATTTCCAAACCTCTTTGCACTCGCTCAAAAACGAGCAAAATAATCTGTGGTGTGATAAATAGCGAGGCGGCCATTTTTCCTGTGTAATGGGTGGGCCGGGGGTCAATTAGGGAGGGTCAATTAGAGAGGATTAGCTTATTAATTTGTCAAGAGGTGATTATACATATTACCTGAGCCTGGCATTAAATTACACACTTACCATGGCCACGGGTTAATATGCAGGAACGGACAGAGGGATAGAGAGAGAGAGAGAGAGAGAATCTTCGGCCACTAGCCCACCGTGTTCACTTATGGCCCTGAGACTGGAGCTACTGCTATTACATCAATCTCCACCACCATCACCACTACTACTACTACTAAAACAACAACAAGAACTACTAACAGCACCACCACCATTACCACCACAACTACTACTACAACTACCACCACCACAACCACTACTACAACTACCACCACCACCACCACCACTACTACTACTACTACTATTTACGGCACAAAAAATCGTCAGGTACTAAACGAGAACACCAAAACAACATAACATTTTTTTACCCACATAATCACACGCCAACAACTTTTTTCTTTTTTCTTTTTTTTTCTTTTTTGAGTGACCATGGAATAAATTTTGCTGGACATCCTGACAGCGAATTTGCGTCACGTTTGATGGGTGGTGATGGCCGCAATAAGTAATCAAAATATTGGCGCCACGCAATTTTTTCGCGAATTTATTTTTGCTCTATTCGGTTATGCATTTTTGGCGATTTTTTCTAAGTTCGTTTATACTGTTCATGACTTTTTCCTCTCTCTCTCTCTCTGCTCGTTTTCTGATTTTTCGCGGCTTTTTTCTTCGCATATATTCCTCCGCATATTTTTTTTTTAAAGGAAGAAGGAACCAAGGGCCACACACCCACAAGACCTCCTCCTACGAAAAAATAAACACAAAATAACAGAGAGCCAAATTCAAGAGCCGTTCATTTCGAGATGCCAGGACACAAGTATGTATGGATTTGTAATATTATTTTTCTGCGTCAATGACTAGAATTTTTCATCATTTTTCTTTTACCAATATGCTCATTTTATTTATTTATGTTTTTATTTTTTTATTTTTTTGGTACGGTAACATGGTCATATATTTTAACTCAGCTATTTTTCTGTCTTTATCAACTTTATATTTCACTGCATTGGATGGAGAGAGAGAGAGAGAGAGAGAGAGAGAGAGAGAGAGAGAACCAATTTAAAAACTATTTATTTATTGGGTGGGAGATTTTCGAGCGGTTTCACTCCTTTTTCGCTATTTTACCCTTATTTTTCGCTATTTTACCCTTATTGTTCGCTATTTTACCCTTATTGTTCGCTATTTTACCCTTATTTTTCGCTATTTTACCCTTATTTTTCGCTATTTTACCCTTATTTTTCGCTATTTTACCCTTATTTTTCGCGATTTTACCCTTATTTTTGCATTACCCTCATAAATCATACCCATTACACTTCTACCAATTCCCTTCATCTATATATTTGCTGGCTGGCTGGCTTCTCCTATTAATCTGTCAGCCAATTACCACGTTCTCCTATTTACTGCGGATTTTAGTTAAGGATTTATCGGTAGAGAAATCCATGTGGAGAGGATGGAGCGTGAGAGACTGACGAGAAGAGTGTATGTGTGTGAGGTGGAGGGGGAGGCCAAGGATGAGATGGAGGGATGGAGTGGAGAGGTATATGAGAGGGGGGGTGAGCTGGGAGCAGGGCAGTGAAATGATGGGGAACAGGGCGACATGGAGGCGATTTGTTTTTGGCCACCCCTCACGGGATTAGGTTCTGGCGATGGATAGATAGATGGATAGGTAGATAGATAGACAGACAGATAGTAATCCCCATGTTAATATACCCTACTTGCGCCTCACAGGAATTATATTAACATTTTCCTAACGCTAAATAAAATCGTCTGTAGCTTATAATAATAATAATAATAATAAAAAAAAAAAAAAAAAAAAAAAAAGGGCATAAATGTATATATGAAAAATAACGAAAAACTGGAAGGCATTTTTTTGGTGACGCAGTGAAAAGCGTGCACTATAATCCTTTAATATAAGAGACCCAGCCTGACGTACGGGGCAACCAGTGTGTGTGTGTGTGTGTGTGTGTGTGTGTGTGTGTGTGTGTGTGTGTGTGTGTGTGTGAGAGAGAGAGAGAGAGAGAGAATTATTACACCTACATGACAAACACATTCACCAGCACTAATATGCACAGTAATCACACACACACACACACACACACACACTATGAAAATGATATATACAATTTTTGTCATCCAGCTGAATATGTTTGCTTAATCTGCCTGAGGTATGATATGGCAAATGTCAACACTGCCCCCAGCTGCATGTCAGTAAATTCTACGGACCCAAAAACCCACATTTCACTATCTAGCGTCGAAATACTGTGTTTTATTTAGGGTGATAGTAGTGAATTGAAGAAGTGTGTGTGTGTGTGTGTGTGTGTGTGTGTGTGTGTGTGTGTGTGTGTGTGAGAGAGAGAGAGAGAGAGAATCTGATTTATGTAGACAATACCATACCACGTTGAGTACACCGCTTCCCGTCCGATCAGCGAAGTTAAGCAACGTTGGGTCTGGTTAGTACTTGGATGGGTGACCGCCTGGGAACACCAGATGCTGTTGGCATCCCTACGTGTCAAGTGGGGTTGGTGGAGGATTAGTGCCCCTCCCTGTAAAACAATTAACTCTAAGCCGTTGGCCACCCCGTTTGGGATACATGGCGTCTGGCAATGAATGATGAATGAATACCTCTTATGTCCCGACCACCCATGTTTTACTATTTACTGTAGAAAAAACATGTTTTATTAAAAGATTCTGCGCCAGACTAGAACTGTTTTATGTGTATGTCGATAATAAGTCAACAGATCTGACTAACCTTCTATCGAAAGGATGTGTTTTCATGAAGGCAGTCATAAATCAGAATAATGTGGCTACAAAAACTCCACGGACTCTTCTACCCGCGTTTCACTATCAGGTCGAAATATATTACGTGCTTTATTAAGAGTACGTGCGTGAGTATTTATGCATATTATCAAATCTTTTCCCTCTCATCCCTAAATGATTGGTACATGTTTTTGTCTTCATCGTGGATCATGTTTGGAATATATTTAAATGTCACTTTGTTTATAGGCTTGATAACGGGCCGAACTGCCGGAGTGGTTATCTAACTATCGCTGTAAACACACAAAGCTTCTTTACTGTGACATTTTAACGATAGCCTGGTACATAAATGATGGTAGGCAGTCATGTGAAATAGGTTACTGCTGATATATATTAAATGGAGTCAAAATTTTATGAATGGGATCTTATTGAGTGACGTATCAATGGCCCTGTGTCTATTAATTTGCTGATAATATACCTACCAACCTACCTACCGATCTACTTACCTACCTACCGACATACCAACTAACCTACCTACGCAAATGCATACATCCAAAAATACAAAGAGACAGCCAAAAAAAAAAAGACAGACAGACAGACAGACAGATGGATATAAACGATGCCAGTCCTAACTAAGTGATCACCTAGTACCATATTCACCCAGGCTAACCTTTATTCTTGCCCCTCCCAATACCCAATACCCAAATACCACTACTCACACCCCCAGGCCTCCTCCACTACACTCACCCATAAATTCTGGTGAGGAGGTGGCGTAATATATGAGCCGTAATGTGAGTAATTCCAAAGGTTATGTCACAAGAGCAGCAATATATCATCAGCCATGCTCATAATACCACGACTTCCTGTGTCACGCTACGCCACAGAAACGGGAGATAGATAGACAGATAGATAGATAGATAGACAGACAGAGAGGGAGAGAGAGAGAGAGAGAGAGAGGGGGGGGGTAGTTTATAAGGACTATTTCCCCCTAGACCACCAGTACTGTTAAAGATCTTGGGCTATTGGGGGGAAAGACTGGGAATTAACTCTATATGCTTTTATCAGGCACGTGCACTCGATAGGCAAAAATAAATAAGATAAAGTTTCTTCTTTCTGGATGGTGTAGTTCAGGCCACGACCAACAGAGGGCAGCACAGAAAGCTTCCCCCCCCCCATATATATATAAAGTGAGGGCCGTAGATCAGTGTCAGTAGTTGGCCACGATCCAGCTTAGAGATCGCTACTGTTCTGTTCTGGTTTCTCTGTCTCCATCTATCATTCCCTACCTAACTTCCAACCTACCTATCCATCCATCTATCTATCTGACCTCCTTATCTATTCCTCTATCTACTCGCAATGAGGTTCCACGTCTGTCTAGCATGCAAGCTTCGTGGATGCAAGCTAAAAATGCGTATTCATCTCGCACAAGTGGTGTTGCAATCTAGAGCATGGCATCAATTCGACAATGATTCCAGAATTGTGGTGTGTGTGTGTGTGTGTGTGTGTGTGTGTGTGTGTGTGTGTGTGTGTGTGTGTGTGTGTGTGTGTGTGTGTGTGTGTGTGTTATATGTTTCCCACCTTGGTAAATGTGCGACTAACACTTGTATACTCTCTCTCTCTCTCTCTCTCTCTCTCTCTCTCTCTCTCTCTCTCAAAACGTCCACTCACTAGTAAAATACAATAACACAAGCACAAACACAAACGATCTTAATTTACAATCTACACCCCCCCCCTCTCATTCTCTTCGCACCTTCTTGGCTCTCTCTAACCCTACCTTTAATCTACCATTCACTTTCTCCCATGTTTTAAGAATTTGCCCTCTCTCTCTCTCTCTCTCTCCCTCTCTCTCTCTCTCTCTCTCTCTCTCTCTCTCTCTCTCTCTCTCTCTCAGCAGCAATCTCGTCGAGTGGTGTGCGAGGCGTGAATCTGACCACGGAGGACGGCTGAAGGGAAGTGGTTGGGCCTCACCTTGCAAAAATTACCCCCCCTCAGGTTTTTAAAGGGGGGGAAGGGGGGGAGAAGTGGAGGGGGAAAAGGGGCGATGAGAAGATGGAAAAATGAAGAGGGGAAGATAGGGGAGAAGAGGAGGGGGAGAGAGAGAGAGGAGAGGGGGTGAGGTGAAAGCGGATGGGGGAGATGAGGAGGTGAGAGGGAAAAAAGAAGAGGGGAGAGGGGGGAAGAGAGGGGAGAAGAGGAGGGGGAGAGAGAGAGAGGAGAGGGGGAAGGGGAGAGGAGAACGGGGATGGTGGGGAGAAGAAAGACAAGAAGAGATGGGAGAAGATAATGTGGGATGAGAAGAGGAGCGAGAAGAATAGGGAAAGGGTAAGTGCAGGAGAGATAGAGAGAGAGAGAGAGAGAGAGAGAGAGAGAGAGAGAGAGAGAGAGAGAAGGGGGGAGAGGGAGAGAGAGGCACCAGAGACCTCGAGACAAATGAAGACGGAGTGAGAAAAACCGAAGAGGCAGTGAGAGAGAAAAATGCGCCCGACCGGAGGAGCAAAAGTGAGGAAAAGAGAAAAGGAGAAAAACTGAATAAGAAGTGACTGAAAAAAAAGTTATAAAAATGAAAGAAAAGCAACTGAAAAAAAAAGAAGAAGTAATCATTAAAGAAAGTGAAAAAAAAAAAAAAAAGAGAAATGTAAGGAAGTGAATAAGAAGAAGTGAGTGAGAAAGGGAAATATTTATAAGTGAAATAAATCAGAAAAAGTAAGCAACGAAGAAAGTGAAAAGTGCAAAAATGAGGAAAAGTGAGAAAGTAAATAAAGTGAATTAGTAAGAAAAAGATGGTTAAAAAAAAAGTACAACTGAGAGAAAAAGTAGGCATTAGAGAAAGTGAGATACAAGAGGTTACAAATATGATAAAATTAAGATGAAATAAGAGGTAGAGATACGGAAGAAAAGGGAAGAAAAAAGGGGAAGAGAACGACGCTTTAATATAAAAATGAGAGGATCGATAATGACGTAAAAAAAGGAGAAAAAGTATATTGTAAAATTGAGGGGAAAAAATGAGGGAAAAAAAGGCAGAGCGGGACGATATAAAGAAAAAAAAATGAAAAAATAAAAAATAAAGACAGACAAATCGGTAGGACGCACGGTTGGATGGAGAAGTACAGAGAGAGAGAGAGAGAGATAAGACACTAAATCAGGCAAATCTAAAAGACACATACCTTTCAGTCTATCTACCTACTCTCTACGCAGACAGAGACAGATAGATAGATAGATAGATAGATAGATAGATAGAGAGAGAGAGAGAGAGAGAGAGTAATTAACAAAAGAGTCAGGCACAAGATAAAGAGACAGTCGCTCAAAGTCAAAGAAAAACACACTGAAAGACGCTGAGGAAGGGAGGGAGGGAGGGGAGGGAGAGGCGAGGTGGAGGGAGGTAAGAAGTGTATGACAAGAGGAGGGGGAAGAGAAAAAAAAAAGGGGGGGGAGCAGGGGAGATGGGGTAGCGGAGGAGGAGGAGGAATGAGAGAGAGAGAGAGAGGGGGAGGAAGACAAATGGAGGAGGGGATATGAGTACAACATGAGGGGAAGGGGAGAGGAGAGAGGGAGGGAGGGAAAGGGGGAGGGAGGTAAAGAGGGAAAGGGGGGAGGAAGATAAGGAGGGAAAGGGGGGATGGAGGTAGGGAGGGAAAGGGGGGGAAGGAGGCTGAAGACAGGAGAGAAGAAATACACAAAAGATCAGAGTTTGTGCATTTTTATTTGTGAAGCAGTAAAGTTGAAAGTGAGTCCTAAGCAAAAGACCAGAGGGGGATCAGGGGGATTGTGGGAGGGAGGGAGGGAGGGAGGGAAGGAATGTGATAGGGAGGGAGAAGAGGGAGGGAGTGATGAAGGAAAGGAGGGAAGAAGGGTAGGGAGGAGAGATGACGTAAAAGTTCATATATACTCTATTATATTTAAGGATTTCGTGCTCCAGAAAGGGATATATATATATTTTACAGAATAACTCTATACATACATACATATATAATTACATGGAGAGAGAGAGAGAGAGAGAGAGAGAGAGAGAGAGAGAGAGAGAGAGAGAGAGAGAGAGAGCAGGGAAGGTGGGGAAGTTAGAATGGAAAGCAGTGAGAGAAAATGGAAGCATAGGAAGAGAAAAGGGGTAAAGAGAATAAGAATAAGACGAGGAGAGAAAATAAGGATGAAGAGAGAAGTTAAAGAGGAGGAGGAAGAGGAAGGCAAGAGATACAAAGTTGAGGATCAAGAGACTTAAGTTAGGATGGGAAGGAGGGAAGGTAGGAAGGCAGGAAGGAAGGAGGGAGTAAGAGAAGGTAGGTAAAAAGGAGGGAGGGCAGACAGGTAACTACAGTGACAGGCAGGCAATCAGGTATGTACGGCATGTATTTATGTAAGTATGTGTATGTATTCATGTATATATGTAAATGTATATATATGTAAAAATAAAATCAGATATAAAGGATTTCTATGACATTGTACACTACGTTGCTACTTGATATTCGAGAACCTCACTTTTAACACACACACACACACACACACACACACACACACACGCACACACACACACACACAAACACACACACACACATCAGTCTCTTTCACTCCAGAAATACAAACACAATCTCAAAGGCAAAATAACTCTCTCTCAACACATTCTTTTCTTCTCAAGTATACACATACTGTAAATTCATGCAAACATACATACTCATACTGCACATACATACATACACACAGGCAGGCATAAACTCTCTCTTTCTCTCACTCTCTCACTTATATTATGTCGGCATGGAATAAGCAATGAAAGGCCTCCAAGCTTCACGGAACGAGCTGGCATTTTTTAACAGCAGAAGGGAGAATAGGAGACGAGGAGGGGAATGAGAGAGAGGAGGGGACGGGAAGGGGAGGGGAGGGGAGAGGAGAATGAGAGAAGAGAGGAGAGTATAGTAGGAGAAGAGAGGAGGGGGGGAGGGGAGAAAATAGGACAGGAGGGAGAGGTGGGATGTCAAGAGAAGGGGAGGGGAAAGGAAAGGACTGGAAATGAAATGAGAAGAGAGGAAAGGAGAGGAGAAGGAAGAACGGATGAGGGGAGGGAGGGGAGGGGAAAGGAAAGGAGAGGAGGAGAAGTGAGGAAGAGAGACGAGTAGAGAGGCGAAAAGATATATCAACACTGTCAGTAAGGCTGCAGGTCTGATGGAGGGAATGAAAGATGGAAGGAAAGAAGGAAGGAAGGAAGGAAGGAAAGATGGAGAGATGGACAGGAAAAGGGAGACGGAAGGAGGAGAGGAAAACAAGAAAGGAGGCACAGACATATATTCAAGAAAGAAAAAAGGTGGAAAGGCAGAGAGAAAGAAATGGGAGAAAATGAAGAAAGATAAGAAAAAGGAAAAATCAAGCGAAGAAAGAGCTCTGAATATTGGAAGAAGGGAAGGAGGAGGAAAAATACATGAAGGAACGAAGGAAGGAAGGGGAGAAAGAGGGAGAAGAAAAAGAAAGCAGTGAGTAGGAGGAAAGATGGAGGGAGAAGAAAGGCAAGAGAAAAACTAAAGAAAAGGGATGAGGGGAGACAGGAAAATCAAAGGAGGGAAAGAGGGAGCGTAAGAGTAAAAAGGAAGATAAAATAAAGAGAAAGAAAAAATCAATAAAGAGAAAGAAGGAGAAGGAATGGAAGTGAAAATGTGACAGAAAAACAAAATAAGAGTCTGAGGATGTGTGAATGGAGGAAGGAGGGAAGGAAGGACGGCTGAATGGATGTTTGGAGAGAGGGAGGGAAGGAGGTAAAGTGAGTGAGAGAGAGAGAGAGAGAAAGAGAGAGAGAGAGAGAGAGAGAGAGAATAAGGAGGAGGAGAAGGAAGAAATGGCCTGAACTGAAATAGGCAAAATGGAGGAAGGAAGGGACAGGCGAAAGAGGGAGGAGGAAACGGAGAGGAAATAAATGGGGGAAGAGAGGAAGTGAAGGAGAATAAAGGAGGAGGAGGAGGAGGAGGAGGAGGGAGAGATGAAATGGAGGAAGAACTGAAATGGCCAAGAAATAAGAGAGAGAGAGAGAGAGAGAGAGAGACATGAGGGATAATATGAAAATTGAGAGCGATAATAACACTGGGATTACCATTATTATTATTATTATTATTATTGTTATTATTATTTACTACTACTACTACTACTACTAATAGTGTTCAAAATTAATAGGAAAGAGAAGGGCGAAAGAAAAAAGGAAGAAAGAAGACAGGAAAACAAGGAAGAAAAGTGGAGAGAATACTAAAAAGAGAAGAAGGCGATATTAAAGAGGAAAAGAAACAAGAAAATACAAGAAAAAAACAGATGAAAAGAAGAAAAACAACAAAGTGAGAGAGAAGCAATTCCAAGCTGGCAAAGACACTCCAATAAACATACCAGAGAGACAGAGAGACAGAGAGAGAGAGAGGGAGAGAGAGAGAGAGAGAGAGAGAGACAGAGAGAGAGAGAGAGAGAACCTGATTTTTAAAGGAAGCGTCCTTATTTTTCTTTTATGATGGAGGGCAGGAAAGTAAGAGAGAGAAAAAGGCAAGAAACACTGTGTGAGAGGAGAAAAGAGACTGAGAAGGGAAATGAAGAGAAAAAGTAAGTGAAATATAGTAAGACGAGGAGGAGGAGGAGGAGGAGGAGGAGGAGGAGAAGAAGGAAGAGGAGGAGGAGGAGGAGGAGGAGGAGGAGGAGGAGGTTGAATCTGGGAAAAACGAAAGACGGAGGAAGAGAGGAAAAGATGAAGGAAAGAAGAGTAAGAATAAAAGGTGACATCAGAGAAAGAGAAGATGAGGAAAGGAAGGAAAAATATACAAAGCACTGCGGAAAGATGGAAGGGAGAAGGAAAGAAAAGAAGGATGGAAGGAAGAAGGGGAGGAAGGAAGGTAGGAAGGGAAGGATGGAAGGAAGGAAGGAAGGATGGATGGAAGGAAGAAGGGAAGGATGGGAGGAAGAAGGGAAGGAAGAAAGAAGGGAAGGATGGATGGAAGAAAGGAAGAATGAAAGGAAGAAGTGAAGGATGGAAGGAAGAAGGGAAGGATGGAAGGAAGGAAGGAAGGAAGGAAGGATGGATGGAAGGAAGGAAGAATGAAAGGAAGAAGTGAAGGATGGAAGGAAGAAGGGAAGGATGGAAGGAAGGAAGGATGGATGGAAGGAAGAAGGGAAGGATGGGAGGAAGAAAGGAAGGAAGAAAGAAGGGAAGGAAGAAAGAAGGGAAGGATGGATGGAAGAAAGGAAGTATGGAAGGAAGAAGTGAAGGATGGAAGGAAGGAGGGTCGGAAGGAAAGAAAAGTAGGAAGGAAAGAAAATGAACTATAAATTAAGGAAGGAGCGATGCAGCAGTGGAAGGAAGGAGGTGAAGAAGAGGGAAGAAGAGGAAGGGAAGGACATAAGAAGGTGGGAGAAAGACACGGAGGAAAGGAGAAAAAGTGAAGGAGCGAGAAAAGAGGATAAGTGGAAAGAAGGAAGAGAGAGAGAGAGAGAGAGAGAGCGGAGACAAATAACGCAGGAAAGAGGATGACAGGGTAGGAGGGAGGAAGGGAGGGAGGGAGGAGAGAGAAAAGGTCAAGAGAAGGGAGAGGAGGCGTGGCGAGAGGAGAGGAGGGGGGAGGAAATGAAGAGGGAGGGACAACATGGAAGAGGAGGAAGACGGAGGGGGGACGAGGGAAGGAAGAGGGATGTGAAAAAAGGAAGTGAGAGGGATTGCGAAAAGGAAAGGAGAGGACGGGAGGGGAAGGAATAGGGAAGGAAAGAGGAGAGATAATTGAGGAGGGAGAGGAGAGGGAGAAACAAAGGGAGGGAACAGTGAAGCAAAGGGAGGAGGGAAGGAGAGACAAAGAGAGAAGGGGGAGGAAGGTAGAAGGAGAGGGAGAACGGGAATGGAGAAGGAAAGGGAGAATCAGACAGAGAATAAAAAAGGGGGAAGAGAAAAGTAAGGGGAGGTAAGGAAAGGGGGAAGGAGGGCAAGGGTATGGAAGACATAGAAAGAAAGAAAGAATGAAAGAAAGAAAGAGTAAGATGAGGAAGTAAAAGAGAGAGGAAGAGAAAGTGGAAAGTAGAAGAAGAGAGGTATTTCGAGAGGGAGGAGAGGGAACTGGAGGGAAGGGGAGGGGAGGGATAAAAAGGGAGGAAGGAAAGGATATAAGGAGTGATACACAGAGGAGACAAAATAAGTAAGAGGAGACGAAGGAGAGGGAGGGAGAGAAAGACGGAAGGAAGGGAGGGAAAGGGAATAAAGAGGGTTAGGAGGGAGGGAGGGAGGAAAACGAAGGAGAAGGAGGGATATCTAAGATTAATAATTCGGCACAATTCTCTCCACTGATGATCTTGCCTTTCTCTCTCTCTCTCTCTCTCTCTCTCTCTTGCCTTCCCTCCCCTCCCCCCCTCTCTCTCCCATCTCGCTCTCTCTCTCTCTTTTTTCCCTCCCATTCATCTTACTCTATTCCACAGCAAAAGAAAAATACTGACTTCCTGTTAGATTCCATTGTCCTCTCTCTCTCTCTCTCTCTCTCTCTACTGTTACATTGCCTCATTTCCTCTCTCTTCTCGTCTCTCTCAATTTCTGCTTCCTGTTTTCTTCTTTTTGATAAGACTTGTACTTCTCTTTCTCCTTCCCTCCCTCCCTCCCTGATCCCTCCTTCCATTCCCTCCCTCCCTCCCTGATCCCTTCTTCCCTTCCTCCCTCTCTGATCCCTCCCTCCATTCCTCCCTCTCTCTTTCTCCCACACTTCCTGCCTTCTCATCATGTTCCTCCATTCTTTCCTCTCACACGTCACTCTCCTTCCCTTACTCTTTTCTCTCCCTCTTTCCTCTGTCCCATCCTCCCTCCCTTCCTACCTCCTCCATGTCCTTTCATCTCCTATTTTTCCCTCCTACCTCCTTTCCTTCCTCACACACTCTTTTCTTCCTCCTCCTCTTTTCTTATCTCTGTTCCTCTCTCTTATTCTCCTCCTCTATTCTCCTATGTTTTTTTCTTCTGCCTCACCTCTCTTCCCTCTCCTCTTTTTCATACTTCACAGACTCTTTTTTCCATTCTCCCTTTCCTCTTTTATTCTCTCTCTCTCCCTCCCTTGTTCGTTCCTTGTTCTCCCTTCTTTCTTTCTATTGTTTTCCATTCAATTCTTTTATTCTCCTCCCCTTTATTCCTCTCTTTCATTCTGTCTCTCCCTTCCTCTTCCTTTGTTCTCTCTCTTTCATTATTATTCCTTTCCTTTCCTTTCCTCCCTGCAACTTTGTCTTCCTTCCATCTCTCTCTCTCTCTCTCTCTCTCTCCTTTATTTGCTCTCCCCTGTGAGTCTGAAATTTAATCTGTATGTAAGTATGCATTTCTTTCTCCTTTCATCCACACTCACTCTTGCTCGCTCACTTTTTTTTTTTTCATTTTGTCCATTTCTTTCCCTCCTTTTTCTCTCACTTTTTTTCCTGTTTCCATGTTTAATTATCTGCTCTCTCTCTCTCTCTCTCTCTCTCACACACACACACACACACACACACACACACACACACACACACACACACACAGAGGAATATGTTTCTTTATTAAGGTGGGACCACTTCGTTGGACCGCAATATCTGAGTCGTCTGTGCCTACGTGTAATTATGCCTCTCTCTCTCTCTCTCTCTCTCTCTCATCTGCCTTATCCTATTTTTCTCTTTAGTTCTGTAAATAAACTATCTAATATTTAGGTAAGATCATCTTGTTTGGTCCGAAACGTCTGTGTGGTCTGTATATCTATGTAACCAAAGTACACACACACACACACACGCACGCACACGCACACACACACACACACACACACACATACACACACACGCACACACACACACGCACACACACACTCTGAAATATTCTTTCCCTTCCTCTTTCCTCTCTCATCCTCATCTTCTCTCGCCTGGTCGGTTTTCTTTCCTCCTTTCCTCTCTCTCTCTCTCTCTCTAACTTTCCTCCTTCCATATTTCTCTCCACCTTCTCCCCTCCTCCTCCCTCGTCCTTCTTTTCTGAAATTATACTCGTTCTTCCTTCTTATTGCTCTTCTTTCCTCTTATTTCTCTTCCCTTCTCCTTCACCTTCCTCTTTCTTGACAGGTAAGTTCTCTCATCTTGTCTCCCTCTCTCCTTTCTCTATTCTCTCTCTCTCTCTCTCTGACTACGAAATAAGTTTCTTTATTAAGGCCGGACCACCTTGTTGGGACCGTAATATTGGTGTCGTTTGTGTATCTCTCTCTCTCTCTCTCTCTCTCTCTCCAGTCTAATATTCTCTTCTTTACCTAACTTCCCATCTCTCCTAATTACTGTATCCCTTCAGGTCTCTCTCTCTCTCTCTCTCTCTCCCCCCTGACACACCTATAATTACACACTACCTGGAAGTCTATTAATATTAATACTGCATTATCTACAAAGGACACCGGAGTCTGTGTGATCTATCTATTTTCTCTCTCTTTAATTTTCTTTTTATTTCTCTTCTGTTGACACTCCGATTCACATATTCTTCCTCTCTCTCTCTCTCTCTCTCTCTCATTATTTCGCTTCAATTAACTGAATTATTCACATATTACGTCTCTCTCTCTCTCATAATTTCTATTCACCTTTCACCTCTGCCTCTCACACCCCTGGTTTACGAATCCCCCCTATCGATCTCTCTTCTTCCTTTCCTCCTCCTCTTTCGAATCTCATCTTCTGACAAGCATAGTTCTTCCTTCTCTTCCTTCTTTTCCTCTCCCTCCTCCTTCCTTTCTTTTTCTTCTTCTCCTCCTCCTAGCAGTATGTTCCTATGCACCACCACCACCACCACCATCACCACCACCACCACCACCACCATCATCTTCTTCACCTCGAAATCTCATCTCCCTTGTAATTTCTTTCTCCATGTCAAAATCTTATCCTTCTTGTTTCTCTCCCCTTCTTGATCATAGTTTCTCCTCCTCTCAGACTAATCTTCCTTAACATTCCTTCCTCCGCCTCATCTTAACCTCTTGTTCTTCGCCTCCGCATAATCTGGCATTCTGACGCTTCCTCCCTCTCCTCCTCTTTCTACTCCTCCGTCTACCACTAATTCCATCTCTATTCTTCTATGCATTTACTGCCCCTCTACCAATTCTCCCCCGTCTTCCCCTCCTCTATTCATATCTTCCTCCTCCTCATCATAATCTTATCATAGTCTCCCTTCCTCCTCCTTCCCTTCCTCCCCCTCCCATCTCCCTCTTCCATTTCCACTCCCCCTCCCGCTACTCCCTCATGCTCACTTTATTCCTTCCGTCCTTAATCTTCCTCTCACATCTGAATAATAGTCTGTCTCTCACATCTGTATTTCCTCTCTCTCTCACACACACACACACACACACACACACACACACACACACACACCTTTTTCCACTGCCTACCCTTCCAGTTCCTTACAATTTCATCTTAATCTCCTTCTCTCCTCTTTTCTCAATCTCCCTTTTCTCTCTTTCTCTCCCCCTCCCTCTCTCTCTCTCTCTCTCTCTCCAAGGCTCATCATTATTCTCTCCTATCTGCCTCCAAAAGAACATTATCCCTCCATCTTCCTCTCCTCCCCTCTATTTTCCTCTCCTCTCTCCTCCTTCGTTTCCTTTCCTTGTCTTTTCTCATATTTCGCTTCCTTCCCCACCCTCTCTCTATCTATATATACACCTATCCATCCATCCATCTCGTCCCGTCATTTCCACATGCTCTCCCTTACCTTCCTTCTCTCTTTATTTCTTCGTCCCACCTCTCTCTCTCTCTCTCTGTCCCAACTCTCTTTCTCTCTTTCTCCCTCTCCCACCATCATCATCCAATATCCTCCTATTACGTCCACCGCTCACCCTACTTCCTCTGCTCCTCAAAACCCATTCCTTACTCTCTCTCTCTCCTGTCGACTACTGTATTACCTGTTTTCATTTCTATTTCTGCAGTCCTTTCTCTATCCCTCCTTATTTTCCTTTTCCTTCACCATCCTGTTTTTCTTCCTCTGCCTCTTCCTCCTTCTGTAATCTCTCTCTCTCTCTCTCTCTAATCGCCCCAAGGACTAGGCTCATCACTCACCACCGGGTCGCCCTGAAGCACCCCTCTTACCCCGAAACTCCTTGATAAATGTATGCTTCTTAACCTCTCCCCTTCCCCTCCCTTCTCTCCCCTCTCCTCCTCCTACCCTCAACCTCTCATTTCGCATCTCTCCTCCCCCCTCCCTACATCCCTCGTACCTCATTCCCTTTCTCTCCCCTCTCCTCCCCCGTCCCCGAACCTCTCACATCATATTTCTCCACCTCTGCTTTCCTCCCCCTCCCCTTTCTCTCCCCTAACCTCTCAATTCATACTTCTCCCCCTCCCTATCACACGTTCTCCCCCTCCTTCTCTCCCCCTTCTCCTCATTCATTTTCTTGGAGGGTAACTTCTCCTGAGGGGCAGGATTAGAGGGGAGACGAGTAGCAGTGTTGGCTGATGGGATTAAGATTAGTTTATAATAATGATAACAAAACCAAACAGATCCTAGCCTTGGGTTCCTTCTTCCTTGCATTTAAAAAAAAAAAAAAAAAAAACTCATTATCCGAAACTAGGACCCTTACTGCAGTTACCTCAAACACCAACGCCTCTCCGCTACGTAGATATAAGCGTAGGAGTTAATCTTATTTAGTGTACGTTACAATTTAGTGTGTTATACGTATGGGTAGAGTTGTCGCAATCTCTGAGGCGCCATAGGTTGGGTCTCTCTCTCCCTCTCCTCCGAATCCAAGCCTCCACCTGCACCTGCCCTTCCTTCTTGTCCCTACCTGTCTCCTCCACGACCCTTCACCTTTGTCCTAATTACGGCCTCGTCTCCCCGCCCTACTAGTTCACAGGTAAATTTGGCATGCGTTATCAAGTCTGTTTTTACGCACTGACTTGATACGCCATTCCACAAGGACGTAAAAACATGAGCAGAAATAGATTAACACTTTTCTGCTGGTTGCGGCAATGGAAGATGTAGTGAATTATTCTTATGTGACAGTAAAATGAAACAACACATCTAGAGTATGGAAATGAAGGATAGTTTGTCGTTTAGGAAGGGAACAAGAGTATGGCAATGAAGGACAGTGTATGGAAATGAAGGATCGTGTATGGAAATGAGGGAAAGTGTATGGAAATGAAGGATCGTGTATGGAAATGAAGGAAAGTGTATGGAAATGAAGGAACGTGCATGGAAATGAAGGAACGTATATGGAAATGAAGGAACGTGTATGGAAATGAAGGAACGTGTATGGAAATGAAGGAACGTATATGGAAATGAAGGAACGTGTATGGAAATGAAGGATCGTGTATGGAAATGAAGGATCGTGTATGGAAATGAAGGATCGTGTATGGAAATGAAGGAACGTGTATGGAAATGAAGGATGCTCTGTCGTTTAGGAAGGGAACAGGTGTATGGAAATGAAGGATCGTGTATGGAAATGAAGGACAGTGTATGGAAATGAAGGATCGTGTATGGAAATGAAGGAACGTGTATGGAAATGAAGGATTGTGTATGGAAATGAAGGATCGTGTATGGAAATGAAGGCTGCTCTCTGTCGTTTAGGAAGGCATATGTGAAATGTGGAAGGCAGGACACAATGCTAGAAGAAGACTGTAGGCAAACTTATGCACAAGGCTGTAGAAAAGAGGCAATAATTTTCGCTTGACGCTGTAGGCTGGTTAGACACGAGAAATAACATCCTAAATTCTAACTTTTGAAACAGGAGTAAGCCATTCTCTGTCGTGGTCTGTCTGTCTGTCTGTCTGTCTGTCTGTCTGTCTCTCTCTCTGTTGTATTCCTGTTTATCGTCTTTCCAAGCCACTTAAAGATTCAGATATTCCGTGTGTGTGTTTTGGCTTGATGTTTATACTGTATGCTGAATGAGAGGTGTGTTTCTTTTTATTTGTGGGGGAACGATATTCATAAGGTGTGTGTGTGTGTGTGTGTGTGTGTGTGTGTGTGTGTGTGTGTGTGTGTGTGTGAGAGAGAGAGAGAGCGAGAGAGAGAATGACCCACTTTTTCCACTGTGTTACTCCTTTTTTTCTCCCTTCCTTCTTTTCTCTTTCGCTTCCTAATTTCTTTCCGTCCTTTCTCCCTTCCTGATTTCCTTCCTTCCTTTCCCTCCTTTTCTTCCCTCCCCCTTCCTCTTTTCCTGTCCCCAGTCCTCCCTCCTCTCCTTCTTTCCCTCCTTCACTTCCTCCACTTCTCCTTAGTATTCCGTTTTCCTCTCAGCGATACTTTCAAATCTCCCTCTCTTAACCCCTTTTGGCACGCTCTCTCTCTCTCTCTCTCTCACGCCCCTCCATTCTCACCCACTCACCTAATTTCCCCTCCCTT
>NC_137041.1:2221403-2223903 GCF_032717465.1 Coenobita brevimanus | reverse complement strand
TGCCTCGTAATCCAAGAAGAATTATGGGTCGGGAATACAAACAGTAAATAGGTATTTACGTAAAGATAAATAAAAGCCGACCCCCTTGTAATTGGCGTAACTTCATCCCTCCATCATTTGTGAGTGGGGCATGGGGGGGATGGGTAGGGATGGGGTACAAGTGGGGATGGGGGTATAAAGAGATGGGGAGGGATGGGATACAGGAGGGGATGGGGGTATAAAGAGATGGGGGAGGGATGGGGGTATAGAGAAGGTGGGGTGTGGGTGTAGTTATCTATAATCTTCCCTACTAACAAGCATTTCCGAAAGGACCAACAGGATGATTGCCTTTCCTTGTACTCTTTTGTTCTTCTCTCCTATCTTCTCTTCGTCTTCACCCTTCTCTACTCTTCCCCTCTCCTCTGTACTCTTATCTTCGCCTCTCCTCTCTCCTCTTTCCTTCTCTTATCTTCACCTCACCTCTCCCCTCCCCTCCCCCTTCCTATTTATCTTCATTGCTGTTGTTTGCACCGCGTCGGAAACTAGCATAGCCTTCCCCCCCTCTTTCCCCCGACATCCTTATTTCCACCCCTACCCTCAACCCTCGTCTGCTTCCCCTCTCCCTTCCTTCTTTCCTCTCACCTCCTCCTCCCCTCGCCCTTTCCCCTCCCATCCCCTTTCCCTTCCTTCTTTTCTCCCTTCACTATCGTCCTCATCCCATCAGCCCTTGTCTCCCTTCTTCTTCCTCTTTCCCTCTCCCATCCCTCTTTCCCTGGCTTCCCCTCTCTCACTCCCATCCTTCCTTCCTCCTTTCTCTTTAGTCCTCGTCCCCTCTCCCTTTGCTACCTTGTTTTCCCCTCCACTACCATATCTCCCGTGCCATTTCTTCCCTCACCTCTCCCTCTCCTCCCTCCCTCAGCCCCCTTGCTTAGCTTCATCGCTGTTGTTTGCACCGCGTCGGGAACAAGGCCCCTCCCTCCTCCCCCACTCTCTCCACACACACCTCTTTCCCCCTCCCACTACCCTTTTCCTTCTCTTCTTCCCAGGTCTTATTTCCTCAATCAATCAGTCTCCCCTCTCCTCCTCTGCCCCCTCCCTCACCTCCTATGCCCCCCTCCCAATCTGTTCTCTGCCTCCTCTCCTCTGCTCTTACTCTTTCTGTCCTGTCGTTTCTCCCTCTCCCCTCCTGTCTTCTGTATTTTAACTTCCATTCCCCTCGTCTCCTCCTCTTCCCCACCCCCAACTCCCGTCATCACCACCATCACCAATCTCATATAACTGGGTACCATAGTCAGTCCTCTATATAACAAACATCCTATTCCTCCTCCTCGTCCTCCTCCTACTAGAAAGACACACACACACACACACACACACACACACACACACACACACACCTGGTAGGGCACAGCAATTGATTCCAAACAAGGCAGCCACTCATAGGCGATGCTCCAACTCTTTCCTCCCCTCGATGTTAGTCTTGCTCTTCAATGTCACTGCTTGTTTGGCCTGTGTAGCTAACGGTAGGATTGGCCGTAATGATACTGGGTTTATTTCGCTGCCACCAGAGGGATGAGAGAATGGCTGCTCGTGCACCTAAATCACCACTCGAACTAAACATCATCACCATCACTACCACCATCATCATCACCATCACCACCAGCAGCAGCAGCGGCATCACCACCACCACCATCAACATCAACATCACCACCATCATCATCATCATCATCATCACTATAATCATCATCATCATCATCATCCCTATCTCGGTTCGAAGGATGGGATGAGGAACAGTAGAGTAAAGGGGGGAAAACTACACACAACTGATGAAGGGAAATTTCTCCACAGCATGCCTAGTTCCCTACACTCACATTCGCCCGCCACTCAAGTTCCCCTCCTTTCATTTCAGTTATTCAGGTGCCTAAAACCCTCGATGGAAGGAATAAATGGAGGAAGGGGAAACGAGAAAGGAGGAGGAGGAGGAGGAAGAAAAAAATGAAAAAAAAGAGAAGGAGAAAATAAGGAAAAGAGAAAAGAGAGGGGAGAATAAAATAAGGAGGAACATGGCAGCGAAGTAGGGAAGGGAGGAAGAAGAGAAAGGAAGGGTAAGAGAGAGAAGAGGAAGTGGGAGGGGTAAAAGAGAAAGAGGAAGGAGACCGAGGAGAAAAGAGAGAAGAAAAAGAAGAGAGAAAAGGAGGGGGGAGAGAGAGAGAGAGAGAGAGAGAGAGAGAGAGAGAAGGAAAAGAAGAAAAAAAATGAAAAATGAGTGAAGCCCTTACCATAGCTCAGCAAGGCCTTAATAAGCAGGGAGGCAGGCAAGGAGGAAGGGAGGAAGGGAGAGAAAAGAGAGGAAAGAGGAGGGGTAGGAAGGCAGGCAGGAAGACAGGAAGGAAGGAAATTATGGTGGGGGGAGAGGACGTGGAGAAAAGTAGGTAGGTAGAAGGAAACAAGAAAGAGAAGCAAAAAAGGAGAGGAGGAGGAGGAGGAGAGAAGAAGACAGGGAGGGAGGGAGAGAAGGAGAAAC
>NC_137041.1:2213903-2218903 GCF_032717465.1 Coenobita brevimanus | reverse complement strand
CCATCATCATCCTCGTCTGTCTTCCTTTCTCTTGTTTCCTTTTTCCTGTCTTCATATTCTTTTTATTAACCCTGCCAGAAAACACCGCCACCTCTACCATCTTCCTTTATTATTATTGTTATTATTATTATTATTATTATTATCATTATTGCTCTCTTCACCTGACATTTACCCCCAAAATCTGGCCAATGCACTGCTCTCTCTCTCTCTCTCTCTCTGTTTCGTTCACTTTTGTCACTTTCTTTCCTTTTGCCATTTTAATCTGGTCAGTCTTTCTCCTCAGTTCATTTCCATCATTCTCTTTTCAGCTGTTTCATTTCCCCTTTATTTTTCTCAGCGTTTCGTCCACTTTCTATTCAATTCGTATATTCCATTTTACTTTGTTCATTTTCACTCTCCTTCGTCCACTTGCCTCCTCAGTTCGATTAGTTTCAATTTCTTTTACTGTTTTCCTCGCCGTTTCGTCCACTTTCGTTCACAAATTCTTCCTTTTCTCTTCGTTCAGTTTCAGATTCCTTGGACCTGATTTCTCTCACTAAGAATTCGTTTCACTTCGCTCAACTTTATTTGCTCCGTTTCTCGCTTCCTGCCTTAGAGTTAGTTTATGTTTCTCTCTTCCTGCCTGAGAGAGAGAGAGAGAGAGAGAGAGAGAGAGAGAGAGAGAGAGAGAGAGAGATTTGGAGTGTTTCCCTCTTCCAGCCTGAGAGAGAGAGAGAGAGAGAGAGAGAGAGAGAGAGAGAGAGAGAGAGATTTGGAGTGTTTCCCTCTTCCTGCCTGAGAGAGAGAGAGAGAGAGAGAGAGAGAGAGAGAGATTTGGAGTGTTTCCCTCTTCCTGCCTGAGAGAGAGAGAGAGAGAGAGAGAGAGAGGGGGGGAATGCCTAAATAGTGCCAGCCGTATTCTCCCAATGATAAGGTTAAGGGAGCGGGAGCCAAGTCTCCCTTAACTCAATTCTCTCAACTTGGACGACCCAGTTTAAAATCTCAACATATTTTCCTTCACTAGACTTTGTTGATAGTGCAAGGCGAGGAGGAGGCGAGGGGAGGGAGGGTGGAGGAGAGGTGGGTGGACGGGGAGAGAATGGGGAGAGAGGTGGAGGAGAGAATGGGGGGAGAGGTGTAGGAGAGGTGGGTGGAGGGGGAAGAGAGAATGAGGGGAGAAGGGGAGAAGAGGAGAAGGGGCAGGAGAGGAGGAGGAGGAGGATGGGAGAGATAAGAAGGGGAAGGAGGGAGCGATAAGAAGCCCTAGGAATGAAAAGGCAAGGGAGGAGTCTGTGGAGGGAGAAAAAGAGAGGAGGGTGAGTGAATGGAGGATGGGAGGGGTGAATGGAGGGGATTTGGGGGAAGGTGATAGAGGGGGAGACTGAGAAGAGAAGAGGAGGAAGACGAGGAGTGTTAGTGAGAGAAGGTAAGAGTGTATGTGAAGAGGATAAAATAAATAACTAAAAAAACAGACAGACAGATAGACTGACAGATGAGTGAAAACAAGGAGGTACAGAAGAAGAGACGAAACCTCATGTGTATCACCAGAAAAACTTCATCCGTACGTCAGTCCAGTATTAATCCATCGTTAGCTGCTTGTATAAGAGAGCAAACTCAACGTGCCACCCAGACAGTCAAGCCAAATTAAATTGAAATAAACAGTAAACGGGACACTAAAATCACCCATCAGTCAAGGAGGGATGTGACTAATTAGGTGGAGAAAAATGTAACTGAATAAATGACCAAAATAATCACGTAAAAGCATATAATTTTTCAACCAGGTGCCAGACTGGAGAGACAAAATAAAAATTGTACTTACAGACGTAGAAACTCGACTCAGAGAAGCATCATTTACCTGAAAGAAAATAAAATAAAATAAAAATGAAAAAAGCTACATTACAACTGGGTACAAAGATTATTTATACAGAAACACCTTTACATCATTACTAACACCAACATGGGCGTGTATTCACCACTAATTGTAAGTCATCATATCCACCTGACAGACACAAACAGGAGATTTAACCAGGTGATCAATACAGGAAGCCATTTATCTTCTCTCTCATTTCCCTCATCACCTGCTGTCCCTCCCTCCCCACCTCTCCACCCTTAACATTCTCCCCTTCTGTCTCCTACCATTCCCTCCCCTTTTCTTCCCCCTTCTCCCCTCCCTCTCACCTTTTCCCCCATCCCTCACACTTCTCACAATTTATCCTCCTTTCCCCCTACCTCTCCTACTTTTACTCCTCTACTTTTTCCCCTCCTTTCCTCCTCATCTCTCCCCTTTCCTCTCCTTCTCTCCCTACCCTTCTCCCCACCTGCTCTAATTTGAGTCAGTGGGGGGAAATGGTAATGTCCTGTCAAACTTCGCCAGAGAGAAGGAGGGAGAGAATTTGGCCTATGGGAAGGAAGGAAGGAAGAAGGAGAGCAGGAAGAGACTTTTGCCCTAAAGAAAGGAAGGAAGGAAGGAGAGTAAATTATTAAATGGGATAAAAAAAAAAAGGGGATGGTGTCAGATAGATAGGAAGGGAAAGAAAAATACATAACTACTTACTGAATGAAATGGTAAATAAACAAGGGCACAAAGAAGGAAAAATGAAGAAGACAAAATGAATGAAAAAGAAGCGAAGGAAGGAAGGAAGGTAGATGGAGAGGAAAGAAGGAAACAACAACGAGGGAGGGAGAAAGGAGGGAAGGATGGGAGGGAGGGAGTAAGGACGGAAGGATGGCAGGGAGAGGACCGAGGGGAAAGAAAAGGGTTGATAGGGAACGGGAAGAAGGATAATTAGGTAACTTCGATGAAGGGAAGAATTACAGGTAAATCTTGTATGACAGCCGACGTGATGTGAGTGATGATGGTGATGGTGATGGTGATGGTGTGTGTGTGTGTGTGTGTGTGTGTGTGTGTGTGTGTGTGTGTGTGTGTGTGTGTGTGTGTGTGTGTGTGTGTGTGTGTGTGTGTGGAGCAGCGGTGGTCCAGTGGTAACGTGATCATCTCCCCATTTGCTTGTGAAACCCGAAGAAGGGCGATTTTTTTTATGAAGGGAATTCTTTCATGTTCCTATACATGTCTGCAACCAGTCGTGTTCATACAGATGGCATTTACACGTACACACACACACACACACAATCAGCCCCCAAATGTACATGGATATACAAAGCAAATTATATACAAAGGTAAAGATAAGCCGTCTCACACACACACACACACACACACACACACACACACACACACACACACACACACACACACACACACAGATGGGTGAGGGTGATTTGAGAACTTGGTCGGGGAGAACGATTAAAGGAAAACTTGGTGGGACGGAACACGTGACGGGAATGAGGAAGTCTTGGTGGTTAGAGGTGTGTGGTTAGAGCTGTGTGGTGTGTGGTTAGAGGTATGTGATGTGTGTGGTTAGATGTGTGTGAGGTGTGGTTAGAGATGTGTGAAGTATGTGGTGTAGGTGAGTGGTGTGTGGTGTGTAGTTAGAGGTGTGTGGTGTGTTGTTAGAGGTGTGTAGTTAGTGGTTAGAGGTGATTGGGTTGTTAATGGCTTGTTAGTTTGGAGACACGGTGGATGAGTGGCAGTGATCGTTTTGGCATGAAATGAGGGATGCTAAGTTAGAGAGGAGGGAGGGAAGGAAAAAAAGATAAGAGGAGGGAAAGACGGAGGGAAGGTTACATGGAAAAAGGAGAGGAAGGATGGAAGGAAAGAAGAGAGAAGATGAGAGAAATGAAATGAAGGAAAGAAGAAGAAGGAGGGAGGGATAAAAAGGAAGAAAGGAAGGAAGAAGAGGGAGAGAGAGATAAAAAGGAAGGAAAGAGGAAAGAAGAGGAAGGGAAAAGAGGTATGATTCCAAAGGCAAAGAAAGATAATCTGAGAACTTGGACGAGAAGAACGAATACACGAAAATTTTATAAGACGAATCACGAAATGGCGTGACGAAGGTCGCCTGGTTAGTGGTTAGAGGTGAGGTTAGAGGTGTGGTTAGAGGTTAGAGGTGTGGTTAGAGATGGGGTTAGTGTAGTTAGAAGTGTGGTTGGTTGTTAGTGAATTGTTAGTGTTGTTAAAGGTGACGGTAATGACTGGGTTAGATTAGTATACTGTAGCCTTTATTTGCGGTGGCGTCAGAATGAGAAGGTTTATTTAGAATGGAACTCCAAACTCCACACTCCATCCATCACCACTCCAGACTGCTCTTCCACACACTCCCTCCATGGCAACAACAACTAAACAACAACAACAACAACAAGGGTAACGGGGTACTGAAACTCTTAATGAAAGTCTTAATGAAACTTTCTCTCTCCTTACTCAAGTGTCTACCCACCCACCCCCCCTCTCACTCTCTTCGTTTTACTACCCTCCTTCTTCCTTTTTCTTCTCTTCCCTTCATACTGCCACATTCTCTCCATTTTTCTCTCGTTCTCCTTCCCTCCCCTTCCTCCTCTTGTCTCCATCTTCACTTTCTTCTACTTTTCTCTCCTCCCTCCCCTTCCCCCCCTCTTTCCTTCCACTTTCACCCTCAATTTTCTTTCATTCTTCCCCCCCTTACTTCTTTCCTCCTCCTCCTACCAGCCTGTTATTATAGACTCTTGTTAATTATAACGTTACCACCGACTTCTTTCCTTCCTTCATTCTTCTCCTCTTTTCTTTCCTTCGTTCATCTTCCCTCCTACTTTCCTCTTCCCTCCTTCCTTCCCATATTTCTTTCAAACCATCTTCTCTTTACTGTCACCTTGTCGTCGTATTTTCCTTTTTCTTACGTTCTTCCTTTCTTTCGCTCTTTCATACGTCCTTCCACATTAGTCTTTTGCCTTCTTCCATACTTCTCTGCCTTCTTTCTTTCTCCTTCCTTCATTTTTTTTTATTTCGTCCTTGTTTTCCTTCTTTTCCTCCTTCATAGCCGTTTCCCCTTCTCCTCCCTCCACCTCCTTCGTCTCTTCTTCTTTCTTTCTTTTTTCATTCTTCTTCTTCCTCAGTTTGGTATTATGTTATACTGTGGGTTACGCGAAAATAAAGT
>NC_137041.1:2181403-2208903 GCF_032717465.1 Coenobita brevimanus | reverse complement strand
TCCCCACTCAAGTTTGTTAAAGTTACGCTGGGGGGATTTTAGTACCTGCAAGAGTCTCCCAGTTTAGGTACGGTACTTTAATGTGATGGTTTTAAGGGAGATCTGAAGGTGAGGGAGGGAGTGTGTGGGTGGGAGGGTGAGTGTGCGTGTGTGTGTTTCTTTGTGTGTGTGTGTGTGTATCTCCCCTTCCCCCTCTCTCTCAATTTCTCTTTCACACACACAGAACTGTAGCCTTACATCCTGTCTCAACCCTCGATCCCTTACCCACCCCTCCTCCTCTCTCTCTGTCCACCGCAACTTTTTCGATAAAGGTCATATTCTTATTATTATCACTCTTTCTTTTAGCCTCCAAACTTCCTCTTCCTTTCAGCTCCCCACAGTCTTCTCTCTCTCTCTCTCTCACTTTTGTCTTTTCCTCAGCTCTCTCTCATCTTTCTCATCTTTTACTTTTTTCTTTTCTTTTCTTGTCCCCAAAGTTCTTTCTCTCAGTTCTCCCCAACCCTCTTTTATTTTATTTTTCTCAAACATTTTTCCCCCTCCGCCTCTCTCTCTCTCTCTCTTAGTCCTCGTTTCTTAGCTTCCTCAACGCCTTCTTTTCTTTAACTTCCATCAAATCCCTTTCTTTTCTTCTTTTACTTTCTCCAACATTTTCTTCCCTTTTCTTCTTCCACCCTCAATTCCCTCTTTGTACATTCCTTAATCTTAAATCCTCCCAAACCTTAATAACTTTCTTTCATTTTCTTTACTTCTCGATTTTCTTTCATTTCCCCCCCTTTTTCTTCACCCAGTCTCTCTTCTCTTTAAATCCCTCATCCTTTCTTAGTCATTTAACTCAGCAACTTTATTCTTATTTCTCTCAATCTTTTCCCCTTCTTTTCTTCCTTCCTTTCTCCAGTTCTTTCATCCTCTTTTCTCTAGTCCTTTCCTTTCTCTCCTCTTTTTCCCTCTTCTATCTTCGTTTCTTTTTCTTTCCTCAAACCTTCCACCTTCCTCTCTTATTTCCCCAATTCTTTCACTCTCATTTATCTTTGTATTTTACCCATTCCTTCTACCTTCATTTCTTTTCTTATTTTCCTCAATCCATTCACCTCCCTTTCTTTTTTAAATGTATTTCCCCAACCCTTCTATCTATCCTCTTTTTTCCCCATTTTTCACGTGCCTTTTTTTCCGCAATTCTTCAGCTTCGTTTTGTTTCCTTCAGTTTTTTCTTCTCACAAATCCTTTCAACAATCTCTGTTTTATTCTCACCTTCCTTTGTTTTTTTCCTTTCCGTCAAACATCTCTTCTTTTTTCTTTTCTCTCTCAATCATATTTCATTTTTTTTGTTTCTTTTTCTCCCCCAATCATTTTTCTTTCCCCCATTTTCGCCCTTCCTTTTCTTCTAGCCCTCTCCGTCTTTCTCTTCCCCTCCCTTCGCCTTCCCCCCTAACTGGTGTGAACTGCAGTAATGATCCAGCCACACCCACACTCCTGCTTCGAACCCTGACCTAAAGTTATACCATCAGCAGTTTCACCCACCACCACCACCACCACCACCACCATTATCCACACCAGCATCATCATCATCCACACCAGCATCATCAACCACACCACCACCATCAGCACCACCATTAACACACCACCATCATCATCATCCACACCAGCACCATCATCATTATCCACACCACCGCCACCACCATCATCATTATCCACACCACCATCATCATCATTATCCACACCACCATCATCATCATTATCCACACCATCATCACCAGCATCATCATCCATACCACCACCACCATCATTATCCACACCACCACCACCACCACCACCATCATCATCATTATCCACACCACCACCATCATCATTATCCACACCATCACCACCACCATCATCATCATCCTCCATACCACCACCACCACCATCGTCATCATCATCATCATCCATACCACCACCACCATCATCATCATCATCATCCATACCACCACCACCATCATCATCATCATCATCCATACCACAACCACCATCATCATCATCATCATCCATACCACCACCACCATCATCATCATCATCATCCATACCACCACCACCATCATCATCATCATCATCCATACCACCACCACCACCACCACCATCATCATCATCATCATCCTTACCACCACCACCACCATCACCATTATCATCATCCATACCACCACCACCAATATCATCACAATCACCAATATCATCATCATCATTATCACCACCACCATCATCCACTGTTATCATCTTCACCACCACCATCTTCCACCACTATAATCTTCACCACCATCACAATCATCATCATCATCATCACCACCACCATAGTCAGTGTAAGTCGGCATAATTACCCCATGTGTGTTTAAATGACGGTTCCTGATATCCCTCTTGTCTTAAGCATCTCAACTTCTTTTTTACAGGGGTGATGTGAGGTAAGGTATGGCAAGGTACGTGAGATGAAGTGAGGTGGGGAGAGGTGTGTATGTGAAGAAGTGAAGCAAGAGATGAGGTGAGGAGAAGTACGGGGAAGTGAGATGAGGTGAAGGTAAGGTGATGTGAGGGGAAGTGAATTGCTGTGAAGTGTAAGGTAAAGTAAGGTGATGTGAGGTAATGTAAGGTGAGGTGAGTTGGGTGAGGTGAGGGGTGAGGGCGGGTCGATCATGTTACCAGCGTTCCTTATTATTATCTCGTCTCGCACGTCTGTCACACACCGCATCGCCTCGCACCACCACCTCCCCTTCCCTCTTCTCTCTCCATTTCTCTTCCTTTCTCTCTTTCATCTTTCTTCTTTGGCTTTCCTTCCCTCTCCTCTCATTACCATCTTACATCTCCTGTTCGCCTCCCTCCTCTCGTCTCCTATTCTCTTCCCTTCCCTTCTCTCCTCATTTCTTCTCTTGTTTCCTCTGCTTTCCTCTCCCCAGCATCAATTCTTCTCACTTCTCCAGCTGTCTCCTCTCTACTTCTCTTTTCACCTCTCCTCTCCTCTTACTACATCTATCCTTCTGTTTTTCTGTATGCCTCCTTTATCCTCCTTCTCCATGCTTCCTCTTCCTAACTACCTTCCTCCTCTTCCTCTTCCCTTGCTCTGTTCCTACTTTATTTTCCTCTTCCTTCTTATCTATTCCCCATCCTTCCTCTCTGCCTTGTTTTCTGTGCCTATCTCCTTCTTCTTCCCCTATCTTAAACTCTCTCTCTCTCTCTCTCTCTCTCTCTCTCTCAACCTTAATTTTTACAACACAGAGCAAGGTTAACGACGCGAAGTTAATGAGACGGGAATGGGCTTTTTGTTGTTGCTCTTGTTTTCTTTGTTGCTGTTCTGTTGTTAATGTTTTTTTTTTTTTGCTTTCTTATTGTGCTGTTTTTGTTTGTTGCTTACTGCGATCCTCACTGTAGTTGTAATTGTGGTAGTATTAGTAGTAGAAGTAGTAGTAGTAGTAGTAGTAGTTGTTGTTGTTGTTGTTGGTAGTGATAATATTGATTCTGTATTTAGTGTTCATCATTTGACATTTGTGATCACTAAGTTTGCCAAGAGTTGTGAGTTTTCCATACGTACATTCATTTAATCATCTTTTTGTTTATCTATCAACATATCCATCTATCTATCTACCTATCTGTCTATCTATCAATCTATCCCAGAGTTCATTTGGGACGGCTGTGACTAAAATACTTCTAAGCGTCCTCTATCACTTCTCTTCCCCATCCCTCAATGCAATGTATCCTGCCTCTTTCTCTTCAATCTACCCTTCAATCCTGTCTATCTCTTTCTCTCTCTGCTATTTCCCATCCTCTAGTAGTCCTATCCTATCTTCTGTTCCTCTATTTCCTCTATCCTTCAATCCTTTCTATCTCTTCTATATTTCATCCTCCAGTAGACCTATGCTATCTTGTTCTATTCACTCTATCCTTCAATTCTTTCTGTCTTTTCCATCACCGTTCTTGTTAGTCTAGTCTGCCCAGTATCTATCTTCGTCTATTCTCTCTCTCTCTCTCTCTCTCTCTCTCTCTCTCCACCTTCACTCCTCCTTCCATTACCTCATTTCCTCCGCCCTTCCTCTATCTCTCCTTCCTTCCTGTTCTCCACCCTATCTCTCTTCCTCCTTTCTCCTTCCCCTTCTCCTTACTCTCCTTCCTCCCTAGTCCTTCTCTTCCCTCCTTCGTCCTCGTTCCTTCTTCCTTCCTCCCTCTCTTCCCTCTCTTATTTTTCATTCTTCTCCCTCCAACTCTTTTCTCTCCATCTTCTTTTCATTATTCCCTCTCTTCCTTCTTCCTTCATCCCTCCTCTCTTCTTTACACCTCTTTCTCCCTCTCTTCTTACACTGACTGGTTTCTCTTCCTTCTCTCCTATACTTTTCTTCCTCCCTCCTTGCTCCCTTTCGTCTCCAATCTCCCTCCCTCCTTTTCTTCTCCCTCTCTCTCTCTCTCTCTCTCTCTCTCCCTCTCTCCAACATTCCTTTCGCTCATTCTCTGCCTCCTTCACCTCCCTTTTTTTATTCAATTCTTTTTCTTTTACTCCCTCTATTTCTCCCTCCGTTCTTGGTCTATCCCATTCTCCAATCTTCCTCCTCTTCATCTCCTTTCCTCCAATTCTGAGTCACTTTTTCCTCCAGCTTCCCTCCTTCCCCCTCCTTTACTTCCTTTCATCCAAACTTTGTCCCATTTCTTCATTCCTTGCATCACCCTCGTATTTCCTCTCTCTCTCTCTCTCTCTTTCTGTGTGTGTGTGTGGAAGGGTAGGTATGGCAAGGTGGAAGAAGTATGCAGTGGACCAATATGGAAGGGTGAACACTGGATTAGGCAGGGTGAGATGAGGGAAGTGGGTGGGATAGGGTGATCTGGGTGTGGTAGGGTGGATGTTGCTGTGGCAGAGTGAAAGAAAGGTGGAGTAAGGGTGGAATAATAGTAGGGAAAAGTGAAATTAGGGTGGAATGGATGGGATGAGGGTGAGGTGGATGCAAGATGGATGAGTGGATAGACGGAAGGGTGTATATAATTAAGATACGACAGGATAAAACAGGGTGAGACGAAGGTATGGATGGGTGTGGCAGGGTCAGATAAAGATGTGGAAGGGTGTGGCAGAGTGTAAAAGGCCAAGATAAAGATGTGGCAGGGTGAGATAAGGGTGGGGCAGTGTGAGACAAGGGTGTGGCAGTGTGAGATAAGGGTGTGGCGGGGTGAGATAAGGGTGTGACAGGGTGTAAGAGAGCAAGATAAAGGTGCTGAAGGGAGTAAGGGTGTGGCAGGGACAAATCAAGGTGAGGCAGGGTGTGGCACAAGCAGTTATCCGCCAATATCCCCTCCATCCCACACTCCCACCCCACCATCATTCCTCAATCCCCCTCTCACACTCCCACCCCCACCATCATTCCTCAATCGCCCCTCCCCCACCCCTCCAATATCCTCTCCATCTTTCCCTCATCCCCCCTCCCTCACCCTCAATATCCTCTCCATCTTTCCCTCAACCCCCTGCCCCCAATATCCCCCCCATCCCACCCCAATCCCCCCTCCCTAAACTTCCCAGCAGCATCCCCTAAAAAACGTGTCTCCTTCGGCGTCCCACTTTTCCTGGCCAGATTTTCATGGTGGGGGCGGCGTGGGGGGGGGGGGTCCGGGAGGGAAAACTTCATATAAAAAATTTTCACATCTTGTCCTTATATAATTTTCCTACTACTTTGACCTTTCATACTTTTTACTGGACCCCTCCTCTTTTAATCTCTGTATTTTTTTTCCTTGGCGTTGGTTTTCCCTTTGCTGATTTTCCTTCTTGATTTTTCCTTGTTCCTTTAATTTCAATGCTTCATGGCTTAGTTTTCCTGCTTGATTTTCACTGGGATTGTTAGTTTTCCTTGCTCCTTTGCCCTTTTCCTACCTTCATCAATTTTCTGTCATACCTATTCGACGTTGCTCTCACTCCTTCCTCATCCTCAACCCTCCACTTCCCCAGCCAATCTCCACACCATGTCCATCCTATCCACCTTCCACCCTCATCCTATACCCTGCCCATATCCATTCTTCCACATCTATCCATCCTATCCACACTACCACATCCAGTCCCACCACACCCTTACCCCACCCGGCCACACCCAATGCATCCTTCCTCAAACTTCCACCTCTCCCTCTCTCTCTCACACACACACACACACACACACACACACACACATTCATTCGTTCCTCTATTTTTTCCTTCCCTTCCTTTCTACCTAGCTTTTCCTTTCCTCTTTCATCATCATCATCATCATCATCATCTCTCTCTCTCTCTCTCTCTCTCTCTAAGCATCTTTTTTCTTTGTCCTTCCCTACACTACCTTGCTTTTTCTTTCCTTTTCCATCGTCTCCCCCCCCCTCTCTCTCTCTCTCCACCCACCAGGCCCCTCCTTCCAACCACGCCCAGTCCCTCCCATGCCCCACTTTTCTGATCTTCACACCAAACCCGCCCAACCCTTTCCTTCATCTTTCCACTTACGCCCAAACCGCCTCCAGTCGTAGCATTTTTTATTACATCAATGGTCTTCCTGAAATAAGCTGCAAATAATATGAAAATCCCTGCCATGACTGGGTGAACAAACTATAGCAATAAATACGATAATACTGAAAGATACGAGAGAGGGCGGTGTTAGCTGGGAGCAGGACAATGAAAGGGTGGGGGACAGGGGGACATGGAGGCGATTTGTTTGTGGCCACCCCTTACGGGATTAAGGCATCTGGCAATAGAATACAAGAAGAAGAAAAAAACTAAAAGATATGCCAAAAAATGACGACAACAAATTCACTAGCGAAATCAACTATACTCCTTTCACCTTAACTTGGTCTAGATTTTCGTTCTTTTCCAGTTTATTTCATATCTATATTACGCAGTGTTAAATACGAAAACAGTACGGCTCTACGTCCGTATCAACGCACTTCTTCGTGACTAGCATCATTTTCGTGTTAATATATACATTGTTACACTAGGCAATAGAGATGAAGAAACGATAATTTTAGGCCAAAGTAAAAAAAAATTAATAAATAAATACCGTAATTAAAAAATAAAAGTATACATATAAAAGGTTCTATGATACAAAAATATATGTATAAGAGAAAGCAAAAAATAAATAAAAAAATAACTCAGGTGTCAAACGTGGCAGGTACGAACGACTTTAATATTCATGGCAACTTCACGCATGAGATGGGGATACCGAGAAACACGAATTGAGGGGAAAATGGAATGGAAAAGGGAAAGGAGAAAGGAAGGCGAAAGAGAGGAATGGAAGGTGAAAGAGGGGAAAAGGGAAAGGAAGGCGAGAGGGGAAAGGAAAAGGGAAAGAGGGTAAAGGGAAAGGAAGGTGAAAGAGGGGAAAAGGGAAAGGAAGGCGAGAGGGGAAAGGAAAAGGGAAAGAGGGTAAAGGGAAAGGAAGGTGAAAGAGGGGAAAAGGGAAAGGAAGGCGAGAGGGGAAAGGAAGAGAGAAAGAGGAGTAAGGGGAGAGGAAGGCGAAAGAGGGGAAAAGGGAAAGAGAAAGGGGGGAAAGGGGAAAGGAACAAGAAAGACGGGAAAAGGGAAAGAGAAAGGGGAAATGTGAAACGGAAAAGGGATAAAGGAAAGGGGAAAAAGAAACAGGGAGAGGGAACGGGATATGGGGAGACGGGAAAAGTGAAAGGGAAAATGATGAAGTGAGAGAGCGATGACGAAAGGGGAAATGGAAATGAGGAAAAGGGGGAAGGGAAATGAAATGGGAAAGGGAGACACAAGAATGAAAAGGAGAGGAGACAGGAGGGGGAAAAGAGATGGGAAAAGACGAAAGGAAGAAGAACAGAAGAAGGAAGACAAAGGAGAAAGAAGAGGAAGGGGGGAAATGGAAGAGGGAAGAGAGGGGTGAAAGAGAAGGATGGGAAGGGAAGAGATATATGGAAAGATAATTAAAGGAAAGGAAGAAAGAAAGGTAAAGGAGAAAGAACAAAGATGGGAGGAGGAGGGAGGAAGAAAATGACGAGGGGGAAAGACAAAAGAAGACAAAAAAGGAAGAAAGACAATGACGACTAAAATAGGCGGAAACGGAAGTGAGGAGAGAGAGAGAGAGAGAGAGAGAGAGAGAGAGAGAGAGAGACAGACAGACAGACAGAGACTAGGATTGGTGGAGGGGGAACAAGGATACATGGACTCGTCAGGTGAGGATGCTCCCTAACACCTTTTCTTTAGCGATTTATTTTTGGATAGGACTAGATTATGTCCTTTTATACATTATTTGTGCATAGTATGGCGTTTGTGGAAGGAATTTATGTAACAAAGAACAGTATATTGAGAAAAATTTATGTAACAACAGTAAGGTGTAACAAGCAAAATAATCCACTTAGGAAAAGGTGTTACACAGAAGAAAACAGTAAGGTATAATAAGCAAAATAAATCACTTGAGAAAAGGTGTTACACAGAAGAAAACAGTAAGGTGTAATAAGCAGAAAAAATCACTTAGGAAAGGTGTTACACAGAAAACAGTAAGGTATAATAAGCAAAATAAATCACTTAGCAAAAGATGTCACACAGAAAATCGTAAGATGTAATAAGCAAAAATAAACCACTTAGGAAAAGGTGTTAGGATAGATAGTGGAGAGGTGGATGGTGGGTCCCAGAAGCTTGGCCCTAATGTACAGAGGCTCATCGTAAATTGAGTCAGTGTGGGTGGATAGAGGTGGATAGGGGACCAGGGGATGTGGAGAAAGTGGATAGAGAAGAGGGATAGATGGATAGAGAAGAGGGATAGATGGATAGAGAAGAGGGATAGATGGATAGAGAAGAGGGATAGATGGATAGAGAAGAGGGATAGATGGATAGAGAAGAGGGATAGATGGATAGAGAAGAGAGATAGATGGATAGAGAATATGGTTTGATAGATATATAGCAATTGAGAATAAGGACAGATAGACAGATGGATGGACAGGGGGATGAGTAGACACACAGACAGGTGGGTAAGCAGGTAGACAGACAAATAGATAGATGGATAGACAGACAGACAGATGGACAGATAGATAGAGAGATAGACAGATGCGAGTAGATAGATAGTTACTTATGTGGACAAAATGCCGGGATATACGAAAATATAATACATGGATAGGAAAAAAATTACTATGGAGAGCACGACGAGAGAAGGCAGGGGGCGAACAGTGGTGGGTAGAGGTAGGTGTTTCCAGCCTAACCCTAACATGTACAGACATCCTAGACTATCTTGTTAGTGTTGGAATTCACTCCCCCCCCCCCGACTCTCTCTCTCCCTCCCTCCCTTCTCTTCTTTTTCTTTTCTTTCTTATATTTTTCATTCTTGCTCTTCCTTTTTATCTTTCCTCTCTCTCTCTCTCTCTCTCTCTCTCTCTCTCTCTCTCTCTCTCTCTCTCTCTCTCTCTCACCCTTTTCTTTTCTTTAATCTAGTTTTCATTTTTGTAGTTCTGTTTTTTTTTCTCTCATCTCTCTCTCTCTCTCTCTCTCCCTCCCCCTTCCGGTCTTCTTTCTTTCCCTCTTCTCTTTGTCTAATTTTATTACTACAAGATTCTAGTCTCTCTCTCCCTCTCTCTCTCACCTACACTCTTCTTCCGCTCTAATTCCTCCTCAAGTACATACTCTTCCTTCCTCTTATTCCTCCTCCTCTTCTTCCATGTCTTCCCCTTCTCCTTGGCCTTCGTTTCCTCTTCTTTTATATACTCTCGTCTCCTCCTCTTTTATTTCCCTTCTCCTTTCCTCTTCCTCCTCCTTCTTCTTCGTCTTCTTCTTCTTCTTCTTCTCCTCCTTCTCCTGTATACTCATTCTTCTCTCTCTTCATTTTTCTCTGACCTGCTTTCTTTTCCTCCACCTTCTTTAAATCCCCTGTTCCTCTCTCTCTCTCTCTCCATTCGTTCCATTTTTGCTCTCTTCATGTTTTCTCTCCGCCATCTCCTTCCCCTCCTCCTCCTCCTACTCTTTTTCCACGCCTTCTTGGTATTCTTGTCACTCTCTCTCTCTCTCTCTCTCTCTCTCTCTCTCTCTCTCTCTCCTTCCCTTTAATTTTCCCTCCCTTTCCTCAATTTTCTCTCCCTCTTTCCTCCAATCTCTCTCCATTTTCTCAAACTTTAGTTCTTTATTTTATTTTTCAATATATTTCACCTTCCTTTTAATCTCTCATCTTTATCAAATAATTTTTTCTCCCTCCCTCTCTTCCTCACTAACTAGCTTCAAATCTCTCTCTCTCTTCTCTCTCTCTCTCTCTCTCTCTCTCTCTCTCTCTCTTCTCTACCGTCTTTTCAACCCTCTTCTTCAACTCATTTCCTTTCTTCCCTTCCTTTCTTTCATCCTTTGTCTCGTATTTTCTCCTCTCTCTCTCTCTCTCTCTCTCTCTCCCTCTCTCTCTCTCTCTCTCTCTCTCTCTCTCCACCCCTCCATTGTCAAGATTTTTCCGTCACAATTTTTTCTCCTTGGTTCTTTCTTCGCTCCTCCTCTTCTTTTTCTTCCTGCCCTCCTCTTGTTGTTCTCCTTCTCCTTTACATCCTTAGCTTTTCGTTATCATTTTTATATCTATCATTACATTATTATTCTTATCATTAACAAAAATAATAAAACGGTACTACTACTATTACTACTACTGCTACTACTACTACTACTACTACTACCCTTCACCTCTTCCTCTTTCTCCATCGTATACCTCCTTCTTCACCCATCTATCTCTTATCCAGGCCTGTATTACCCTATCAGGAGCGTAGGAAACCAGGGCTAGGCTATTCACTACAGGTATATAAATAAAGTGACCAGTACCTCGTCCCTGATATGCATTATGAAAGCAATAACCCCCAACACTCTTACTACCGTATATATTCGAATGGTTATATGGTTACCACCCAACGTAAGAAATGATTCCCAGGAGTACACGAAACGATTTAGTTTGTCATTCAGTGTAGAGTAACCGAAAGGACACACTACATCGAGTGAGTGGATGGCAAGCAATCCCCAAGGACCACCTTTTCTTGCTATTTCCCCAGCCAATTTTCCTCGTCCTACTTTCTCTCTGGCCAAGTTTCCCTTCACCTAATATTCTCGTCCTCCTACTCCCCCTCCCCTCTCTCCCTCTCTTTCTGACCATATTTCGCCTCACCTAATATTCTCTTTTCCTCCTACTTCCCCCCCCTCCCCCCCTCTCTCCTCCCCATTTTCCTCTTTATCTCTTTGCTCTTCCTCTTGTCTTCTTGTCTCACTCTTCTTTTCCCCTTCTCTTCTTCACTTTCTCCTCTCTTCTATTTGTCTTTTTTTTCTGCTAATTCCTACTTTTTAACATAGTCTTTCACTCTTTCTCCTCTTTATCTTATACTCTCTCTCTCTCTCCTCGTATTCTTCTTTCCTCTTGTATCTCTCAATTTTTTTAAATCTTTTATTCGTCTTCATACTTTTAAACATTTTCTTCTGTCTTCCTTCCCTCTCCCTCTTTCCTCTCCTCTACCTTTCCTCCTTTTTTCTCTCCCCTTCCTCTTTCCTCTTCTTATCTTCCTCTCCCCTTCCTCTCTCCTCCTCTACTTATCTTCCTCTCCTCTTCCTCCTTATTTTCTTATCACCATCATGTCCTCCTTCCCTTCCATTCTTTTTTTTCACCTTTTGATACATTTTCCTTAGCCCCCCTCCTTCTTCCTCTACATATATTATCATCCTCTTCCTCCTATCTTCCTTATTTTACCTCAACCTTTCTCCTATCTTCATTTACTTTATGTCTACCACTATGTCCACATTTTTCAGTATATCTTTCTATTTTTATCTGCTTATATCCCTCCTTTCTCTTTATTTCTTATGCTCTTTCTCTCCTTTGCCTTCAACTTTTTATTTTTCGCTCCTTCTTTATCTCTTTTCCATCACCATCGTCCTTCCAGTCTTTCCATCTTCATTCTCTTTTTATCTTTATTTTCATCACTGGACACTTTTCACCTGTTCTGTTTATTACTACTTTATTTTCTTTCTCCCTTTCCTCCTCTATACCTCCCATGCTGTTCCTCTGCTCTTCTTTTTATTTTATTCTTTTCCTCTCTATTCTGTCCTCTTTCTCATCACAATTAGTAGTCTTTATCTCGTCTTCATTTTCCTACGTAATCTTCTAATTCTTTCTCGCCCTCCTAGCCCTTTTTTCCTCTTCCTCCTCCTCGTAGTCCTCTCTTCCTCTTCTTGTTCTTCCTTCTCCTCCTCTTCCCCCCTCTCCTTTCTCCTCCTCTTCCTAGTCCTCTATTCCTCCTCATCCTCTGCCCCCGCCTCTTTTTTTTCCTCTTCCTTTCGTGCTCTCTTTCTCATATTCCTCCTATTCCTCTTCTTCATACTCTTCCTCCTCTTCGTCCTCCTCCTCCTCATCGTTAATCCCCAACACCCCAAAAGAAAATTTGTCGACGTTCCCTCCCACATTTTGCCTCCTCCTCATCTTCCTCTCTTTCTTCCCTCCTCCTCATCTTCTCTCCTCTTCTTTCTCCTCTCTTCCCTCCTTCTCCTTTGCATTCACTGTTTTTAGTTACTTCTTATACCTCTTCTGTTTACTTCCTTTCTCCTCCTCCGCATCCTGTAATTTATCTCCCTTTCCTGTTTTATTTCCCTCTCATCCTCTTCAAATTTCCCTTCTAATGTCCTCTTCAACTCCGTCTCTTTCCACCCTCCTCCTCCTTCTCGTCATCATCATCATCCCTCTTCCATTTTATCTTTTCTTCTTTACTCCCTCATTCCACTCTTCCTCTTTCCTTCCACCTAATATTCCTTTGCCTCATTCCTCCTCCTCTTCTTCTTCTTCCTCAGCTCCCATCTGCATCCTCTTCTTCTCTCCTCCTCCTCATCTTCTACTTTCCCTCGTCATCCCAGCCTTCCACATAACTTTTTCCCTCCTTCCTCTTCTCCCTAAACATTATTCCAAACGTGGGCCTATAAATAAATTCATCCATCATGTATTCCTCCCTCATTCTTCCAACTTTCCTCCTCCATCTTTTCTTCCCTCTACTTTCTTTTCTCTCTTCCTCCTCCTCTCTTTCCTTCTAGTTTTTCCTCTCTTCCTCTTCTTCTTTCTCCTCTTCTCCTTCCTTCCACTTTTTCCTCCCTCTTCCTCCTTCCACTTTTTCCTCCCTCTTCCTCCTTCCACTTTTTCCTCCCTCTTCCTCCTTCCACTTTTTCTTCCCTCTTCCTCCCTCCACTTTTTCCTCTTCCTTCCTCTTCCCTCTCTTTCTTATTCACCCTCTATGGCTATTAATCTTTACCCCATATTCCTTTCTCCTGCCAGTTTTATAGCTCACCCTCCTCCCCTTCCATCTGGTTTATTCCTCTCCTTCCTTCTCTCATTTTCTCCTACTTATCTCATCTCTTTTTCTTCTCCCGTTTCCTTACTTTCCTGTCCATCTCTTTTCCACTTTCATCTTCTACTAATTCTTCCAAATCTCTTCTCTTCCTCCTTCTCTTATCTTTTTTTTTTCTCCCATTTCCTCCTATTTTTCCGTTCATCTCCTTCCTCTTTCACTAATTCTTCCAACTCCCTTTCCTTTTCTACTCGCTCCCCGGTACGTCTCCCATTCATCCCCTCTCTTCTATCCCTTTCTCTTCTCTTCTTCCTTGTCCCCTTTTTCTCCCGCTCACCTTCCCTCTTCCTCTATCTTTTCATCACCATCCTCCTCCTCCTCTACTCTCTTATTCTTTCTTCTCTTATCCTCTAATCTCTTCCTCTTTGTCCTCATTTCTTTCACTCATTCTCCCTCTCTCTCTAACTTTAAACCATCCTCTCCTCCTCTACTCTCTTACTCTTTTCTTCGCTTGCCTTCTCCTCCTCCTCTAATTATTTCTCCTCCTCCTCCTCCTTCATCAGCGCCCATCCCCCAACACATCAACTTTTGCCCACCCACAAAATACTTACTCTTATTACACACTATAATCACTGTCCTATATGCATTACCCCCTCCCCCTCCTCTCTCATTTCCTTCCTTCTTGCTGTCTATCACTGTCACCCTCTTCCTACTGTACATACCTCATCATTCTCTCTCTCTCTCTCTCTCTCTCTCTCTCTCTCTCTCTCTCTCTCTCTCACACACATAATTTTTCAAAGCAATTTTTATTCACATTTTTTTCTTTCCAATTCCCATCATCCCCGTTCCTTAATTATCGTCTCTTGCTCATTTCTCGCTGTTTTTCCCCATTTTCCTATCTTTACCTCCGTTAATTTTCCTGTGCTTTTCATGACCATTAGTTTTCCTTATCCATCGTTATTTTTTGCATATATTCGTTAGCGTCAAAGCAAACTTATTAATTTTCTTAGTCATATTTCTTACATTTATTTCTGCATTTTTTTAACATTCAACAATTTTTCTTCTACAAAGTTTAATATATTTTATATTTTATTCAATTAATTTAGTTTCCATGTTTTTGCGACTGACTTTCTGTAATATATTCCTTTCCTTTTTTCCTTTATTTTTCCTTTGCTTCCTTTCTTTTCCTTTTCATTTTATTATTATCATCAACAATTCCTTTCTTCTATTATTTTCACTTTTTTCTTTTTTCTTTTCCTCTCTTCCCCTCTCCACACTTTTGCCTTCCCTCTAGTCTCCACTTTTATTTTCCGGCACCCTCTCCGATTTTTAGCTCTCTCCCCTTCCAAGCGTTCTCTATCATTTACGCATCTGTGTGTGTGTGTGTGTGTGTGTGTGTGTGTGTGTGTGTGTGTGTGTGTGTGTGTGTGTGTGTGTGTGTGTGTGTGTGTGTGTGTGTGTGTGTGTGTGTGTCCTCGCCTGTCAGTTTTAATCGTATGAATGTTGTCGATTGTTTCTCTCTCTCTCTCTCTCTCTCTCTCTCTCTCTCTCTCTCTCTCTCTCTCTCTCTTAACCAATCTCCTCATCCAATTTTCTAGTTATCATCTCTTGCATGCAGTCGCCTACTTTTTAACTCTCTCTCTCTCTCTCTCTCTCTCTCTCTCTCACACACACACACACACACAAATTCCTAAACTCCTCCCCCTGTCCTCTTTTATTTTTATCCCATTTTACGCTTCTCCTTTTTGCAGATTTCCTTCACTCTCTCTTTCTCTTCCCTCCCCTCCTCTCCCTATCTCCTTTCCACCTCCCTCTCCTACGTTCTTCTCCCTCCCTTGTCCTTCTCTCCCTTGTTTCCGTCCTTCCTCCCTTCCCCTTCCTCCCACTATCCCTACCTTCCTTTCACACTGCCTCTCCCTTCCTTCCTTTCTTTCTTTGTATTCTTCCATCTCTCTATTTCTCTTTTTCTTTCCTCCCTTTCCCTCTCCCTCTCTCCCTCCCTTCATTCATTTCCTCCTACCTCCCTTACTTCATTCTACTCCTTCCTTCCCCTATCAACTGTCTCTCCTTCTCTCCCCTCCACCTTTCCTTCTCTCTCCCTTTCCCTCTCCCACTCCATCCTTCCCTCCCATGTTGACTCTCTGGGCACTGAATATTTGATCCAGTCTCTCTCTCTCTCTCTCTCTCTCTCTCTCTCTCTCTCTCTCACACACACACACACACACACACAAACATCCCCCCACACGCACACACAAACACACCCCACACACACAGAACGTCATGTGAACTAACTCAGCAAGGTGTTAGAAGTAATACTGACCGAGTCCAGCCCAAACTTGTGTGCCCAACTGTCTTTCTCGCCTCCCGTAAATGGCTGTGAGTCTACCAAGTTAGGCAGAAGGAAATATCACTCGTACAGAAATGTGCTTAGTCGTAATTATCGCTGCAGTGTTAATTCTACTGTTATGATTATTACTTTATTATTATTATTATTATTATTATCCTCTGTCTCTGTGTCTGTCTCCCAGTCTCTCTGTATGTTTCTCACAGTGTCCTTCTGCCCCCCCCCCTCTCTCTCATTTCCTTCCCTCTTCCCCTCTGTCACTGTCACCCTCTTCCTACATACCGCACAATCTCCCCCCTCCCCTCTCTCTAGTTCCTTCCTTCTTACGCTATATCAGTGTCATCCCTTTCCTACATACTTCACATTCTCTCTCTCTCTCTCTCTCTCTCTCTCTCTCTCTCTCTCTCTCAACGAGGTGCTAGGACCAACGTTGCCCAAGTCCAGCCCAAACTTGTACCCTCACTGTCTCCCTGGGTTGTATGAGGCTAACAAGTGGACACCAAAGGCAACACCTCAAGAAAGGAGGGAAGGGGAGGTGGATGGTGTGGAAGGATGTGTGGATGGATGGTGTGGAGGTGGATGGATTGCGTGGAGGTATGGTGTGCAAGGATGTGTAGAAGGATGGTGTGGAGGTAGGGTGTGGAAGGATGGTGTAGAGGTGGATGGATGGCGTGGATGTGGCTGGACAGTGTGGAGGTATGGTGTGGAAGGATGGTGTAGGATGGATGGATAGTGTGAACGGAAGGAGTGGAAGATACTTTGATTAATGAGCTTTTAGCTTCTAGGAGACTAAGATATATTATCAGAACTACAGTATATGGTGCTAGTCACGAAGAAGTCCCGTGGGAGGATGTATAGCCGTAGCACTGTCTCCTATCACTGAGCTACATGAAATAAGCTGCAAAAGGAGGGAAATCTAGGCCAAGTCAAAGTGAATGGCTTATAGTTGATTCTTCCTTCGTTTCTTAAAATGCTATGATGCTATGAAATGCTATGATGCTATGAGAGGTAAAAGAAACCATAGCAGTAAAGGGACCAAAGGGTAAATATTGATCTGGTGACTTAATTATAATGGGATTCTCCTCCTCTTTTATGCTGCTCCTTCTCTTTGTTTACCTGACCGTGATGAGGACGAAGGGAAGGGAGAGGAGGGGGATGAGAGAGAGAGAGAGAGAGAGAGAGAGAGAGAGAGAATGTTTGGAGGTGAAAGAGAAAGGACGGGAAGAAGGGTGAGCAAGGAGGGGAAAAAGGAAGAGAGACGGAGAGAAGGGTAGGAAGAGAAAGTTTGAGGGGAGGAAGAGAGAGAGGAAAGAAAGAGGGAGAGGGAGAGAAAGAGGAGGGAAAGGAGTAAAAAAGATAAAAAGGAGAGCAAACAGCGAAAGGCCTGTAGGTTCCCTCGTGAGTGTTTGTGATGGGGAAGGATACAAATAACAAAAAAATTCTAGAAAAGGAAAGGAAAGGAAAGGAGAGAACAGAAGAGGAAGACTGATGAGGAGGGAGAGTGTGGATAGGGAAGAGAGAGAAGGGAAAGGGGGAAGAGGGAGAGGGATGGAAAGGGGGAAGGAAGGGAAATGAGAGAAAGGAAGAAGAGAAAAGAGGGAGAGGATTGATTAAGCTCTCTCTCTCTCTTAAGCTTCCTTCTTTCTCACTCTTCCTTACGTCTCTTACCCTCTTCCCTTCCGCACTTCTAAACACATAAGTCTCTCTTTTTATGTCACCAAAACTCTCTCTCTCTCTCTCTCACTTTAATATCTTTCATTCATCAAATTCCTTCCTTCCTCCGCCCTCCTTAAAATATTCCTTTCTCCTCCACCACCTATCTATTTTGCTTCCTTTCCCTCCTCCCTCCTTCCTTCCTCATTTATCAAATTCTTTTTTTATTTTTTATTGTCATTCTCACATCCCCTCGAAGTTATTTTCTCTTTATTCTCTTCTTTTCCTTACTGCATGGACTCTCTCTCTCTCTCTCTCAGTACTGCAGTCGGCCTCATTTCTCCCCAGTCTTGCCCGTTAGTTCTCTCTCCCTCACTTATCATCCTCACTTCCTTCCGTTTCTAATAATCTCCCTCTCCCTCCCTCTCTCTCTCTCTCTCTCTCTCTCTCTCTCTCTCTCTCTCTCTCTCTCCCTTCCGTGCCTTTATTCTTTCCCTTACTCACTTTCTTTCCCTTCTGTGTCTCATGATTTATCTTTCTATCCTCACCAGCAATCTCCCTCTTCCTTCCCTTTTTAATTTCTTATCTCTCTTGCATCGTCCTCTTCTTTCTCTTCTCCTCCTCATCCTTCTATATAATTCATTCCTTCATACTCATCCTGTTGCTCTCTCCTTCCATTCCTCTCCTCCCAGTATCCTCCTCCTCCTTGTCTTCTCTTCTTTCTCCTACTGTCTTCCTTTCGTCTCTCCCCTTCCTCTGCTTGTTTCTCTCTTCCTTTTCTTCTTCATTCAGTCCTTCCTTCTCTTTTTCTCTCTCTTTCTTTCCCCTGACCTCTGAGCCGTGAATCCCTACAACTCTCTCTCTTCCCCCCCCCTCCCTCCCTTTCTCTCTCTCTCTCTCTCATCGATCTCCCTTTTATCTTCTAACATTTCCCTCATTTTTCTTCTCCCTTCCATTTTTCACCCATCCTCCTTCCCTCTCTCTTTCATTTTCCATCCTTCTCTTTCATTCTATCCCTCTCTCTCCCTCCCTACGTCCTTATTCCTCCTTCCGTTTCTAATAATTCATCCTTCTTACTTTCCCCTATTCCTTTCTTCTCTCTTTTTTTTCTTCCTTCCTTCTCTCTTTCCCTCCATCCTTCTCACTCTCTCCTCTCTTCCATGCTCATTTACTTCTTCAATTTCATCCCTTTTCTTACACATCTTTCCAATTTTCTTCTCCTACTCTCCCTTCCTACCTAAGCTTTCTCCTGCCTCCTTTCTTTCTCTCTCCTTCCCACCCCCCACTCTCTTCTCCCCTTCTTTCCTTCTCTCCCTCCCTCCGTCCCTCCTTCCATCCTGTCTCTACCCCTCTCCCTCCTTTCTCTCACTCCCTCCCCTTCTGACCTCTGAGCCGTGCATCCCTACAACTCCCTTTCTTTGTGGTTCTCTCTCTCTCTCTCTCTCTCTCTCTCTCTCTCTCTCTCTCTCTCTCTCTCTCACGCTGGCAGGATCTGATGTGTGGATTTAAATGCTGTAGAATTTATATGTATTTGGAGAATATTCATTTTTCTACAAATGCGATTATTCTACATCATTAAGGTGATTTTGCCTAACTGAACTGCGCCTGATAACATGAACATATGGGTATAGACAGACAGACAGACAGACAGAGATAGAAAGAGATAGACAGGGAGGTAGACAGATAGGCCGATGAGACGAAGGAAGATTGATAGATAGACACAGGTAAAGACAGACAGACAAACAGACATGCATGGATAGAGAAAGAGATAAAGATACATACAGACAGAGACACGGATATGTTTTTTTTTTTTTTAAGGGCAGTAGGGATGGAGGGGGGCTTGTTTCCTGTCCTTCTCTCCTGCTAAAAAGGGTCTGGAACAAGGCCTTCTTTAATTATTACTGCCGGACCACACCCACGAGGGACCCACGGACGCCCAGTAATTAGCAACGGTGTTGGGACCGCCTCTAACACTGGTCATGGGTTCGAAGCTCAACTGTGGCCAACTTTTAAGGTGCAAAATCTTAATCCCTATCTTCGTGAGGTACGGCAGCTAACATAAGTGCAGCGGTTAGCAATGAACACTTCTCCGCTCAGTCAGCAGGTTTGGGCAAGGGATGGCGTATATGAAGGACCTACTGTGACAGCAATAGGAAACACAGCAACTCACTTGGAAGGGAACGAAAAACACGAAACCCAAGACACACTAATTAGAGATGATTGTCCACCAACTATACCTCCTTCCTCTCTCTCTCTCTCTCTCTGCTTCCATTGTTCCTCTTCCTGCCGCGTTTCTCACTCCCCTCCTCTTCTCTGTCTTTCCCCGTTATCCTTGCTCACTTTTTCTCCTCTCTCCCTCTCCCTCTCCTCCTTCGTCTGTCTCTCCACGTTCCCCTCTCCAGTTTTTCTCACCCGCGTGCTCACTCTCACTACACGCCTCCCATTTCCTTCCTTCTCTCTCTCTCCACGCCTCCCATTTCCTTCCTTCTCTCTCTCTCCACGCCTCCCATTTCCTTCCTTCTCTCTCTCTCTCCACGCCTCCCATTTCCTTCCTTCTCTCTCTCTCCACGCCTCCCATTTCCTTCCTTCTCTCTCTTTCCACGCCTCCCATTTCCTTCCTTTTCATCATCATCACTGTCACCCTCTTCCTTCCTACATATCTGATCTCTCTCTCTCTCTCTCTCTCTCTCTCAAGGCCGTTTTGGGTCCATTGAGTCCACTTGTGATTTTTTGTTTTCATTTTTTTTTCAATATTCCAGTGCAGATATATCCCCCCATATCAAATTATACCATCTGCCGGATCCGAAAAATAATAGTAACTGAAAATCTTATAGGTTCTCAATTCTCTACTACCTCCATTTTTTTTTTTAAGCTCAGGATTCCATGGGCTTGAATGGTGAGTTAATGAGTGAGTTGCCCTTGAGATTAAAATAGATGTTGATAAGTTCTTCCACACCCTTCCCTTTTCCTTGCTTCCCTGACCCTACTTTTCCTCTTCTGAGAGTGAAGGAGGAGTAATAATGGCGGTGATGATGATGATGATGATGATGATGATGAGGAGGAGGAGGAGGAGGAGGAGGTGGAGGACGACGACAACGACGAGGACTATGACGATGGTGATGATGATGATGATGAGGAGGAGGAGGAGGGGAGGATGACGACGACGACGATGACGAGGAGGAGGAGGACGAGGAGGACTAAGACGATGATGATGATGATGATGATGATGAAAAAATTACACAGACACTTCCCTAATACTTCATTACAGGAGCTCGTTTCTAAGCTGAGTAAAACTGTCGGGTGGAAAGGAAAATAAAATAAATAAGTGCGCACTCGGTTTCAAGAAAAACTGCAGTTTTATTCTAAGACTAAAGGAGTGACAGACGGACAGACAGACGTACCATAATTACATATATAGGATTCTCCCTCTCTCTCTCTCTCACCCTCTTCCTTCCAGCATATCACTCTCTTCGCTCTCTCTCGCTCCTATTGTTCCCCTTCTTGCCGTCTCCCTCCCCCCCTCCCTCTCTCTCTCTCTCTCTCTCTCTCTCTCTCTCTCTCTCTCCCAACGTATCACACCCTTCTTTCCCTCTCCTATTGTTCCTCTTCCTGCCGCACCTCTCTCTCTCTCTCCCTCTCTCACCATTCTCCCCTCTTGCATTAGCTCCCATATTTCTCCTCCTCCCTTCTCTTAAATCGTCCATTCTCTCTCTCTCTCTCTCTAGCTCTCTCTCTCTCTCTCCCCTTCACCTCATTAGTGTCCTTCAGTTATCTTAGTTCTTTGAAGTTTCGCTGTAATCTCCTTTTTCTCTTGTTCTCTCCTTGCTTCTTTAGTGCTCTCTCTCTCTCTCTCTTGCTATGCTATCCTTGTCATATATTTTGATGATTAAGGAATAAGATTTTCTATCAATATTAAGGCAGAACCAACTCCCTCAGGACACTAAGTTCTGAGTGGTGTGTGTGTGTGTGTGTGTGTGTGTGTGTGTGTGTGTGTGTGTGTGTGTACTTATATCCCTCCTTGTCTCCGCTTCTCTCTCTCCTTTCCACCTCCATCCTTCCCCATTTCCTTCCTTTATACGCCTAGTCTTTACCTTTCACCCTTTCCTCTAATCTTTATTCTTCCCTCTCCCTATTCTCTTTTCCTCTACCCCTCTCTCCCTCTTTCCTCCTCTGGAACAAACCTCATCCTCAACATTCTCTCTCTGATTTCACGGTTCCTCCCACTCATTTCCTCTTATCTTCCATCTCTTGACTCATATTCTCTACTTTTCGTTCACTTCTTTCCTGCTCTCTCTCTCTCTCTCTCTCTCTCTCTCCCTCCCTCCCTCCCTCTCTCTCTCTCTCTCTCTCTCGTCATGAACCAAGATCAAAGCCACACCACTCCTCTCCATGACACTCTACTCGCACATAATTTACTCTATGAAACTAAACTCTTTTCACTCCAACTTGACCCAAAATTACCGCCTCTCCACCTTGAATGCTGAGTTGTAACTAGAGATTAAAACTAGAATATGATGCTAGTCACGAAGAAGTGCTATGGTAAGGATGTAGAGTCGTGGTATTATCTTTTTCTGCCACTAAAATTCGAGACATAAGCTACATAAGGACGAAAATCTGGGCCAAGTTAAGGTGAAGTGAGTCTAGTGGTATTACTGTAATGGTAGGTGAGGAATGGTAGTAGTGATGGTAGTATATGACTAGTAATTTATGTATGGTAGCAGGTAGGTGTGGTAGTGATGGTAGTACATACGACTACCGTGGTGTTAATGGTAGGAAAATAGTGGAAGAGGGAGTTATGGTATTATATGACTGTATGGTATTAATGGTTATGGTAGTGGTAGTTACAATAGCACAGATAGATAAATAGATAGATAGATAGATAGATAGATGTAATGGTAGTAGAGTAATGGTAGATGTAGTCGAAACAGTATATACAATGGCAATGGTAGTACAGCAATGGTAGTGGCAGTTATGGTAGTACAGCAATGGTAGTGGCAGTTATGGTAGTACACACGGCTATAGTGGCATTAATGGTAACGTATGGTAGTGGGGGAAGAATATGAAGAGTGGAACAAGCAATTTTCCTCTGTGATTTTGCAACAAGGGAAGCTGCAGATTGTAACTTTATTATTATTAACAGTAACTAACACAGGTGGGGTTGGTTAATTGAGAGAGAGAGAGAGAGAGAGAGAGAGAGAGAGAGAGAGAGAGAGAGAGAGACAGACAGACAGACAGACAGACAGACAGACAGAGAGAACATTATAGGAGTTCGGAAAGTTAAGAGATAAAAAGTAAAGCAAAGCAAAGGTTCCCTCCCCATCCCTCCGACAATCAGCCGTACAGGAAAATAGGGAGAAACAACACCCACCGGAACTGTAAAGCCTCTCACTACGCTGGAGTGGTTAGTCGACGAAGCCAAAGCCACCAATTATGACCTGTGATTTTCCAGCACAAGGACGGCACTTATAGACATCAAACTAAATATGTAACGATATTTTTTTTTTAATAACAGAACAGAGGAAGGAAAAACAAATGAATAAAAAAGAATAAGTAAATAAATATATAAATAAAGGTACCTCAACACGACAGAGCAGGGGCGTCGGGGATATTTACAGTTACCTAATAAAATTAATACTAAAAATAAAATAGTTTCCATTTTCCTGTATTATTATCCGCACGTCAGCAAAACCTCCCCTTCCTCTACAATTCACACTGCTTAATAAACTGATTTTTCATTTACCTTTATTTTTGCTTTTCTTTGTCTTTCTGCAACTTTTTTCAACCTATCTGCATCATTTACATTGGATTTATACCCCACAATATTCATAATTAAGAGAGTATTATTGTTATATATACACGGAAATATAGTGACTGGAATAATAATAATACCTTTGCTATTATCACTACTATTGCTATTACAGGGAGAAAATGGGGACACCACTGAAAATCTCTCTCTCTCTCTCTCTCTCTCTCTCTCCTATTTAAAACTACGGTACTATCCCTCACTCCTTCGCACACTATTGTCACTAGCTCCGGCACTACCCCTCATTCCTTCGCAAACTACTATTACTAGCTCCCCCCCTTCTCTCTCTCTCTCTCTCTCTCTCTCTCTCTCTCGCGATCACCTATTCCCAGCAGCAGCGCCATAAAAACTCCAGCCCCAGCCTCCCCAGTAAAGTGTTCACGCCGGGAAACTTTCAACTTTTCCCCTCTCGAAGCTTGGGGTGGGGGGGAGGAAGAGAGGGAGGGGGGGTTGAAATGGGGCGTAGGATGAGGGAGGGGGATTGAAGGGGGGGTGTAGGATGAGGGAGGATTTGAAGGGGGTTGGGGGGAGGGATGATGTTGGTGAAAAGAACTAAATATTATCATCATCATCGTCGTAATCATCGTAGATATAAGATGATGATGGTAGGAAAGGGAAATTACAGAAGTTGATGATGATGATGACAGGTGAGGAGGAGGAGGAGGAAAAAGGAGGAGGAGGAGGGAGGAGGGAGGAAAAATGTGTAGGAGGAGGAGGAGGAGGAGGGAGGAAAAAGGCGAGTAGGAGGAGTGGCCAAGGGGAAATCTCTCATGGTGAAGAGAATACCAGTATCAACAAGAAAAACAAGAAGAAAAACTAACAACAAAAAGCAACTAAGCCTCCAGTCACGTCTTTATCTAATCTCAGTACGCCAGACGATTTTACTCAGTACAGGGAAGTGATAAACCCTCTTGAATGAAGCTCCCTCTCTTGTAATTCATACTTTTACAGACGATTTCATTCAGCCCTTGTGATGGGGGGAGTTAATGAAGGCTGCATCTAACCCTTCCAGTGCTAAAAATTCTATCCTACGCTGAATAAAATTGTATGGAGTGTAAGAATAAGAGAAAAAAAAAGAAATAAAATAGAAAAAGAGAAATAAAACAGCAAAAACACAGATAATACAAAAGGAGAAATAGAAAAAATAAACTATAAAAACTACAAATAAAATAGAATATAAACAAAGGATATAAAGGGATCGGAGTCCACAAAAACACGAAGAAGCACTGAGAGAATTGGCTCTGAGCGTCCTGGAAGCGATAAATGATCTCACGCAAATTCATCACTGTTGGTTTCCTGGCACTTGGACCCTCTCTCTCTCTCTCTCTCTTCATGCATGTTCCGCTAACTATCTTGATTTCTCATGTGTTTTTAGTCTCTCTCAATCATGTTCTTTCCTTTTATTACCTCACTATCTCCTCTCTCTCTCCATCCCTGCCTCTCTCACGCACACACACATCCTTCCCTCCCCCCTTACTCTCTGTACCCTATCTGTCTCGTTTCCCTTCCTTTAGAATCTAACTCCGCCACTCTCACCCCTCCCCTACCTCTCCCCTTGCTGCTTTCAGTTCCCCTCTCCACCCCATCCCTCCAGTACCCCTGCCGTACCCAACTCTAACATACTCTACCCTTCCATTCCATTTCCTTCCTTTCCCTACCCTTCCCTTCTCTTCCCTCCCTTCTTTTCTTTCTATTTTTCCCCTCATCCCCACTAATTCCCACCTCCTTTCACTTCCCCTCCATGACACCTTACCCCTCACCCCCTCCCCTACCAAGATTCTCCCTTATCCCCACCTTTCTTCCCCTCCTCAACACTACTTTCCTTCCCTTTTCTACGGTATCTCTCTTCCCCTTCCTTACCTTTACCACTTTCGCTTCTTAAAACGGTACCTCTATCTTCTCCTCCCCTACCTGCCATATCCTTCCCTATCTCCTTTTCTGCACCTCTCCCTTCCTTTCCCCTCTCCTCCTCACCCTTCACTTCTTTTCCCCTCAACAAACCTTCCATCCACCCCTTACTCCCTTCTCCCCTCTCCTCCCCCTCAACCTCTGCACTTCCCTCCCCTTCACTTCTCTTCTCACTCACCTCTCCCTTCCCTTCCCCTCTCCTTCTCTCCTTTCCCTTCCTCTCCCCTCATCAAACCTTCCATCCATCCCTTACTCTCTTCTCCCCTCTCCTCCCCCTCAACCTCTACGCTCCCCTCCCCTCCCTTTCTCTTCTCACCTCTCCCTTCCCCTCCATTCCCCTAATTCCACTTAACTTCATCTCCTTTCCCCTCATCCTTTTAAACCCAATCTCCCCCCTCACGCCTGTCCCTCACATACACCTAACTTTTTCCCCTCTTTTGCATCATCGTCCCCTTCTCTCCCTCTCTCTCTCTCATATTGCTTCGCACCACATTATTATTTCCTTATTTCACCTGTTTTCATTCTAGTTTTCACCTCCATGGCCTCTCTCTCTCTCTCTCTCTCTCCTAACTTTTCCCCTTGTTTTGCATCAGTTACCCCACCCTCCCCTCTCCTCCCCTCACCCATACACCAACAGTTCATTCATTTTAACTTGGCAGAAATTCTTGTCCTGAAGTCTATTTTCCGTAGCTCAATGTTAGAAAAAGACAATACTACGCCCCATGCATCTTTTCCACAGCACTTCTTCGTGACTAGCACAGTTAATCTCTTGCTATAACTGGTGAGGATGGAGAGATGGCAATTTTACCCCTATTTAAAGGCCCCATATTCTCGTTATTAAGTTCCCAAACACCTTTTCCTAGGCGATTTATTTTGCTTATTACACGTTACTATCCTACAGTAATATAAATCATTCTAGCATCACCTTACTCTGCATACATAGCGCACAAGTGTATATTAAGCAGTCATATCCAAAACTAAATCGCTAAGGAAGATGTGTTGGGGAGCTTCCTTACCCGACGTGAATATGGGCGTAAATACAGGTCTAAAATCTCTTTAGCAGACAGGGCTTCGTTGCACCTCTCCCTATGCGATTTATTTTCAGCTTTATTCAACTCCCCTTCACGTCCTTTCACTCTCCTCCCTCCCCGCCTTTCACAGCATCATCCACTGCATACCTTTGTTCTCTCTCTCTCTCTCTCTCTCTCTCTCTCTCTCTATCTCTCTCTCTCTCTCTCTCTCCCCGCTGGCTCCAATATCCCGACTCCCTCCTGCGTGGAACGAGAGAGAGAGAGAGAGAGAGAGAGAGAGGTGAGGTAGGAGGGAAGAGGTGCAGGTGGGGAGGTTTGGTTGAGGGTTGGGGGTGTAGCAGAGGGGTGGATGGGTGGAGGGAGTGTAGGTGGGGGGAGGGGGTTGGGTTGGGGGTGCAGGTAATAAAGGCAGTGTTGGCATCTGGCGCCGCGAGGTCTGGTGCCGGCGCCAGGGCTCAGACTCCCCGTGGGCTTCAGACGCATAAATAACTCACACCCTGCCCTTACCCCCCCCCCTCTCCTTGATTCTCTCTCTCCTACCTCGCCCTCCACCTCGCGTCCTCTGTCACACATCTCATCTCGCTCTCTACCTCCCTGACCCTTGTTCTCTCATCTGTCTCTCCCTCTCGTCCTCTCTCATGCATCTCATCTCGCTCTCTCCCTCTCGTCCTCTCTCTTATCTCTTTCTCACCCTCTCGTCCTCTCGCACTCTCATCACTCTCTCTCCCTCTCGTCCTCCCTCACCTCTCATCTCTACCTCTCCCTCTCGTCCTCTCTCACCTCTCATCTCGCTCTCTACCTCTCGTCCTCTCTCACCTCTCATCTCGCTCTCTACCTCTCGTCCTCTCTCACCTCTCATCTCTACCTCTCCCTCTCGTCCTCTCTCACCTCTCATCTCGCTCTCTACCTCTCGTCCTCTCTCACCTCTCATCTCGCTCTCTACCTCTCGTCCTCTCTCACCTCTCATCTCTACCTCTCCCTCTCGTCCTCTCTCACCTCTCATCTCGCTATCTACCTCTCGTCCTCGCTCACCTCTCATCTCTCTCTCTCCCTCTTGTCCTCTCTCCCTATCCTCTATCAAAGTATTATCTCTATCCATCCATTCATCTGTCTATCTATCTATTTATCTGTCTGACTCCACATGAATTTCACTCATAAATAGCTTACATGCATCCCTTAGCCCCCCCCCCTCTCTGTGACTCTCTCTCTCTCTCTCTCTCTCTCTCTCTCTCTCTCTCTCGCTCGCTCGCTCACACACATTGCTACCTCACTCACCTCGCCTCCCTCCTTGTCCTCTCTTTCTCCCCTCCTCCCTCTCTTGTCCATCCTCCTGCCTCTCTCCCCTTCCCCTCCTCCTTCCCTTGTCCACCCCCCCCTCTCTCTCCTTCCCTCCCTTCCTACCTCCCTCGTTCCTCCCGCCTCGCAAATAATAATAATAACGTGAAGAAGAGGTTGTCCCTTGGCGAGAGAGAGAGAGAGAGAGAAATGGAAGGGGTCAGTGTGTGTGTGTGTGTGTGTGTGTGTGTGTGTG